>NC_137348.1:2568655-3045878 GCF_965287045.1 Carcharhinus amblyrhynchos
GTTGTAATTGTACTGCCAATCGGAGCGGGCGAGGGGCGGAGAATGGAAAAGTCCTCGGGCGGGAATTTCTGGTCTTGCTCGAGCGAAGCTGTAACATTCGGCCCCGGGTCCCTGGTGCTGTGAGACAGCTGTGCTAAGCTCTGTGTCACCACACTGCCCTGTCTGGACAATTTTCCACATCGCTGGGTAGATGCCAGTGTTGTAGCTGTACTGGAACAGTGTGGCGGGGGGAATAGCCAGCTCCGGAACACAAGTCTGGAGGAATATTGTCAGGACCCAAACCTTTGCAATATCCCCGTGCCTTTAGCAGCTTCTTGGCAGTGAACTGAATTGGCTGGAGACTGACAACTGAGATGTTGGGGACCCGCTGGAGGAGACCGAGGTGGACATTCCACTCGGCACTTCTGGCGAAAGATTGTTGCAGACACTTGGCTCCTTTTCCTCCCCGATGGAACTGAGGTTAATTGCAGTCGTGAAGCTTGGACTTCCCAGGTGACTGTTCCTGAGTCCCAGATTGGGCAGAGGTCTGACATACTGAGACATTTCCGTCGAGGTATTACTCTAGGTGTTGTTTACACTTGTTTGGGGAGCAAACGTGTTTTAGCCGCGAGCTTTGATGTTTGATCTCGAGGTGAAACGTCAGATTCAATATTTAATCCAAAGACAGAAGTCACTTATTCACTTCAAACCACTTGTGTTGAACATTAACCAGGGAACTGGTGCAGTGGCACACACAATAACTCATTCTTGTCTTTTTATCAGCCGCGCAGCATGAACTGTAACGGGAGAATTACCATTCAAACCTCCTCTTCAACCTGAGAATTGCAATTTTACACAAACTGGCCACTCAGCCCATCATGTACGCTGCTGTTCCTGCTCCGCTTCAACTTCCTCCTCCCTCTCTTATCTCTCTATCCCTTTTCTTCATTATGTGTTTATCCCAACTTCCCCCTTAAATGTATCGACACGATTCACCTGAACCACTCCCTGTGGGAGCGAGTCCCACATTCTCCCCACTCCCCGTGGGAGCGAGTCCCACATTCTCCCCACTCCCCGTGGGAGCGAGTCCCACATTCTCCCCACTCCCCGTGGGAGCGAGTCCCACATTCTCCCTGCTCCCCGTGGGAGCAAGTCCCACATTCTCCCCCATGGGAGCGAGTCCCCCATTCTCCCCACTCCCCGTGGGAGCGAGTCCCACATTCTCCCCACTCCCCGTGGGAGCGAGTCCCACATTCTCCCCACTCCCTGTGGGAGCGAGTCCCACATTCTCCCCCACTCCCCGTGGGAGCGAGTCCCACATTCTCCCCACTCCCTGTGGGAGCGAGTCCCACATTCTCCCCACTCCCCGTGGGAGCGAGTCCCACATTCTCCCCCACTCCCCGTGGGACCGAGTCCCACATTCTCCCACTCCCTGGGTAAAGTTTGAGTTGCTGATGGGATTTATTTGGGAGGGTGTTATATTGATGAACCCCTGGCTCTGGTCTCCCCCACAAATGGAAATGTGTTATCTGTGTTAACCCTGTGGAACCGCTGCATAGTCGGAAAGGGATCGATCAGACCTTATCTTTTCCAAGTCTGTGTAGTGAGTTAATTTTGATATAACTACAGGAGTGCACTACACAGTGTGTTACTGTTGTGATAGCAGCGTGGGTATGTTACTGGGCTGGCAATCCAGGCACAGTGATTCTGGGGACGTGCGATCAAACCCCAGCGTGGGAGACAAGGAATGGAAAATAAAAAGTGGTCTGAATTATGGTGAGCAGGGGGACAAAGAGATTGTTGTAAAAACCCATCTGGGTCACTAATGTCCTTTAGGGAAGGAAATCTGCCGTCCTTACCCGGTCTGGCCTACATGTGACTCCAGGTCCACAGCAATGTGGGTGATTGTTAACCACTCTCTGTAGTGACCGAGCAGGGACTCGGTCAGGCAGCTGACAGCCTCGAGGGGAGTGAGAGATGGCCAGTGAACTTTGACCTTGTCCCTCGCAGTCACAGCCGATAATTGAGTTAAACAAAACCGTTATATCGAGTAATAAATTGAAAGTGCAGTTGAGTCTCAGACTCATTCTGGAACTGTCTGTTAGGTTCTAACTCTGAATGAGGTAACTGCCCACGCTGCAGATTATAGACAGTTTCAGAAGTTATTGATGAACGGTGCTGAGTTTGTGGTTGGGGAGTTTGTACGTGGGTGCCCGGAAGTGTTGTAATTTTAGGATGGCCTTTCTCAATATCTACACTGTTTCTGACTGCATTGCGATAGCGCCTTTCACCCCGCGATATCTCAGAGACACGTCCAGCCAGCCAATCACTCCCCAGAGTGCAGTGACTGTTCGATATACAGGAGGCAATTGACGCACAGTAAGATCCCACAATCAGCAGTGTGATCAAGACTGAGACATTTAGTTTTAAGGGTTTGTTGAAGGATAAAAAGACCAAGAATAGCGAGGGCAGGGCACCCGCTCTGTATCACAGCAACACCAGATCATTTATATCCAGCAGATGTAGGGTAGCTGGCGATAGCAACAACAACAGTGCGGCACTGACCCTCTGACAGTGCAGCACTCCCTCAGCACTGACCCTCTGACAGTGCGGTACTCCCTCAGCACTGACCCTCTGACAGTGCGGCACTCCCTCAGCACTGACCCTCTGACAGTGCGGTACTCCCTCAGCACTGACCCTCTGACAGTGCAGCATTCCCTCAGTACTGACCCTCTGACAGTGCGGCACTCCCTCAGCACTTATCCTCTGACAGTGCGGCACTCCCTCAGCACTGACCCTCTGACAGTGCGGCGCTCCCTCAGCACTGACCCTCTGACAGTGCAGCATTCCCTCAGTACTGACCCTCTGACAGTGCGGCACTCCCTCAGCACTGATCCTCTGACAGTGCGGCACTCCCTCAGCACTGACCCTCTGACAGTGCGGCACTCCCTCAGCACTGACCCTCTGACAGTGCGGCGCTCCCTCAGCACTGACCCTCTGACAGTGCAGCATTCCCTCAGTACTGACCCTCTGACAGTGCGGCACTCCCTCAGCACTGATCCTCTGACAGTGCGGCACTCCCTCAGCACTGACCCTCTGACAGTGCGGCACTCCCTCAGCACTGACCCTCTGACAGTGCGGCACTCCCTCAGCACTGACCCTCTGACAGTGCGGCACTCCCTCAGCACTGACCCTCTGACAGTGCGGTACTCCCTCAGCACTGACCCTCTGACAGTGCAGCATTCCCTCAGTACTGACCCTCTGACAGTGCGGCACTCCCTCAGCACTGATCCTCTGACAGTGCGGCACTCCCTCAGCACTGACCCTCTGACAGTGCGGCGCTCCCTCAGCACTGACCCTCTGACAGTGCAGCATTCCCTCAGTACTGACCCTCTAACAGTGCGGCACTCCCTCAGCACTGATCCTCTGACAGTGCGGCACTCCCTCAGCACTGACCCTCTGACAGTGCGGCACTCCCTCAGCACTGACAGTGGATTTGTCAGCCTGCATTATTGGCTCAGAGTCACAGTGGGTGTTGTAAGGGGGTGTTGTGCAGTGTTCTCTCATTGTCTCTGGGAGCCGTGAGGGGTTTTCTCTCTGGCTTTTCTTGCCTGGTGTGAACCCTGGGCCCTCTGGGACTTGCTGCCACTGGCGATGCTCTGTGGTGTGTGTGTGTGTGTGGCTTGATGGAGCAGGAAACGGTCTCTCGAGCTGCCAATCGAAACACACACACTTTCGTTTTGCTTTTATCTGGATTTACATCAGTAGCTGCCTCTGACATGACCCAAAACCGCCTGCCCCACCCCAGTGCCATTCAGTGTCTGTTCCTACCCAACATCCTGCCCTCTGAATCCTGGTCCTAACTCGGGGATCTCGCCAACATATTCCTGATCTTCCTCTTTCACTTGAGAAATGTTTTCATTTTTGCAGTTCTTGTTCCTCACTGTGGTTTCTCTGTTAACTTCAGTTCCCTATTTCCAACCTGTGGAGTCACGCAAGCTCTGGAATCAGAGATGGACAGGAATACCCTGTCTGTGTCTCTGCAGATGTTGTGTGTCTGAAAGTGGGAGCGTTACACAGTGGAGCAGGGTATGGAGGCATTGCGTTGGACAGTGTAAACCCTTCTTCACGAGCCAGTAACCTCACTCTACAACAGCATTTAGTCATTCAGAGAGACCCATCAGGACAGGTACAGCACGGGGTTAGATACAGAGTAAAGCTCCCTCTACACTGTCCCCCATCAAACACTCCCAGGATAGGTACAGCACGGGGTTAGATACAGAGTAAAGCTCCCTCTACACTGTCCCCCCATCAAACACTCTCAGGACAGGTACAGCACGGGGTTAGATACAGAGTAAAGCTCCCTCTACACTGTCCCCCCATCAAACACTCTCAGGACAGGTACAGCACGGGGTTAGATACAGAGTAAAGCTCCCTCTACACTGTCCCCATCAAACACTCCCAGGATAGGTACAGCACGGGGTTAGATACAGAGTAAAGCTCCCTCTACACTGTCCCCCCATCAAACACTCTCAGGACAGGTACAGCACGGGGTTAGATACAGAGTAAAGCTCCCTCTACACTGTCCCCCCATCAAACACGCCCAGGACAGGTACAGCACGGGGTTAGATACAGAGTAAAGCTCCCTCTACACTGTCCCCCCATCAAACACTCCCAGGACAGGTACAGCACGGGGTTTGATACAGAGTAAAGCTCCCTCTACACTGTCCCCCATCAAACACTCCCAGGACAGGTACAGCACGGGGTTAGATACAGAGTAAAGCTCCCTCTACACTGTCCCCCCATCAAACACTCCCAGGAGAGGTACAGCACGGGGTTAGATACAGAGTAAAACACCCACTACACTGTCCCCCATCAAACACTCCCAGGACAGGTACAGCACGGGGTTAGATACAGAGTAAAGCTCCCTCTACACTGTCCCCATCAAACACTCCCAGGATAGGTACAGCACGGGGTTAGATACAGAGTAAAGCTCCCTCTACACTGTCCCCCCATCAAACACTCTCAGGACAGGTACAGCACGGGGTTAGATACAGAGTAAAGCTCCCTCTACACTGTCCCCCCATCAAACACTCCCAGGACAGGTACAGCACGGGGTTAGATACAGAGTAAAGCTCCCTCTACACTGTCCCCCCATCAAACACTCCCAGGACAGGTACAGCACGGGGTTAGATACAGAGTAAAACACCCTCTACACTGTCCCCCATCAAACACTCCCAGGACAGGTACAGCACGGGGTTAGATACAGAGTAAAGCTCCCTCTACACTGTCCCCATCAAACACTCCCAGGACAGGGACAGCACGGGGTTAGATACAGAGTAAAGCTCCCTCTACACTGTCCCCCCATCAAACACTCCCAGGACAGGTACAGCACGGGGTTAGATACAGAGTAAAGCTCCCTCTACACTGTCCCCATCAAACACTCCCAGGACAGGTACAGCACGGGGTTAGATACAGAGTAAAGCTCCCTCTACACTGTCCCCATCAAACACTCCCAGGACAGGTACAGCACGGGGTTAGATACAGAGTAAAGCTCCCTCTACACTGTCCCCCATCAAACACTCCCAGGACAGGTTCAGCACGGGGTTAGATACAGAGTAAAGCTCCCTCTACGCTGTCCCCCCATCAAACACTCCCAGGACAGGTACAGCAAGCGTCAGTCAGCATCTGAACCCCGTTAATCCATGTTTGTGGTGGGGGAGGAAGGAGGCATTGCGTATGGGAACCAGAAAGGCAGAGGTTGTATTTTATGAGAAAAGGGAGACTCAGCAGTTAGAAGCCCCAGGCTTCAGGTTTGATTAGGCTGTGTTAGACCCTGCAGCCCCAGGGCAGGTGTTTTGAATCACCTACTGCCTGACTGCTCCGGCTTCTCATTCCCCATTAACTTTTGGGAATCTGGAATGTTTCCAGTTGATTCAACTCCCATTGCGATGAATGTGATTTTATTGACACGGTCACCTCAGACAGAGTGAAGACACAGTGTGGGGGGAGTGGGAGGAGCGGGGGGGGTGGGGAGACGCCAGTGCAGGCCAGAGTAAACTCACAGTAAAGATAGGGAACAGGTAAGAAAGGAGAGGTACTAACTCACCTCGGCTGGGGCGAGGTGGGCGCTAAGCGAATGGTTGGTGACGACTCATTAAACCTCTGCTCGGGTTGCTGAATTAGGAGCAGGCAGCTGAAGCGAGGCGGGTGGTGGGGGGTGAGCTCGGAACGTGAGCACCGCTGGAAGGGGGGCAGCGGGGGGGGGGGAGAGGGGGAGGGGCGGGGGAGCAGAGAGGCTGGGCTGGAGGGAATAGCGATGAGCGCTGCATAGCTGAGGGTGTTCTCCATCACAATGCACCTTCCTTTCAGTGACTGGGAGTAGCCAGCGCCCTCCCCCACACCATCGCCAGTAGCAGATGGCTGCCGGCCTCCCCGGCAGGATGGGAAAACGAACGCCAAGCTTAACATTAGTTTCAGGATCAAAGGTCAGAGAGCCATCTGTCCCAAACATCCTGCCGACTGCAGCTCTTTACTGTTTTTTAACATTTTGGCATCAGGGTGGTGTGAAGTTTCCACACCAGCCCCCCACACACACTGACTCTCACTGGGGTACGGCTCCCACACACACTGACTCTCACTGGGGTACAGTTCCCACACACACCGACTCTCACTGGGGTACGGGTCCCACACACACTGACTCTCACTGGGGTACGGGTCCCACACACACTGACTCTCACTGGGGTACGGGTCCCACACACACTGACTCTCACTGGGGTACGGGTCCCACACACACTGACTCTCACTGGGGTACGGGTCCCACACACACTGACTCTCACTGGGGTACAGTTCCCACACACACTGACTCTCACTGGGGTACGGCTCCCACACACACTGACTCTCACTGGGGTACGGGTCCCACACACACTGACTCTCACTGGGGTACGGGTCCCACACACACTGACTCTCACTGGGGTACGGGTCCCACACACACTGACTCTCACTGGGGTACAGTTCCCACACACACTGACTCTCACTGGGGTACGGGTCCCACACACACTGACTCTCACTGGGGTACGGGTCCCACACACACTGACTCTCACTGGGGTACGGGTCCCACACACACTGACTCTCACTGGGGTACGGGTCCCACACACACTGACTCTCACTGGGGTACGGGTCCCACACACACTGACTCTCACTGGGGTACGGGTCCCACACACACTGACTCTCACTGGGGTACGGGTCCCACACACACTGACTCTCACTGGGGTACGGGTCCCACACACACTGACTCTCACTGGGGCACGGGTCCCACACACACTGACTCTCACTGGGGTACGGGTCCCACACACACTGACTCTCACTGGGGTACGGGTCCTCACTGGGGTACGGGTCCCGCACACACTGACTCTCACTGGGGTACGGGTCCCGCACACACTGACTCTCACTGGGGTACGGGTCCCGCACACACTGACTCTCACTGGGGTACGGGTCCCACACACACTGACTCTCACTGGGGTACGGGTCCCACACACACTGACTCTCACTGGGGTACGGGTCCCGCACACACTGACTCTCACTGGGGTACGGGTCCCGCACACACTGACTCTCACTGGGGTACGGGTCCCGCACACACTGACTCTCACTGGGGTACGGGTCCCGCACACACTGACTCTCACTGGGGTACGGGTCCCGCACACACTGACTCTCACTGGGGTACGGATCCCGCACACACTGACTCTCACTGGGGTACGGGTCCCACACACACTGACTCTCACTGGGGTACGGGTCCCACACACACTGACTCTCACTGGGGTACGGGTCCCACACACACTGACTCTCACTGGGGTACGGGTCCCACACACACTGACTCTCACTGGGGTACGGGTCCCACACACACTGACTCTCACTGGGGTACGGGTCCCACACACACTGACTCTCACTGGGGTACGGGTCCCACACACACTGACTCTCACTGGGGTACGGGTCCCACACACACTGACTCTCACTGGGGTACGGGTCCCACACACACTGACTCTCACTGGGGTACGGGTCCCACACACACTGACTCTCACTGGGGTACAGTTCCCACACACACTGACTCTCACTGGGGTACGGCTCCCACACACACTGACTCTCACTGGGGTACGGGTCCCACACACACTGACTCTCACTGGGGTACGGGTCCCACACACACTGACTCTCACTGGGGTACGGGTCCCACACACACTGACTCTCACTGGGGTACAGTTCCCACACACACTGACTCTCACTGGGGTACGGGTCCCACACACACTGACTCTCACTGGGGTACGGGTCCCACACACACTGACTCTCACTGGGGTACGGGTCCCACACACACTGACTCTCACTGGGGTACGGGTCCCACACACACTGACTCTCACTGGGGTACGGGTCCCACACACACTGACTCTCACTGGGGTACGGGTCCCACACACACTGACTCTCACTGGGGTACGGGTCCCACACACACTGACTCTCACTGGGGTACGGGTCCCACACACACTGACTCTCACTGGGGTACGGGTCCCACACACACTGACTCTCACTGGGGTACGGGTCCCACACACACTGACTCTCACTGGGGTACGGGTCCTCACTGGGGTACGGGTCCCGCACACACTGACTCTCACTGGGGTACGGGTCCCACACACACTGACTCTCACTGGGGTACGGGTCCCACACACACTGACTCTCACTGGGGTACGGGTCCCACACACACTGACTCTCACTGGGGTACGGGTCCCACACACACTGACTCTCACTGGGGTACGGGTCCCACACACACTGACTCTCACTGGGGTACGGGTCCCACACACACTGACTCTCACTGGGGTACGGGTCCCACACATATACTGACTCTCACTGGGGGCTGTGGGTAACCTTCCTGAGTGAAGTTTGAGGGAGAGAATGATGATTATTAGTGTTGAGGCTGCACTGAGGGACCCTGTAGTTTCTCATTGGTTTGGTGCGAGCTTTGGGCCAAACGAGGATCTTTGACACACCTTCACCAAGTTGTTGAGTAAATGAGAGCTCTCGCTGCTGATTCCATTTGTTCAGGATTGTTGGTAGCTGTGATTGGGAGGCAGAGACAGTCAGAGTGATGGAGAATTTGCTCCCTTTGCCCCAGCAAATCCCCTCACCTCCCCCCACCCCCCCTCCAGCAGCTCCCCCCCATACCCCCCAGCAAATCCCCTCACCCCCCCCAGCAGCTCCCCCCCATACCCCCCAGCAGCTCCCCCCCATACCCCCCCAGCAAATCCCCTCACCCCCCCAGCAGCTCCCCCTACACCCACCCCATAAAATCCCCCACCTGCCCAAAAAATCCCCCCCACACACCCAGCATCTCCCCACCTCCCCCAACAAATCCCCCTTTACCTCCTGCAAATAACCACCCCCCCCCACACCCCTCAGAAAATCCCCAGCCCCCCCAGCAGCTCCCCGCCAAACCCCAGCAACAACCCCCACCCCCCTCAACATGAGCAAATCTCTCCTCCTCAGTCTCTCAGTCATCCCCTCCTTCTCGTTCTTGTCCTCTGCCTCGTTCTCTCTCTCCCGCTCTGTGTCTCACTGCCGCAGTCTCTCTATCTCTGCCTTGCATCTGTCTCGCTCCGTATCTGCTCTCTCTTTGGATTCTCTATCTCCCTGTCCCGCTCTCCTAATCTCTCCATCCCTTTCTCCCCATTCCACCCCCCCGCACCACTCTCTCAAATGCTCACCATCTCCCCCACATTCCCACTCTCCATCTGTCCCACATGCCCTCATTCTCTCTCCCTCTATCGTGCTCTCTGTCTCCCTTTAATTCACCCCATCTCTCCGTTGGTCATTCTGCCTCTCATTCCATTCCCATCATCACAACACAATCTCATTCGTGTGAAATCTGCTGGAATTTTCTGATACAAACCATTTCAGAGGAGAAAGTTCGGAAACTGATTTTCACTAAGGGACACGACCTCTGGTCCCCGCATTGTATAACCCTGCTCCCCACACTGTGTAACCCTGCTCCCCACACTGTATAACCCTGCTCCCCACACTGTATAACCCTGCTCCCCACACTGTGTAACCCTGCTCCCCACACTGTATAACCCTGCCCCCCACACTGTATAACCCTGCTCCCCACACTGTATAACCCTGCTCCCCACACTGTGTAACCCTGCTCCCCACACTGTGTAACCCTGCTCCCCACACTGTATAACCCTGCTCCCCACACTGTATAACCCTGCTCCCCACACTGTATAACCCTGCTCCCCACACTGTGTAACCCTGCTCCCCACACTGTATAACCCTGCCCCCCACACTGTATAACCCTGCTCCCCACACTGTATAACCCTGCTCCCCACACTGTATAACCCTGCTCCCCACACTGTGTAACCCTGCTCCCCACACTGTATAACCCTGCTCCCCACACTGTATAACCCTGCTCCCCACACTGTATAACCCTGCTCCCCACACTGTATAACCCTGCTCCCCACACTGTGTAACCCTGCTCCCCACACTGTGTAACCCTGCTCCCCACACTGTGTAACCCTGCTCCCCACACTGTATAACCCTGCTCCCCACACTGTATAACCCTGCTCCCCACACTGTATAACCCTGCCCCCCGCACTGTATAACCCTGCTCCCCACACTGTATAACCCTGCTCCCCACACTGTGTAACCCTGCTCCCCACACTGTGTAACCCTGCTCCCCACACTGTATAACCCCGCTCCCCACACTGTATAACCCTGCTCCCCACACTGTATAACCCTGCTCCCCACACTGTATAACCCTGCCCCCCGCACTGTATAACCCTGCTCCCCACACTGTATAACCCTGCTCCCCACACTGTGTAACCCTGCTCCCCACACTGTGTAACCCTGCTCCCCGCACTGTATAACCCTGCTCCCCGCACTGTATAACCCTGCTCCCCACACTGTATAACCCTGCTCCCCGCACTGTATAACCCTGCTCCCCGCACTGTATAACCCTGCTCCCCACACTGTATAACCCTGCTCCCCGCACTGTATAACCCTGCTCCCCACACTGTATAACCCTGCTCCCCACACTGTATAACCCCGCTCCCCGCACTGTGTAACCCTGCTCCCCACACTGTATAACCCCGCTCCCCGCACTGTATAACCCCGCTCCCCGCACTGTATAACCCCGCTCCCCACACTGTATAACCCTGCTCCCCACACTGTATAACCCTGCTCCCCACACTGTGTAACCCTGCTCCCCGCACTGTATAACCCTGCTCCCCACACTGTATAACCCTGCTCCCCACACTGTGTAACCCTGCTCCCCGCACTGTATAACCCTGCTCCCCACACTGTATAACCCTGCTCCCCACACTGTATAACCCTGCTCCCCACACTGTGTAACCCTGCTCCCCGCACTGTGTAACCCTGCTTCCTGCACAATATAGCCCTGCTCTATCGCACTATGCTAACCCTGATCCATTGCTAACTTTATTTAGATTGCTTTTTGTAATGAGAATGTGTTTCATATGGAAAATCTAAGTGTTCCCCAACTGGAAACCCTGCATGAACAGGGATATCCACCGCTTGCTGAAGTTCAGATCTGAGGTGTTCACAGGTGACCCTGACCAATACAAGAAATCCAGATGTGATCTAAGGAGATCCATCAAAGATACCAAAAAGCAATACCGGACCATGCTAGAGTCCCAGGCGAGCCACACTGACTCCCGCTGACTACGGCAAGGTCTGTAAGACATCACAGGCTACTAGATGGAGGCAGGTAAAATCACCGGGTCCAACG
This sequence comes from Carcharhinus amblyrhynchos, assembly GCF_965287045.1. NCBI lineage: Eukaryota > Metazoa > Chordata > Chondrichthyes > Carcharhiniformes > Carcharhinidae > Carcharhinus > Carcharhinus amblyrhynchos. The sequence continues at coordinate 2,580,417 of NC_137348.1, forward strand.
CACCCCTTCCTGATGAGCTGGATGAATTCTACACCGGTTTTGGGTAAGAGGTCAGCGAGAGCAGGCCCTCCATCCCGGAAAGCTCAGAGGAACCTGTGTCCGAGATCACCTTTGCAGATATCAGAGCAGCTTTCTCGGAAGTTAACCTACGATAAGCGACTGGTCGGGTGGGATACCCGGACCAGCACTCAGATCCTGCACGGATCAGCCGGCGGGGATATTCACAGACATCTTAAACCTCTCTGTACAACAGTCTGGGGTCCCTATCTGCTTCTAGAAGATGACCATCATGCTGTAAACCTCTATGACTCTAAAAGCCGGGCAGCGTGTCTTAATGACTATTGGCCGATAGCTCTGACACCCATCATTAATGAAGTGCTTCGGGAGGTTAGTCATGGAATGAATCAATTCCAGCCTCCCGGACTACCTGGGTCCAGTACGGTTTGCCTACCACTGCAACAGGTCCACAGCAGACACCATCTCCCTGGCCCTGCACTCAACCCTGGGACACCGAGATGACAAGGACACCTATATCAGACTCCTCTTTATTGACTACAGCTCAGCCTTCCACACCATTATTCCCATGGAACACACCTCCAAACTCCATGCCCTGGGCCTCGGCACCTCCCTCTGTGACTGAACCCTGAACTTCCTAACCCACAGACCACAATCAGTAAGGATCGGCAACAACACCTCCTCCACGATCATCCTCAACACCGGAGCCCCACAAGGCTGTGTTCTCAGCCCCCTACTATACTCCTTATACACCTATAACCGTGCGGCCAAATTCCCCTCCAACTCGATTCTCCAGTTTGCTGACGACATCACTGTAGTGGGTCGGATCTCAAACAATGACAGAGAACAGGAGAGAGATCGAGAATCTGGTGAACTGGTGCGGTGACAATAATCTCTCCCTCAATGTCAACAAAATGAGAGACAGTCATCGACTTCAGGAAATGTAGAGGAGAACGTGCCCCTGTCTACATCAATATGGACAAAGTAGAAAGGGTCGAGAGCTTCAAGTTTTTAGGTGTCCAGATCACCAACACCCTGTCCTGGTCCCCCCCCACGCCAACACTATGGTTCAGAAAGCCCCACCAACACCTCTACTTTCTCAGAAGGCTAAGGAAATTTGGCATGTCAGCTACAACTCTCACCAACTTTTACAGATGCCCCATAGAAAGCATTCTTTCTGGTTGTATCACAGCTTGGTCTGGGCTCCTGCTCTAACCAAGACCGCAAGGAACTACAAAAGATCGTGAATGCAGCCCAATCCATCACACAAACCAATGTTCCATCCCATCGTTTTGTTGCCTCGGCAAAGCAGCCGGTATAATTAAGGGCCCCACACACCCCGGACATTCTCTCTTCCACCTTCTTCCTTCGGGAAAAAGATACAAAAGTCTGAGGTCCCGTACCGACCGACTCGAGAACAGCTTCTTCCCTGCTGCTGTTAGACTTTTGAATGGACCCACCTCACATTAAGTTGATCTTTCTCTACACCCTCGCTGTGACCGTAACACTACATTCCGCACCCTCTCCTTTCCTTCTCTATGAATGGTATGCTTTGTCTGTACAGTGCACAAGAAACAATACTTTTCACTGTGTGTTAATACATGTGACAATAATAAATCAAATCAAATGTCGCTGAAAATATGAGAAGATGATGAGGCCGTTCAGCCCCTCCAGTGTGTCCATTATGAGTTTGATGATGACTGATTTTTGTTCAGTTTACCCACCTTGGCTTGGTAACACCTCCCCCACAAAAGCCACGAATCACAGCGCCAATCCTTTTACCAACCTCACTAACAAACCGATAAACTTGTCGTTTATCGCATTGCTACTAGTGGGAGCTTGCTGTGCATAATTTTGCTGCCCTGTTTTCCCCATTTCACTGGTTCTGGGAGTGATGGCCTGGACTCTGGGCCCGAGAGTCAGGGAAGGAGCTGCGTAGGCGCGATCCCCGTCTGAATGTTCCATAGAACATTCCAGCGCAGTACAGGCCCTTCGGCCCTCGATGCGGTACCAACCTGTGAAACCAATCTAAAGACCATCTAACCTGCACTATTCCAATATCATCCATATGTCTATCCAATGATCATTTGAATACCCTCAATGTTGGCGAGTCCACTACTGTTACAGGCAGGACATTCCACACCCTTACTCTCCACCCAGGGATTCCACCCTGACCCCTCAGCTTGCATCTGTCTCTCTCGCTCTCTCTCCCTGTCTCTCTCGCTCTCTCTCTCCCTGTCTCTCTCGCTCTCTCTCTCCCTGTCTCTCTCGCTCTCTCTCCCTGTCTCTCTCGTTCTCTCTCTCCCTGTCTCTCTCGTTCTCTCTCTCCCTGTCTCTCTCGTTCTCTCTCTCCCTGTCTCTCTCGTTCTCTCTCTCCCTGTCTCTCTTGCTCTCTCTCCCTGTCTCTCTCGCTCTCTCTCCCTGTGTCTCTCGTTCTCTCTCTCCCTGTCTCTCTCGTTCTCTCTCTCCCTGTCTCTCTCGCTCTCTCTCTCCCTGTCTCTCTCGCTCTCTCTCCCTGTCTCTCTCGCTCTCTCTCCCTGTCTCTCTCGTTCTCTCTCTCCCTGTCTCTCTCGTTCTCTCTCTCCCTGTCTCTCTCGTTCTCTCTCTCCCTGTCTCTCTCGTTCTCTCTCTCCCTGTCTCTCTCGCTCTCTCTCCCTGTCTCTCTCGTTCTCTCTCTCCCTGTCTCTCTCGCTGTCTCTCCCTGTCTCTCTCGTTCTCTCTCTCCCTGTCTCTCTCGCTGTCTCTCCCTGTCTCTCTCGTTCTCTCTCTCCCTGTCTCTCTCGCTGTCTCTCCCTGTCTCTCTCGTTCTCTCTCTCCCTGTCTCTCTCGCTGTCTCTCCCTGTCTCTCTCGCTCTCTCTCCCTGTCTCTCTCGCTCTCTCTCTCCCTGTCTCTCTCGCTCTCTCTCTCCCTGTCTCTCTCGCTCTCTCTCCCTGTCTCTCAGGGAGGGGTGGGGTGGTGGGGGAGGATGGAGCAGAGGGGGCTGGGGCGGGGGTATGGGTGCTGGGGCAGGAGAGGGGAGGTGGGGGGGGGGAGGTGGGGTCTGGGGTTGGGGGGGAAGGCTGGAGTGGGGGGAGGGGGTGCAGGTTGGGGCAGGGAGTTGGGGGGGGGGCTTGGTGTTGGGGGGAGTGGATGGAGGGAGGCTGGGGGCAGGGGGGAGGGGGCCGTTTGATTTGTTTCTGTTTGCTGGGGAGTTTGTCTGTGAGTTTTACCCTGTGAGTCCCGGGGGAGATTAGGGGTGGCCATTTGTTGGGGCCTGATCTCAGCTCCCAATCCAAGTGAAACACGGGAAATGGGGGTGAGCGTCTGGCTGTTAAATTGCTTCAGATTTCTCTCTCTGTGGGAACGAGCGCCGCATCTGCAGCCCCCCCCAGGAGTGAGAAACACCAGCTTATAACCACCTAACGTTCTCAGTCTAACATCCACAGCTCCTTCTCAAACAATCTTCAGACACTGAGTCGCACCAGGAGATATTCGGGACGGGAGGAAAGAGGGAGGTTTGTGAGGAGGGAGCGACAGGAAGAGGGCAAAGCTGAGGGAGGGGGAGGGGGAGAAGGGGAGGCAGTGTCGCCTCCCAAGAGGAAACTACTGGGAACAAACAAACAATGAGAAGCTCAGCTTCCTGCTGCTCGGAATGGGATTCAGTCCTGGGCTGACAGAGAGAGAGAGAGAGAGAGACGACTGTTACTGGGTCACCCCTACGTACTTCCCTGACCCTCGACCCATAGACCTTGATCCACAGGGTCATACCTTCCTGACCCTCGACCCTTATCCCGGCATCTCCAAAGGGTGACCCTTGCCCACAGGTCATTTGCCCTCCCCCCTCCCTATCACTGTGACCCAGTTTGCAGCAAGTTCCGTTTGCCATTCAGTCCCTTTCCGTCAGTAACACCGAATCCAGCAACTCCTGGATTCAAATATTCTCATCCCTCCGTGGCCTTGTCCCTCCTCCAAATTCCCAGCCTCCAAGATCTCTGCGCTTGGCTAATTCCGACCTCAGGAACGTCTCCAATCTCCGCCATTGGTGGCTATGTCTTCAGCTGCTGGGGCCCTGAGCTGGGAGATTCCCTCCCTGCTGGGACCCTGAGCTGGGAGATTCCCTCCCTGCTGGGAGCCTGAGCTGGGAGATTCCCTCCCTGCTGGGAGCCTGAGCTGGGAGATTCCCTCCCTGCTGGGACCCTGAGCTGGGAGATTCCCTCCCTGCTGGGACCCTGAGCTGGGAGATTCCCTCCCTGCTGGGACCCTGAGCTGGGAGATTCCCTCCCTGCTGGGACCCTGAGCTGGGAGATTCCCTCCCTACTGGGGCCCTGAGCTGGGAGATTCCCTCCTGAAATCTCTCCATTGCTTTCCCCTGTTTAGACATTTAGCTCTTTGATCAGATTTCTCTCATCTTTCTTAGTATCTCCTCATGTGACCCCATCTCACATTTTATTTGATTTCCTTTCCTATGACATGGGATATTTTGTCCTGTTAGAGACACTGTAGCAAGGTTATTTTACAGACTCTGATCTGCTTTAGTTTTTAATACAAGGTATAGTTGATATATTTGACCTGGGCAGTAACCATCTGTTTCCACTCTCTCCCTATCTCTCTGTGTCTCTCTCTCATTCTTTTCTTGATCTCTCTATATCACTCTCATCTCTGTCTCTCTCTGTCACCCTCTGTCTGTCTCTCTGCCTCTCGATCTCTCCTATCTTTCTCTCCGTCCCCTCCGTCTCTCTCCGTCCCCTCCGTCTCTCTCCGTCCCCTCCGTCTCTCTCCGTCCTCTCCGTCTCTCTCCGTCCTCTCCGTCTCTCTCCGTCCCCTCCGTCTCTCTCTGTCCCCTCCGTCTCTCTCCGTCCCCTCCGTCTCTCTCCGTCCCCTCCGTCTCTCTCCGTCCTCTCCGTCTCTCTCCGTCCTCTCCGTCTCTCTCCGTCCCCTCCGTCTCTCTCTGTCCCCTCCGTCTCTCTCCGTCCCCTCCGTCTCTCTCCGTCCCCTCCGTCTCTCTCCGTCCTCTCCGTCTCTCTCCGTCCTCTCCGTCTCTCTCCGTCCCCTCCGTCTCTCTCTGTCCCCTCCGTCTCTCTCTGTCCCCTCCGTCTCTCTCCGTCCCCTCCGTCTCTCTCCGTCCTCTCCGTCTCTCTCCGTCCCCTCCGTCTCTCTCCGTCCTCTCCGTCTCTCTCCGTCCTCTCCGTCTCTCTCCGTCCCCTCCGTCTCTCTCCGTCCCCTCCGTCTCTCTCCGTCCTCTCCGTCTCTCTCCGTCCTCTCCGTCTCTCTCCGTCCTCTCCGTCTCTCTCCGTCCCCTCCGTCTCTCTCTGTCCCCTCCGTCTCTCTCCGTCCCCTCCGTCTCTCTCCGTCCTCTCCGTCTCTCTCCGTCCCCTCCGTCTCTCTCCGTCCTCTCCGTCTCTCTCCGTCCTCTCCGTCTCTCTCCGTCCCCTCCGTCTCTCTCCGTCCCCTCCGTCTCTCTCCGTCCCCTCCGTCTCTCTCTGTCCCCTCCGTCTCTCTCTGTCCCCTCCGTCTCTCTCTGTAGGTGCAGTCTGGGATATTTTGGAGATCGATGTCAGTTTGTTGACCCGTGCTCCAGTTCACCGTGCAGGAATGAGGGAACCTGCAGCCCTGTCACCCAGGACCAGGGTGTGGGCTACGTCTGCACGTGCCAGCTGGGTTATACAGACCGTGAGTGTCTCACCCCCCTCAACAATGCTTGTCTGAGCAACCCCTGCCAAAATGGTGGCAGCTGCCAACTCTTAAACAACCTGTGGGATTACAAGTGTCGCTGTCCCCCAGGGTGGGCAGGTAAGTTCATCCGATACGCACCACAGAGATCATCCAGCACTGACTCTGACTGGGGTACGGGTCCCACACACACTGACTCTCACTGGGGTACGGGTCCCACACACACTGACTCTCACTGGGGTACAGTTCCCACACACACTGACTCTCACTGGGGTACGGGTCCCACACACACTGACTCTCACTGGGGTACGGGTCCCACACACACTGACTCTCACTGGGGTACGGGTCCCACACACACTGACTCTCACTGGGGTACGGGTCCCACACACACTGACTCTCACTGGGGTACGGCTCCCACACACACTGACTCTCACTGGGGTACGGGTCCCACACACACTGACTCTCACTGGGGTACGGGTCCCACACACACTGACTCTCACTGGGGTACGGGTCCCACACACACTGACTCTCACTGGGGTACAGTTCCCACACACACTGACTCTCACTGGGGTACGGGTCCCACACACACTGACTCTCACTGGGGTACGGGTCCCACACACACTGACTCTCACTGGGGTACGGGTCCCACACACACTGACTCTCACTGGGGTACGGCTCCCACACACACTGACTCTCACTGGGGTACGGCTCCCACACACACTGACTCTCACTGGGGTACGGGTCCCACACACACTGACTCTCACTGGGGTACGGGTCCCACACACACTGACTCTCACTGGGGTACGGGTCCCACACACACTGACTCTCACTGGGGTACAGTTCCCACACACACTGACTCTCACTGGGGTACAGATCCCACACACACTGACTCTCACTGGGGTACGGCTCCCACACACACTGACTCTCACTGGGGTACGGGTCCCACACACACTGACTCTCACTGGGGTACGGGTCCCACACACACTGACTCTCACTGGGGTACGGGTCCCACACACACTGACTCTCACTGGGGTACGGGTCCCACACACACTGACTCTCACTGGGGTACGGGTCCCACACACACTGACTCTCACTGGGGTACGGGTCCCACACACACTGACTCTCACTGGGGTACGGGTCCCACACACACTGACTCTCACTGGGGTATGGGTCCCACACACACTGACTCTCACTGGGTTACAGGTTCCACCTGTTGTCAGTTGATGCTGGGATAGGGTGTACAAGGACCGTGAAGGGATTGGGAGCCATTGGGTCAGTGCCACTTATCTTGCTTTGTGATGGTTATTGAGCTAATTGAATGCTTTATCATTGTCGTAGGTAAGCAGTGCCAACAGGCTGACCCCTGTGCTTCCAACCCCTGTGCCAATGGTGGGCAGTGTGTGGCATTCGAAGCTCACTACATCTGCAAATGCATGCTGGGGTTCCACGGGCCAATCTGTAAGCAGGACATCAATGAGTGTGGAGTGAACCCCACAACCTGCCGCAACGGGGGGACTTGCCTGAACCAGATCGGATCCTATCAGTGCACATGTCCACCTGAATACACTGGCCGCAGCTGTGAGAGTCGCTACGTTCCCTGTTCACCCTCCCCCTGCCAGAACGGAGGAACATGTCAACAGCTGGGTGATGCACTGTATGACTGTACCTGCCTCCCAGGTAAGGGTCTCTCTAACTGCAACATCTCACAGAGTCACACTGGGAGCACTAATGCATCATCTAAACAAGTGCTTTATATATAGACAAGCAGACTGGAATCTAATCGAGGGGTTCGGGGTGGTTTATATATAGAATAACAGATACCCGGGAGCGAGTTACAGACTGGAATCTAATCGAGGGGTTCGGGGTGGTTTATATATAGAATAACAGATACCCGGGAGTGAGTTACAGACTGGAATCTAATCGAGGGGTTCGGGGTGGTTTATATATAGAATAACAGATACCCGGGAGCGAGTTACAGACTGGAATCTAATCGAGGGGTTCGGGGTGGATTATATGTAGAATAACAGATACCCGGGAGTGAGTTACAGACTGGAATCTAATCGAGGGGTTCGGGGTGGTTTATGTATAGAATAACAGATACCCGGGAGCGAGTTACAGACTGGAATCTAATCGAGGGGTTCGGGGTGGTTTATATATAGAATAACAGATACCCAGGAGCGAGTTACAGACTGGAATCTAATCGAGGGGTTCGGGGTGGTTTATATATAGAATAACAGATACCCGGGAGCGAGTTACAGACTGGAATCTAATCGAGGGGTTCGGGGTGGATTATATGTAGAATAACAGATACCCGGGAGCGAGTTACAGACTGGAATCTAATCGAGGGGTTCGGGGTGGTTTATATATAGAATAACAGATACCCGGGAGTGAGTTACAGACTGGAATCTAATCGAGGGGTTCGGGGTGGTTTATATATAGAATAACAGATACCCGGGAGCGAGTTACAGACTGGAATCTAATCGAGGGGTTCGGGGTGGTTTATATACAGAATAACAGATACCCGGGAGCGAGTTACAGACTGGAATCTAATCGAGGGGTTCGGGGTGGTTTATGTATAGAATAACAGATACCCGGGAGCGAGTTACAGACTGGAATCTAATCGAGGGGTTCGGGGTGGTTTATGTATAGAATAACAGATACCCGGGAGCGAGTTACAGACTGGAATCTAATCGAGGGGTTCGGGGTGGTTTATGTATAGAATAACAGATACCCGGGAGCGAGTTACAGACTGGAATCTAATCGAGGGGTTCGGGGTGGTTTATGTATAGAATAACAGATACCCGGGAGCGAGTTACAGACTGGAATCTAATCGAGGGGTTCGGGGTGGTTTATATATAGAATAACAGATACCCGGGAGCGAGTTACAGACTGGAATCTAATCGAGGGGTTCGGGGGGGTTTATATATAGAATAACAGATACCCGGGAGTGAGTTACAGACTGGAATCTAATCGAGGGGTTCGGGGTGGTTTATATACAGAATAACAGATACCCGGGAGTGAGTTACAGACTGGAATCTAATCGAGGGGTTCGGGGTGGTTTATATACAGAATAACAGATACCCGGGAGTGAGTTACAGACTGGAATCTAATCGAGGGGTTCGGGGTGGTTTATATATAGAATAACAGATACCAGGGAGTGAGTTACAGACTGGAATCTAATCGAGGGGTTCGGGGTGGTTTATATATAGAATAACAGATACCCGGGAGTGAGTTCCAGACTGGAATCTAATCGAGGGGTTGATGTGGGGGATGTTGATGTTTTGAGCAGAGGTGTTTGATGTTGAGGGTGTGTGTTGTGTCGTGCTGATTGCCAGGCTTGGGGTGGAGGTTCAGAGAGTGGAATCCTGGCTCTGGATTAGTTATCCCGGCGCACTGGCTGAAGCTGGTAATCTCAGAGGAAACATCTGCATCGCAGCCTCTTGTCCGTTCTCCAGCTGCCAGCGAGTTGGGCATTGAGATGTCAGGAGGTGTGAGGTGGGCACCCTCCCCTCTACCTCACAAACCTGGCAGCCCTGCAATTTGCAGCTGAGATTTGAAATTCCCTGTGTAAGATACCCTTCGCCTCGCTCCTCATTGATCCTGAAAACAAACGCACTCTTGTATCTCCTCACGTCCCAGTCTCAAATACTGTTTGATTGGACTGCTGTGCGCAGCGCCATGTGTAGTTTTCCTGCATTGAGGATGCTATGTAAATATACATTCTTGTTGTTAATGGCTCGCTGTGTGGTTATTAAATTGAAGGAAATCCGTTTTTCTGAGATAACAGTTTACTGAAACTTCTAACCAGGGGCTGAAGTTCAAAATGAGCACGGAATAAAACAGGGACAGAGAGAGATCGATGTGAAGGTTCAAAATAGAGAGAAACACTTTCCTCTGGTTGGGGGTGGGGGTGGGGAGAGGGTGGTGGGGGTGGGGATGGGGCGAGGGGGTGGAGTACAGCACAACGGGGAAGTCTCTCCCCACAAGAGGCTGGTGGGGGTCGGTGTTAATGGAGAGCGTAACTCGGATGAATGGTTTCTACTGAAGTGTATTCTCGATCCTGGAATCACGGTGGGTAGAGGACAGGTCGATTGCGATCGAATGGTAGAACAGGCCTGATGTTCGTCTGTCGCAGGCTCGATGGGCTGAATGGCCTCATCCTGGTCACATGTTCCTAGAAAGAGGAGGAGAAGAGTGACGGCCCACAGGGAGCGCGCCGAGAGTGAGAGAGGAGGGGGTTGGTGGGGGAGGGGGACTGAGTTCCACGCTGGGGAAGGTGTTTGAACATTGCAATCAAAGGTTAAATATATAAATCACAGGAAGTTTGGGCTTTGACAATTTGACTTCCTGTTTCTGAGCTCTGTGGATACAGTTTCCTGTTCGGAATAGACCCAAATTATTGTTCCCTCACACGCTTAAATTGTGTTTTTTTAATTATCTCTTAATTTTGCTAAATGTCTGAATCAGTTGTAAAGGGACACAGAGTGTTTGTGGGGTGGGGCTGGCTCTGGAATCGTTCACACGGTCACCCCGCGTGGAGCGGCCTAGCGGAGCGAGTGAAGCCTCTTTGGGAGACTTGGAGGAACCAGCTGTGTAATCAGCTGTACGCAGTTTCCTTACCTGGTTCCTGGCTCTGTGTGATTCTAACTTTAAACACACGCACACACAAATAAAACCGGAAACTTCTGTAAACATGCCACCACTGAGTCGGCCTCTGGGAGAGAAAGGTCAAGTTAAATCGAGGTGTATTTATGGAACATGAATCTGCATTTTCCCAAGCCCTTTTATCAATTCATTCATGGGATGTTTCTGTTGCCGCTGAGGCCACACTTATCTCCCGTAGGACTGAATGGTTAGCAAGGCCAGGTCACTTCAACTCAAAGTTAATGACGGTGGTACTGGAGTCAGGTTTAGGCCCAATCTGCGTTAGGATTATCTCCTTGGTCAGACGTTAGTTGGGACCTACTTGGGGTTTTCTGACAGTTTTTAGCAGTGGTTCAGTGCACTCCCATCTCTGAGTCAAGAGGTCGTGAGATTTGAGTTCCATATCCAGAGACACAGGGACAGGATTCCGGAGAATACGCCCAGTGTGGGAGAACTGGGCAAGGTGCTGCCTTTGGAATCTGAGATTGGACCGATTTAATTGGGGTGGCACAGTGGTTAGCACTGCTGCCTCACAGCGCCAGGGACCCGAGTTCAATTCTGGACTGTCTGTGTGGAGTTTGCACATTCTACCTGTGTCTGCATGGGTTTCCTCTGGCTGCTCTGGTTTCTTCACACGCTCCAAACATATGTGGGTTAGGTGCATTGGCTGTGCTAAATTGCCCCTTAGTGCCAGGGGATTAACAGGGTAAACATGTGGGATTTCGGGAATAGGACCATTGCGGTTGGTGCACACGAGGTGGGCCGAATGGCCTCCTTCTGCACTGTAGGGATTCTATGATTCAATCAGGCCTCTTCTGTCTCAGGAGGGTCTCATGCTCACCACTCAGTGAAGAGCCAGAGAATTCTCCTCCATCCTGGGGCCAATGTCTACCTCTGTCAGTATCACTGAAAAATAGATTTTCTGGTCATAAGAACATAAGAACATAAGAAATAGGAGCAGGAGTAGGCCATCCAGCCCTTCGAGCCTGCCCCGCCATTCAATAAGATCATGGCTGATCTGTTGTGGCTCAGTTCCACTTTCCCGCCCTCTCCCCATAACCCTTAATCCCCTCTCTTATCAAAAACCCATCAACCCGCGTCTTAAAAATATTTAGCGAGGCAGCCTCCACCACTTCAACGGGCAGAGAATTCCAGAGATTCACCACCCTTTGAGTGAAGAAGTTCCTCCTCAACTCTGTTCTAAACCGCCCCCCCTTTATCTTGAGGCTGTGCCCCCTAGTCCTACTGTCCTTTCTGAGCGGGAAGAGTCTCTCCACCTCTATCCTATCCATCCCATTCATCATCTTATACGTCTCAATGAGATCTCCCCTCATTCTTCTAAACTCTAACGAGTACAAGCCTAGTTTATTCAGCCTCTCCTCATAGCTCAACCCCCTCAACTCCAGTATCAGCCTAGTAAACCTCCTCTGCACTCCCTCCAAGGCCAAAATATCCTTGCGCAGGTGCGGCGCCCAAAACTGCACACAGTACTCCAGCTGCGGCCTCACCAATGCCCTACTCTGTTTGTGTGATCGTCCTCTGCCTGGGTGGACTGCTCGTCCCCTACACCAGAAAAATTTCTGTCGTTCAACATGAATGTAGAGCATTTTGAGACGTCCTGAGGTTGTGAAAGGTGCTATATAAATGCAACTCTTTCCTTTCACTTTTGCTGAGAGTCAGTTCAGCCAATCAGTACCCAGAGCCCCGTGTGCCAAAAGTCAGTTTTGAGGAAGGGAAATCATGTATAACCGACACACTGGAGTTTTTTTGAAGGAATCACATATGTTGCGGATAAAGGGGAACAGGTGGATGTACTGTACTTAGATTTCCAGAAGGCATTTAATAAAATGCCATATCAAAGGATAGTGGATAGAATAAAAGCTCATGGTATTGGGGATAACATATTGGCACGGATAGAAGATTGGCTAGCCAACAGGAAGCAGAGAGTAGGCATAAATAGGTAGTTTATTTTGTCAAGCAGTTACGAAGGCAGATGGTAAATTGGCCTCATTGCTCGAGGATTTGAGTTGAGAAGTAGGAGTGTGTAACTGCAGTTTATATAGGGTCTTGGTGAGGCCAGATCTCGAGTATTGCGTGCTGTTTTGGTCTCCCTATGTCTGAAAGGAGTGAGAGTGCAGCGGAGGCTCACGAGGCTGACACTGGGGTTAGCAGGATTGCCTGATGAGGAAAGGTGGATTTGACTGGGCCTGTGTTCACTAGAATAAAGAGAATTCCAGCACAGGAACAGGCCATTCTGCTCCTCCAAGCCTGCACCAGCCATGCTGCCCAACTGAACTGAAACACCCTTACCCTCCCGGGGACCGTATCCCTCTATTCCCATCCTATTCATGAACTTGTCCTTAAAAGTCACTTTTCGCAGGACTTTTAGAGAAAGATGAGAGGAGATCTGATTGGAACATATAAACTAACAGAATTGACAGACTGGATGCAGGGAGGATGATTTCCCCGATTGGGGAATGTAGAACCAGGGAACACAGTCTCAGGATACAGGGTAAACCATTTAGGACTGAGATGAGAAAAGATTTCTTCACACAAAGGACGGTGAACCTGTGGAATTCTCTCCCACAGAAAGCTGTGGAGGCCATCACTGAATGTATTCAAGAAAGAGATAGATTTGTTTTTGATGTTAATGGCATCAAGGGGAATGGGGAGAAAGCAGGAATATGACACCGGGATTGAGGATCAGCCAAGATTATATTGAAGCTGGATAAACAAAGGAGGGAGAAGGGAATAGAAGGGTAAGGTGGGTGATGTTTGATAAAGAGAAGTGGGAGGGTTTGGTGTCTGTACGACCTGTTCCTGTGTGGTAATTTGAGTTTAAGCCGGGAAAGCTGTGGTTTGAGCCAGTTTGGAGCTGGATTTGTGATCCGCGAGTGACAGTTTAATCTTTATTTCAGGTTTCTCAGGTCAACATTGTGAAGTAAATGTCGATGACTGTGTGGAACATAACTGCAAGAACGAAGGGTTGTGTGTGGATGGTGTGAACACCTACAACTGCCAGTGCCCCCCAGAATGGACAGGTAAACAGTCTGACACATCCACCCACCTGGGCCGTCACCACGGTTACTGTCCCCCCCCCCCACTCACCCTGAGAGACACGGTGCCCGCTCTCTGTCCAAAAGGGGCTTCTCTTAACAAGAATCTTCTCATTTGTTAATGAGGCAGACACTCTGCTCTCCGTTAATTCCAGCCTCTTGAACATCCCCCAATTCCCATCGCTCCGCCATTGGCAGCCATGCCCTCGGTTACCTGGGACCCAAACTCTGAAATTCCCTCTGTGACCCTCACCACCTCGCTAACTCTCTCCGCCTCCTCATTTGAGATGTTTCCAAACTGATTTGCTTGACCAAACTGTCGGTCACCTGCCCTAATGTCAACTGATTACATTTTGCCTGATATGTGCTGCTGTGAAATGCCTGGGGATGTTTTGCCAATTTAAAGGTGCTATACAAATGCATTTGTTGTTGGTGAAAAGTCCCCATTAACCTGACCAAACCAACTCCACCCCTCATCACTCCCCCCCACCACCTTCAAACCCCCCCCAACCTCACCCCTCACACCCCCTAACCCCAACACCCCTCACAATCACCAAAGTCAAAAGGGGTCTGAGGGGAGGAGGCCTCTGGTTGAAGGGGGACAGTCTTTTCAATGTTCTCAGACTCCCTCCCTCCCCCCCCCGCCCACAACGCCTCCTTGGTGTGAGTCCAGGAACTGCAGATTGTCGGCTATTGGAACCATCACAGTTCTCAGCAGATTCCAGCCCAGGGAGGGGGGGGGTGCGGTCACTGGCAGTGATCAGGGACGGGAAACCTGTCGAACCCTGAACCCTTTGCTCTGCGTCTAGCCCAGGGGAGACTGTGTGCCTTCCCACTGCCTCGTGCTAGACGGAGGTAAAGGTTTTCTCTCAATGGGAGGGGGTTTAATGGCGGGCTGCTGGTTATTCGTTCTGTCCACTTGCTGCCCACAGGTCAGTTCTGTACCGAGGATGTAGATGAGTGTCAGCTGCAGCCCAACGCCTGCCAGAACGGAGGGACTTGCCACAACAATAATGGCGGCTATAACTGTGTGTGTGTCAATGGATGGACGGGCGATGATTGCAGCGAGAACATTGACGACTGCGTCATTGCGTCCTGTTACAGTGGGGCCACGTGCCATGACCGCGTCGCATCCTTCTACTGCGAGTGTCCTCATGGCAGGACAGGTACGATCAGGAATCCATGAACTTACCGCCTCTGACCTCTCACCCCTTCTGACCTCTCACCCCTTCTGACCTCTCACCCCTTCTGACCTTTCACCTTCTCCTGACCATTCACCTTCTCCTGGCCTCTTACCCCTTCCTGACCTTACACCCGCTTCCTGACTTCACACCCCTCCTGACCATTTACCCCCCTCCTGACCATTTACCCCCCTCCTGACCATTTACCCCCCTCCTGACCATTTACCCCCCTCCTGACCATTTACCCCCTCCTGACCATTTACCTCCTCCTGACCTTTTACCCCTCCTGACCTCTAACCCCCCCCCCCCACCCCCGATATTACACCCCTTCCTGACTTCTCAGCTCGCTTGACCATTCACCCCCTCCTGACATTACATCCTCTTGGACCTCACACTGACCTTGTACCCTCTTCATCTCTGACCTTGTACAACCACTGACCTTTCACATCCTTTGTAAGTGTGCGGAATTGTATTTTGATGGGAAAATAAGGAATAATCACAGACATCCCTCAAAAAAGCAGATTCTAAATGGGGTAAAGGGACAGAGGAATCTGGGGGGAACGGATACACGATCAGTAAAAGTAGTCACACGGGTTTATAAGGTCATAGAAAACAAACACTTGGATTCATTTCCAGAGCGATGGAATTGAAAAGCAGAGAAGTTATATTAAACTTCTGCAGTGCCTTTGTTAGACTACACTTGGAGCACAGGCCTGGTCTCGATATTATACACTATATAGAGGCACTAGAAAAGATCTACAACTGATTGACAAGGATCATAGCCAAATTGAGAGGTTACAATTGTTGGAGGGTGATTGAGGTGGGTGATGTTCCCACTCGTACTGGAGGGCAGGCTCAGGGGAACAGAGTATTTCTACATTACAACATTCAATGTAAGCAAAAACAAGGTGGCAGATTACTACCTGAATGGCTGTAAATTGGGAGAGGGGAATGTGCAGAGGGACCTGGGTGTCCTTGTGCACCAGTCACTGAAGGTAAGCATGCAGGGGCAGCAGGCGGTAAAGAAGGTAAATGGTATGTTGGCCTTCATTGCGAGAGGTTTCGAGTACAGGAGCAGGGATGTGTTGTTACAATTATACAGGGTCTTGGTGAGGCCACACCTAGAGTATTGTGTACAGTTTTGGTCTCCTTTTCTGAGGAAGGATGTTCTTGCCCTCGAGGGAGTGCAGTGAAGGTTTACCAGGCTGATTCCGGGGATGGTGGGACTGATGTATGAGGAGAGATTGACCAGGTTAGGATTGTTTTCACTGGAGTTCAGACGAATGAGGGGGGATCTCATAGAGATTTATAAAATTCTAACAGGACCTGACAGGGTAGATGCAGGGAGGATGTTCCCGGGGGTTCAGAACCGGGGGTCACAGTCTGAGGATTGGGGGTAGACCATTTAGGACGGAGATGAGGAGACATTTCTTCACCCGGTGAGCCTGTGGAATTCATTCCCACAGGAAGGAGTTGATGCCAAAACATTGAATGTATTCAAGAGGCGTTTGGACATAGCACTTGGGGCGAAAGGGATCAAAGGTTATGGGGAGAAAGCAGGATTAAGCTATTGAATTAGATGATCAGCCATGATCGTGATGAATGGCGGAACAGGCTCGAAGGGCCAAATGGCCTCCTCCTGCTCCTATCTTCTATGTTTCTATGTAATGCAAACATTTCAGAAGAGATTACGTAGGTCATTGCAGGCACTGGCAGCGAGAGAACAGGCAGAGCACATGGAATTTAGATGCTTCTCGTGTGAGAAGAACATAAGAACATAAGAAAACCCCATCACAGACTGTGCGGGCCGAATGGCCTCCAGGTACATGGTACCGTCTCTTTATTGATCTTCTCTTTGGTTTTTGGGATGCAGGGCTGCTGTGTCACCTGGACGACGCGTGTATCAGTAACCCATGCCACGAGGAAGCGAACTGCAGCACCAACCCAGTCAATGGAAAGGCCATTTGTACCTGCCCCGCTGGGTTCTCAGGGGCTGCCTGCAAGCAGGATGATGATGAATGCTCTCTGGGTAAGAACCAAACTCCAAACTCCTTCACACCAACATCTCCTGTGTTTAATTTCCTCTCGTTATCATCTCCCTGGGACATGGGGAAATTCTACCTCACCCTCCGGGACCCGAATCCTCATTGATGTTCTCAGGGAGTCCCACACTGTCAGAGGGTCAGTGCTGAGGGAGTGCTGCACTGTCAGAGGGTCAGTGCTGAGGGAGTGCCGCACTGTCAGAGGGTCAGTGCTGAGGGAGTGCCGCACTGTTGGAGGGTCAGTGCTGAGGGAGCGCCGCACTGTCAGAGGGTCAGTGCTGAGGGAGTGCCGCACTGTTGGAGGGTCAGTGCTGAGGGAGCGCCGCACTGTCAGAGGGCCAGTGCTGAGGGAGTGCCGCACTGTTGGAGGGTCAGTGCTGAGGGAGTGCCGCACTGTCAGAGGGTCAGTACCGAGGGAGTGCCGCACTGTCAGAGGGTCAGTGCTGAGGGAGTGCCGCACTGTCAGAGGGTCAGTGCTGAGGGAGTGCCGCACTGTCAGACGGTCAGTGCTGAGGGAGTGCCGCACTGTCAGAGGGTCAGTGCTGAGGGAGTGCCACACTGTCAGAGGGTCAGTGCTGAGGGAGTGCCGCACTGTCAGAGGGTCAGTGCTGAGGGAGTGCCGCACTGTCAGAGGGTCAGTACTGAGGGAGTGCCGCACTGTCAGAGGGTCAGTACCGAGGGAGTGCCGCACTGTCAGAGGGTCAGTGCTGAGGGAGTGCCGCACTGTCAGAGGGTCAGTGCCGAGGGAGTGCCGCACTGTCAGGGGGTCAGTGCTGAGGGAGTGCCGCACTGTCAGAGGGTCAGTGCTGAGGGAGTGCCGCACTGTCAGAGGGTCAGTGCAGAGAGAGTGCCGCACTGCCAGAGGGTCAGCGCTGAGGGAGTGCCGCACTGTCAGAGGGTCAGTGCTGAGGGAGTGCCGCACTGTCAGAGGGTCAGTGCTGAGGGAGTGCCGCACTGTCAGAGGGTCAGTGCTGAGGGAGTGCCGCACTGTCAGAGGGTCAGTGCTGAAGGTGTGATGTGGGGTGTGTGTATGGGTCTGTTCTTATGAGTTTAAAGTTGTATTTTCTAATACCTGCAGGTTCTAACCCCTGTGAGCATTCGGGGAAATGTATAAACACAGTGGGCTCCTTTGAGTGTTTGTGTTTACTGGGCTACCACGGGCCTCGCTGTGAGCTGGACATTAACGAATGTATGTCCAGTCCCTGTCAAAATGATGCTACCTGCCTCGATCTGATCGGAAAGTTCCAGTGCATCTGTATGTCGGGTAAGTATTGAGAGCAGAGGCATTGAGCAAGACAGCAACACACGGGTGGGAGGTTTATTTTAAACTGAAGGAAATGCTCGGTGGGGGGACCAGGACTCGGGATCCGGAGCTCTGATATTTGTAACATTGATGAGTGAGCTGGTAGTGAGGTTATAGACATCATTTCAATGTTTGCAATGGTAGAGAGTTTAGAGATGTTCTGAACATTGAGAAGAATAGGAACAGACTCCAGAGAGAGAGAGAGACACAGAGGGAAAACTCTGTGTGACTCCAGTCCCACATCAATCTGCTTGGCTCTGAGTTTATACCAGAGTCGATGGTAGTCATGATGTGGAGATGCCGGTGTTGGACTGGGGTAAACACAGTGAGAAGTCTCACAACACCAGGTTAAAGTCCAACAGGTTTATTTGGTAGCAAAAGCCACTAGCTTTCGGAGCGCTGCTCCTTCATCAGGTAATGGGGAGTTCTGATCACAAACAGGGCGATAAAGACACAAACTCAATTTACAGAATAATGATTGGAATGTGAGTCTTTACAGCTAATCGAGTCTTAAAGGTGAAGACACTGTGAGTGGAGAGAGCATTAAGCACAGGTTACAGAGATGTGTATTGTCTCCAGACAGTACAGTAAGTGAGGTTTTGCAAACCCAGGCAAGTTGTAGGGGTTACTGATAGTGTGACATGAACCCAAGATCCCGATCAGTGGTCACGGGCATTCGGCCTCTGATCTTCGGGTAAGCATTCTCCAAGGCTGCCTTCACGACACACGACAGCGCAGAGTCGCTGAGCAGAGACTGATAGCCAAGTTCCGCACACATGAGGATGGCCTCAACAGGGATCTTGGGTTCATGTCGCACTATCTGTAACCCCAGTGACTTGTCTGGGCTTGTAAAATCTCACTTACTGCCCTATCTGGAGACCATACACATCTCTTTAACCTGGGCTTAACCCTCTCTCCACTCACATTGTCTGCACCTTTAAGACTTGATTAGCTGTAAAGACTCACATTCTAATCAGTATTCTGTAAACTGAGTGTGTGTGCCTTTATACACCCTGTTTGTGATCAGAACTCCCCATTACCTGACGAAGGGGCAGCGCTCCGAAAGCTAGTGGTGTTTGCTACCAATTAAACCTGTTGGACTTAACCTGGTGTTGTGAGACTTCTCACTGTGTTTATACCAGAGCAACAAGCAATGGACAATAGTTCCAGGTTTTGTCAGCGGGGCTTGATTTGAGAATGAGCCTGGTGGAATGGTTGTTGGGTTAAGGGGACCAAAGGTTACAGAAGTCAAGGCAAGGGGGAGGAGGTTAAGATCCAGACCAGTCAGGATCTGCTGGAAGGGCAGAATGGCCACCTCCTGTTCCCATAGCTCTGAGGAAATGTTTGTGTTGCTGTTTCTGAGGTGTAAAGGGGGGGCAGTTGCGAATTTCAAATTCATCATGACAAGTTCTTCAAAGGCAGATAAGGAAAGATTTTTCCTGTTGTGACTACCCACACTGGGCCTCAAATCTGCAAATTCAGGACCCCTGAATGAACCGAATGTTTCCGTTTACTGTGAGTTTGAAACGTCCCAGTTTCCAACACTGATAGAAATGGTTAATTCTGTGTTTTAAAATTGCAGGGTATGAGGGAATCTTCTGTGAAATTGATATTGATGAATGTGCGAGTAATCCGTGCTTAAACAAGGGCAGCTGCGTCGACAAAATCAATAAGTTTGAGTGTGAATGCCCCTCAGGTAGGTGCCAGGGTTCAATAAACCTTCACCCCTCTGCCTGGCTGCTCTGAGCTTGGCTGCCGACTAATCCCGGCCTGCGGGCAGGCTTTACTCTCCAAGACGTGGCCTACATTCACTGCCATCCTTCAGCTCCGCCGATAATCTGTCTGCTGCCGGAATGATTCTTCTCACAGCAACTGATATCCAGGAGAGTGAAAATAACATTAAAAAAAAGTCCATTATTAATGTCTCTAATGGAATATGTCAGCATGGGTCTGGCAACTCTGGAGACGGGAGATACGGAGACGCTCCATCTTCTGGGACTTTCTGTTAGATATTGCTTTGAGTATAAGTTGTTTACCCCCCCATTTCTAAGGTGGAATTTTTCCTTCAGCTTCAGGTGTGCCCAATCCCAACACACACACTGACTCTCACTGGGGTACGGGTCCCACACACACTGACTCTCACTGGGGTACGGATCCCACACACACTGACTCTCACTGGGGTACGGGTCCCACACACACTGACTCTCACTGGGGTACGGGTCCCACACACACTGACTCTCACTGGGGTACGGGTCCCACACACACACTGACTCTCACTGGGGTACGGGTCCCACACACACTGACTCTCACTGGGGTACGGGTCCCACACACACTGACTCTCACTGGGGTACGGGTCCCACACACACTGACTCTCACTGGGGTACGGGTCCCACACACACTGACTCTCACTGGGGTACGGGTCCCACACACACTGACTCTCACTGGGGTACGGGTCCCACACACACTGACTCTCACTGGGGTACGGGTCCCACACACACTGACTCTCACTGGGGTACGGGTCTGGGGGGGGTTACGGGCCTCGATGAGTTCTGTGATGATCATTAAGTGTTTTTAACTCTAGGATTCAATGGGAATTTGTGTCAGATTGATGTGGATGAATGTGCGAGCACTCCCTGTCAGAACGCAGCGCGATGTATGGACGGGCCCAATAAATATCACTGTGAATGTTTGGAAGGTCAGTGTTGTACCTCCTGCCTCCCACTCTCCTCCCTCAGTTCTTTACTCACATTCCCTCATTCCAACTCATTCACCCCTCCTCTTCTTTCTCCCTCACACTTCCCACTTTCCACCAACACATCCTGGATTTTCCCATCCCAATCCCAGCTTTATCCCATCGTCATCAACCTCTCAGTTTCCTCCTGTGTTTAGTATTGAATTGTCTCAGACTCTCGGCTCTCCCTCTGATCTCTCCGTTAAATAACAATCAAACTCGCTCTGTATTCGAGCAGTGCTTGTTATTCTCTCAGTGACATTACATTCTCTGGAGATTACAAACTCATTCGCTGTCCAGTGCCACTATGGTGTGTGTAAGAGAGAATATCCCCCTCACTCACTCCCTCCCCCTCACCCCCTCCCTCCTGCTCACCCCCTCCCTCCCACTCACCCCCTCCCTCCCACTCACCGCCTCCCTCCTTCTCACCCCCTCCCTCCTTCTCACCTGTCTCTCTATCTCAGCTTCCATCTCTTTCTCGTGTTTTTCTCCCTTTCTCATCTCCTACCTTCCCTCTTTCTCTCTTTCCTCCTCTGCCTTTCTGCCTCACTCCCTCTCCCCTCTTTGTCCCTCTCCCCTCTCTCCTGTCCATTCCCCCCTTATCTTCCCCTCTCTCTTTCTCCATCTCCTTTTTTCTTTCTCTCTGTCTTTCTCCCCCTCTGTCCCCCTCCTCTCTCTCTCCCTTTCTCTCTGTTCCCCCTCTTTCCCTCTCCCCTTTCCCTCTCCCCTCTCTCTCTCCCCCCTCTGTCTCTGTGTTCTCTGCTCACTGTTGGGTGTTAATTTGGGGGTGTACTGTTATTTTTGGTAGGTTTCACTGGGACTCTGTGTGAGACGGACATCAATGAGTGTGAGCAGGACCCCTGTCATTACGGCGAGTGTAAGGATGCCATTGCGACCTTTATCTGTGTGTGTAACCCGGGCTACACGGGTCGCGTGTGTGACATCAACATTAACGAATGTCAGAGTGAGCCGTGTCAGAACGGAGGCACCTGCCAGGACAGGATTGACGGCTATACCTGTGCCTGTCTCAAAGGAACCACAGGTAGGGAATCTTCCCCTCCCCCCATTCTCCTCACCCAATCCCTCACTCCCTGAATCGTCCAATTCCTCACCCTCAATCCTTATCACATCCACTCCCCCTCCTCATTTTCCTCAGAAACTCCCCCACCGCGTTTCCTTCCGACTTACCTGGAGCGCCTTAAACTCTGTAATCCCTGAACTCAGTAATATGAAATGATTTCATTATTGCCACACTGTTGTTTGTGGGATCTTGCTATGCACAAATTGGCTGCCGTGATTCCTGCATTATAACAGTTCAGAAAGCACCACCGTAGTTGTGGTTTTGGGATGTTCTGAGTTGGTGATGGGTGGCACCAAAACACACAGCTTTTTAACTTTCCGTTGTATAGAAAGGATATTATTAAACTAGAAAGAATGCAGAAAAGATTTACTAGGATGCTACTGGGACTTGATGGTTTGAGTTGTAAGGAGAGGCTGGATAAACTGGGACTTTCTTCTCTGGAGCGTAGGAGGCTGAGGGTTGATCTTATAGAGGCCTATAAAATAATGAGGGGCACAGATCAGTTAGATAGTCAATATCTTTTCCCCAAAGGTAGGGGAGTCTAAAACTAGAGGGCAGAGGGTTAAGGTGAGAGGAGAGAGATACAAAAGGGTCCAGAGGGGCAATTTTTTTCACACAGAGGGTGGTGAGTGTCTGGAACAAGCTGCCAGAGGCAGTAGTAGAGGCAGATACAGTTTTATCTTTTAAAAAGCATTTAGATAGCTACATGGGTAAGATGGGTATCGAGGGATATGGGCCAAATGCGGGCTATTGGGATTAAAACAAAGGGGTTAAAAGAAAAAGGGATGGCATGGACAGGTTGGGCAGAAGGGCCTGTTTCCATGCTGTAAACCTCTATCAATCTATAACTGCTTCTTCTAATCATCTTTATTTGTTGTTGAGCTGAAGATTTCAGTTTTTAATAGCTGGATATGTTGTTCCTCCTGCAGGTACAAACTGTGAGACAAATTTAGACGATTGTGCCAGTAACCCCTGTGAATATGGCAACTGCATTGATCAGATTAACAGTTACGACTGTGTCTGTGAGGTTGGATACACAGGTAAGACTCATGCTGAACTCGCTAACATTCCTTGGGCAGGATTTTCCTTCCACGCTCGGTCCGAAACTGGAAAACCCCACCCAAGGTCAACGGATTTTTGCATTGTCCTCCCCCACCCTGGTTTGGTTTCCACAGGAGGTGGAATGGGAAAATTATCCCCTTGTCTCTGTTCATCTGCTGTTGAAACCCTTAGTCGCACCTTCATTAATTCCAGCCTGATTATTCCCACACAATCCTTGCTGTTCCCCCACACTCCACCCCCAAATCCCATTCACCAATCGCCCCTGTGGTCACTGGCCTACATTTGGGGTGGTTAGCACTGCTGCCTCACTAGTGCCAGGGATCTGGGTTCGATTCCCAGCTCGGGTCACTGTCTGTGTGGAGTCTGCACATTCTCCCCGTGTCTGCGTGGGTTTCCTCCGGGTGCTCTGGTTTCCTCCCACAGTCTGAAAGACAAACTGGTTAGGGTGCATTGACCCAAACAGGCATCAGAGTGTGGCGACTCGGGGAATTTCCCAGTAACTTCATTGCAGTGTTAATGTAAGCCTACTTGTGAATAATAAATAAATTTTATTTTTCTCCTGGTTAAGCACAGCCTCGAGTTTAAACTTCTTGTCCTTGTTTTGAAGACCCTTCATGCTGCACTGCACCCCCCCCACCCACCCCCCCCACCATCTCCGTAATCTCCTCCAGCCCCACAGCCCCCCCCCCCCCGAGCTATTCCTGCTGCCCCTATTCTGGTCCTGTGAGTATCCCTGATCCTCCTCACTCCGGCACTGGTGACTGGGTCTGGGGCTCCGAACACACAATGACACGTGTCCTCAAATCTCTGTGTGTGGATTGGTGTTTTACTTTGTTATATAACACTGCAAGGTGCTATATAAATGTAAGTTGTTAATGATGTTCCTCCCTAGCTGTGTACACCCTGTAAGATTCCACCCCCCTACCCCATTACCCATCGCCCCAGGGTTCCTGAACCAACGCCAGTCTCTCTGTCTCTTGCACTCTGCCTCTCTCTCCGTGACTCACATCAGATTCCTGAAGCTGCTAATTCAGGAAAACTGAATACTTTTGATAAAAAGAGAATTCTCTTTTCTGTCTGTTGTTTAAGTGTCTGAGTGTTCGCGCTCACACTCCAGTCTCCCACCACTGGCATGGGTGATTTCCACTTGCCCTCAGACCCTCATCCCTCTGCCCCTCGCACTGTCCTCCTGTCCTGCATTCTCCCTCAATCCTAATCCCCACTGCCTCCGTTTCTCACCCTCAAACCCTCCCAATCCCCTCATTATCCCTCACCCCCTCCTCCCCCCTCCCATCACCCCCTCTGCTCCCCTCCTCCTGTTACCCCTCCGTAACCCCCTCATCCCCTGCTCCCCTTCCCTTGCTCCCCCTTCCCCTCACTCCCCTCACCCCTTGCTCCCTCCTCCCCTCATCCTCCCTGTTTCCCCCACCCCTCATCCCTCCCAGCTCTCCCTCCACTCACTCCCCTGCTCCCACCTCCTGTCACCCAACTGCTCCCCTCTCCCCCCTCCTGTCACCCCTCCTCCTGTCAACCCCCTTCTCCCCCTCCCCTCATTTCCCCACTCCCCTCATCCCCCCCCGCTCCCCTCTCCCCACATCACCCCCCACCCCACTCAGTTCCCCTCCCTCTCCCCAGTACCCCCTCCCCTCAATTCCACCTCCTCCTCTCTCCATCATTGTGTCCCCTCCCTTCACTCACTCTCCCCCTCCTCTCATCCCCGTTTTGACAGAGTCCCCAATCCCAATTAAGGTTAAAAAGCTGCTTCTCTCTGGGTCCATGTGACGTTCACAGTCAGTACGGCGCAATGGCACAGTGGGTTAGCCCTGCTGCCTCACTGCGCCAGGGACCTGGGTTCGATTCCCGGCTCGGGTCACTGTCTGTGTGGAGTTTGCACATTCTCCCCATGTCTGCATGGGTTTCCTCCCACAGTCCGAAAGAAGTGCAGGTTAGGTGAATTGGCCAGGGTAAATTGTCCCTTAGTGCCCCAAGATGTTAGGGGAATTACAAAGAACAGCACGGCACAGGAACAGTGCCGATCACGTTGTCCTATCCCTCTGTTCCCCCCCTGTATCCTTCTATCAGGTTGCCCCTCAGCCTCCATCTTTCTAGGGAGAACAATCCCAGTTTATTCAATCTCTCCTCAGAGCTAATACCTCCAACATCCTGGTGAACCTTTTCTGTACTCCCTCCAAAGCCTCCCCATCCTTCTGGTAGTGTGATGACCAGTATTGGTGCAGACTTGATGGGCTGAATGGTCTCATTCTTACCCAGTAGAGATTCTGGGAATAGCAGGAAGGCAGTTCCAGCCTCAAAGGGCGCTGGTGTCTGCACTGCTGCCCTCTTCAAATCAGATTTAAACCCCGTTGAAAATTATATTCGTCATAGGTGTGGTGTTAGAATTGGAGCTTGTGTTGCCAGGGCAACGGTGCCTCTGCCTGAACCCAGTCAATGGGAACAGGGAAATGGAGAAGCCGAGTGAGTGCAGCAGCTCTGTCCCACTTCCCAGGGCTATCATGTTCCCGTCCCTGGCCTGACTGCTCACTCCCTCCCTCCCTCCCTCGCTGTCTCCCTCGCTCCCTCCCTCTCTCGCTCACTTGCTCACTCCCTCCCTCAGTCACTCCCTCCCTCGCTCGTTCGCTCCCTCCCTCCCATCCTCCCTCCCTCGCTCGCTCCCTCCCTCCCATCCTCCCTCCCTCGCTCGCTCCCTCCCTCCTTCCCTCTCTCACTCGCTTGCTCACTCCCTCCCTCCTTCAGTCACTCCCTCCATCCCTCGCTCCCTTGCCCCCTCCCTCGCTCCCTCTCTGTCTCTCCTGTGCTCCCGTTCTCAGGCAGTCTTTCCCCGTTGCCATGCTGCATCTGAATCACAGGCCCTTCAAGGCCTGAGCAGGCCTCAGGAACGAGTACAGCTCCCTCTGAGGAAGGAGGCTGCCTCGGCTGCCGGGTAAAAGGCCCATTATGATGGTGCATCTGGGGTCTTGGGTTACAGCTGGAACTGCTGCCCCCAAAGATCTGGGGCCGGTGGACCCCAACCGTTCACCAACCTGAGAAATTGGAGATTTTGTTTTTTGTTAATGCTGAAGGAACTTGTTCAGCACCAAACAGCAACCTCTGTAATGAAGAGCTGAGAGATTATAGAACTCACTGACTCAGGAACTCACCACCAAAATAATCTCTCACACAGTCTGGATTTCCAACTCGCTTCAGATTCCACACACACTGACTCTCACTGGGGTACGGCTCCCACACACACTGACTCTCACTGGGGTACGGGCCCCACACACACTGACTCTCACTGGGGTACGGCTCCCACACACACTGACTCTCACTGGGGTACGGCTCCCACACACACTGACTCTCACTGGGGTACGGGTCCCACACACACTGACTCTCACTGGGGTACGGGTCCCACACACACTGACTCTCACTGGGGTACGGCTCCCACACACACTGACTCTCACTGGGGTACGGGTCCCACACACACTGACTCTCACTGGGGTACGGGTCCCACACACACTGACTCTCACTGGGGTACGGCTCCCACACACACTGACTCTCACTGGGGTACGGGTCCCACACACACTGACCCTCACTGGGGTACGGGTCCCACACACACTGACTCTCACTGGGGTACGGGTCCCACACACACTGACTCTCACTGGGGTACGGGTCCCACACACACTGACTCTCACTGGGGTACGGGTCCCACACACACTGACTCTCACTGGGGTACGGGTCCCACACACACTGACTCTCACTGGGGTACGGCTCCCACACACACTGACTCTCACTGGGGTACGGCTCCCACACACACTGACTCTCACTGGGGTACGGGTCCCACACACACTGACTCTCACTGGGGTACGGGTCCCACACACACTGACTCTCACTGGGGTACGGGTCCCACACACACTGACTCTCACTGGGGTACGGGTCCCACACACACTGACTCTCACTGGGGTACGGCTCCCACACACACTGACTCTCACTGGGGTACGGGTCCCACACACACTGACTCTCACTGGGTTACGGGTCCCACACACACTGACTCTCACTGGGGGACGGGAGTTTGGAACAATGACAGAAACCGCGTTGTAAGGCCCAAATTGTTGAGTGGCTATTCGGCTACAAAAGTAACACAATTAAATCTGCCCCAGTGTCACCCTGAGGAGTGACTATCCTCAGCTCATTTTTTTACCACCATATCTCCTTACTAATTTCCTTATTTTCACCACAATGCCACCATTAATAGTGAAAGGTTTACAATAAGGATTAGTCATATGTCACTTACTCGAGTTAACATTCTGAAATTCATCGGTAATAGTTTATAAATATGGAGATAATCACCACAGGCCTTAGTAATATTTGCATCTCCTCATGATATTTATTTATAATCATATTCTGACACAATTTCCTCATTAATATTCACAATATTGCCACAGCAGTCTGTCGGAATATTCCAGCCCCCCTGGTTAATGTTGGTATGAACCTCCTGTGTTTCAGGACCCATGTGTAACATTAACATTGACGAATGTGCATCAAACCCCTGCCACAACGGGGGAACCTGCACTGACAACATCAACAGCTTCACCTGTACCTGTCCCGAGGGCTATCATGATTTGGTGTGTTTCTCGGAGGTGAATGAGTGTAACAGCAACCCCTGCATTCACGGAGAATGTAAAGATAACCTCAACGGGTATGTATCCCTCAATCACCCAATCACTACTGGGGATGGGTCTGACCAGAGAAATGAGGTGGAGATTTACTCTGTATCTAACCCCGTGCTGTACCTGTCCTGGGAGTAGTTGGTGGGGACAGTGTAGAGGGAGCTTTACTCTGTATCTAACCCCGTGCTGTACCTGTCCTGGGAGTGTTTGATGGGGGACAGTGTAGAGGGAGCTTTACTCTGTATCTAACCCAATGCTGTACCTGTCCTGGGAGTGTTTGATGGGGACAGTGTAGAGGGAGCTTTACTCTGTATCTAACCCAATGCTGTACCTGTCCTGGGAGTGTTTGATGGGAGGACAGTGTAGAGGGAGCTTTACTCTGTATCTAACCCCGTGCTGTACCTGTCCTGGGAGTGTTTGATGGGGGACAGTGGAGAGGGAGCTTTACTCTGTATCTAACCCCGTGCTGTAACTGTCCTGGGAGTAGTTGGTGGGGACAGTGTAGAGGGAGCTTTACTCTGTGTCTAACCCCGTGCTGTACCTCTCCTGGGAGTGTTTGATGGGGACAGTGTAGAGGGAGCTTTACTCTGTATCTAACCCCGTGCTGTACCTGTCCTGGGAGTGTTTGATGGGGACAGTGTAGAGGGAGCTTTACTCTGTATCTAACCCCGTGCTGTACCTGTCCTGGGAGTGTTTGATGGGGGACAGTGTAGAGGGAGCTTTACTCTGTATCTCACCCCGTGCTGTACCTGTCCTGGGAGTAGTTGGTGGGGACAGTGTAGAGGGAGCTTTACTCTGTATCTAACCCCGTGCTGTACCTGTCCTGGGAGTGTTTGATGGGGGACAGTGTAGAGGGAGCTTTACTCTGTATTTAACCCCGTGCTGTACCTGTCCTGGGAGTGTTTGATGGGGGGACAGTGTAGAGGGAGCTTTACTCTGTATCTAACCCCGTGCTGTACCTGTCCTGGGAGTGTTTGATGGGGACCGTGTAGAGGGAGCTTTACTCTGTATCTAACCCCGTGCTGTACCTGTCCTGGGAGTGTTTGATGGGGACAGTGTAGAGAGAGCTTTACTCTGTATCTAACCCCGTGCTGTACCTGTCCTGGGAGTGTTTGATGGGGACAGTGTAGAGGGAGCTTTACTCTGTATCTAACCCCGTGCTGTACCTGTCCTGGGAGTGTTTGATGGGGGGACAGTGTAGAGGGAGCTTTACTCTGTATCTAACCCCGTGCTGTACCTGTCCTGGGAGTGTTTGATGGGGGGACAGCGTAGAGGGAGCTTTACTCTGTATCTAACCCCGTGCTGTACCTGTCCTGGGAGTGTTTGATGGGGGACAGTGTAGAGGGAGTTATGGACAGTGCTAAATCTGTTCTTTCTCTGACAGGTATAGCTGTGAGTGCAGTCCAGGCTGGACGGGTACAAACTGTGACCTGAATGTTAATGAGTGTGAGTCTCACCCCTGTGTGAATGGGGGGTCATGTCGGGACATGAATAATGGCTACCAGTGTGCCTGTCGCCCCGGTTACCGAGGTAAGTAAGACAGAGCGATTTCCTCCCAGTGTGGAGCATGGGGTTGGGGGGATGGGGGTGGGGGAGGCGGCAGTGAGTGTTAGAACATAGAACATAGAACATTACAGCGCAGAACAGGCCCTTCGGCCCACGATGTTGCGCCGACCAGTTACAAAAACAATGACCCACTAACCTATACCAATCCCTTTTCGTCCATAAACCTATCCAGAGATCTCTTAAACGCCCCCAAACTAGACGCATTTACAACTGCAGCAGGCAGGGCATTCCAATCCCTCACCACCCGCTGGGTAAAGAACCTACCCCTGACATCCGTCCTGTAGCTACCCCCCCTTAATTTAAAGCCATGCCCCCTCGTGCTAGCTTTCTCCATCCGAGGAAAAAGGCTATCACTATCCACCCTATCTAAACCTCTAATTATCTTATATGTTTCAATAAGATCCCCTCTTAGCCGCCTTCTTTCCAACAAAAACAACCCTAGATCCCTCAGTCTCTCCTCATAGGACCTCCCCACCATACCAGGCAACATCCTAGTAAACCTCCTCTGCACCCTCTCCAACGCCTCCACATCCTTCTTGTAATGCGGGGACCAGAACTGCACACAGTACTCCAAGTGCGGCCGCACTAGAGTAGTGTACAGTTGCAACATTACACTGCGACTCCTAAATTCAATCCCCCTACCAATAAACGCCAAGACACCGTACGCCTTCTTGACAACCTTATCTACTTGATTCCCAACTTTCAGGGATCTATGTACACACACACCTAGATCCCTCTGTTCATCCACACTATTCAAAGTCCTCCCATTAGCCCTATACTCGACACATCTGTTGCTCCTACCAAAGTGAATTACCTCACACTTCTCCGCATTAAATTCCATCCGCCACCTCTCGGCCCAGCTCTGCAACCTATCTAAGTCTCCCTGCAGACTATGACACCCTTCCTCACAATCTACCACACCTCCAACTTTGGTGTCATCAGCAAATTTACTAATCCACCCAACTATACCCTCATCCAGATCATTAATAAAAATTACAAACAACAGTGGCCCCAAAACAGATCCCTGAGGCACACCACTCGTAACTGCACTCCATGATGAATATTTACCATCCACCACCACCCTCTGTCTCCTATCTGATAGCCAATTCCTGATCCAACTTCCTAGATTACCCACAATCCCATACATCTGCATTTTCTGCAGAAGCCTACCATGGTGAACCTTATCGAACGCCTTACTAAAATCCATGTATACCACGTCAACTGCCTTACCCCCATCCACCTCTTTGGTCACCTTCTCAAAAAACTCAATAAGGTTAGTAAGGCACGACCTACCCGCTACAAAACCATGCTGACTATTTCTAATCAATTCATTACACTCCAAATAACTATAAATCCTATCCCTAATAATTTTTTCTAAAACCTTGCCCACAACAGAAGTAAGACTCACCGGTCTATAATTCCCGGCAAAGTCTCTGTTCCCCTTCTTAAACAATGGGACAACATTCGCTATCCTCCAATCCTCCGGGACTACACCAGAGACCAATGACGACCTGAAGATCTGAGCCAGAGGCTCTGCAATCACCTCTCTAGCCTCCCAGAGAATCCTAGGGTAGATCCCATCCGGACCAGGGGACTTATCTATTTTCAGCCCCTCAAGAATTTCCAGCACATCCTCTTTATCAACCGTAATACTGTCTATTTTACACCCCTGCAACCCAATGTCCTCCTCAGCTATATTCATGTCCCCCTGCGTGAACACCGAAGAGAAATATTGGTTCAATACTTCTCCAATCTCCTCGGGTTCCACACACAACTTCCCCCTGCTGTCTGTAACTGGCCCTAATCTTGCCCTGACCAACCTTCTGTTCTTGACATACCTATAGAACGCCTTAGGATTCTCCTTAATCCTATCAGCCAAAGTCTTCTCATGTCCTCTTTTAGCCCTTCTTAACTCACTCTTCAACTCCCTCCTAGCCAATCTAAAGCTTTCTAGTGCACTATCTGAGCCCTCCAATCTCATCCGAACATAAGCCTCCTTGTTGTCCGACTGTGTGGGGCATCTTTGTCACCAAGTTCCGACAGTGTGTGTCCCACAGTGAGTGTCCCACAGCACGCATCCCATAGTGCGCCCCTGACAGTGCACTCCCGACCGTGTGCCCCCCACGACAGTGACAGTGCACCCCGATAGTGCGTGCCCCCGACATTGCGTGCCCCCTGATGGTGTGCCCCGCCAACGGTGCACCCTGGACAGTGCGCGTCCCACAGTGCGTGCATGCCATTGTACACGGGACAGTGTGTGTGTGTGTGTGTGTGTGTGTGTGTGTGTGTGTGTGTGTGTGTGTGTGTGTGTGTGTGTGTGTGTGTGTGTGTGTGTGTGTGCGTGTGTGTGTGTGTGTGTGTGTGTGTGTACCTCTGCATTGGTTTCTCTCCCTCACTGCGTTGGGTCACTCTCTGGTTGTGGGATCTTACTATCCCGCTGTTTTCCGTGGGGTTTCCTGTTGAATGCAGCCCAGCCGCTGGGATACCCGGCTCTGTGAGACCCTGTTGCTGTTTCCCACAGCAGGATTGTGTCTGTCTGTCAGTGACATTCTCTGTCTTTATTTTGATTTCTTCGCTCACACACACTCGCTCTCCCTGATACTTTCTCTCTCTGTCTCATTCTCCCTCTTCCCTCTCTTAGTCTTTTCTCTTTCTCATCCTCCCCTCCCTTTATCTGTGTCTTTCCATCACTCTCTTCTCCCTCTCTCACTCACTCTCTTTTTCTCGCTCTGTCTTTGTCTCCCTTCCCTTGTCTCTCTCACTCTCTCTCTCTCTCTCACACTCAGAGTTGATTCACTCCGTACGGTTTTTTCTCACTGATGCCTTTGTTTCTGTCGCAGGCCCCAACTGCCAGACCAACATCAATGAGTGTGCGTCCAACCCCTGCCTGAATCAGGGCAGCTGTATCGATGATGTGGCTGGTTACAAGTGTAACTGTGTCTTACCGTACACAGGTAATGGACTGGGGGTCCAGGGGCATGGGGTCCGGGGGCTTGGGGGTCCAGGGGTTCGGGTCTGGGGGCACGGGGTCCGGGGGCTGGGGAGGCTGGGTCACTCTGTCCCACAGCTCAGTCTATCAGTGCCTCACCCATTGTGCCCCCGGTGAGGGCACGCGGCTCCGGTGACGGCGCACTGCCCCCGTGAGGGTGCACTCCCCCCCCCCCCCCCCCCCCGGTGAGGGCACGCTGCCCTGGGTGAGTGCACACTCCCCCCGGTGAGTGCACACTCCCCCCGGTGAGGGTACACTGCCCCCGGTGAGGGCACACTCCCCCCGGTGAGTGCACACACCCCCGGTGAGGGCACACTCCCCCCGGTGAGGGCACACTCCCCCCGGTGAGGGCACAGTCCCCCCGGTGAGGGCACACTCCCCCCGGTGAGGGTACACTCCCCCCGGTGAGGGTACACTCCCCCCGGTGAGGGCACACTCCCCCCGGTGAGGGCACGCTGCCCTGGGTGAGTGCACACTCCCCCCGGTGAGTGCACACACCCCGGGTGAGGGCACACTCCCCCCGGTGAGGGCACACTCCCCCCGGTGAGGGCACACTCCCCCCGGTGAGGGTACACTGCCCCCGGTGAGGGTACACTCCCCCTGGTGAGGGCACACTCCCCCCGGTGAGGGTACACTCCCCCCGGTGAGGGTACACTCCCCCCGGTGAGGGCACACTCCCCCCGGTGAGGGTACACTCCCCCCGGTGAGGGTACACTCCCCCCGGTGAGGGCACACTCCCCCGGTGAGGGCACGCTGCCCTGGGTGAGTGCACACTACCCCCGGTGAGGGCACACTCTCCCCGGTGAGGGCACACTCTCCCCGGTGAGGGCACACTCCCCCCGGTGAGGGCGCACTCCTCTGCCCCCCCCCCCAAGTGAGGGCACACTCCCCCCGGTGAGGGCACACTCCCCCCGGTGAGGGCGCACTCCTCTGCCCCCCCCCCCAAGTGAGGGCACACTCCCCCCGGTGAGGGCACACTCCCCCCCGGTGAGGGCACACTCCCCCCGGTGAGGGTACACTCCCCCCGGTGAGGGTACACTCCCCCCGGTGAGGGCACACTACCCCCGGTGAGGGTACACTGCCCCCGGTGAGGGCACACTACCCCCGGTGAGGGTACACTACCCCCGGTGAGTGCACACTCCCCCCGGTGAGGGTACACTGCCCCCGGTGAGGGTACACTGCCCCCGGTGAGGGTACTGCCCGGGTGGTGAGTGGTGTGGCCTGGCCTCACTGGGCAGTTTCCTTTAGCCATGCACTGACAGTGGAAACACAGCCTGAGCCAATCTGGGATAAACAGGCAGCAGATTTCCTGCTGAGGGGCCAGTCATTCCCAACTTCCTGATATCGGGAATCGCTGCCACCGGGAACAATTGCTGGAAGTGGCGTCACCTTTCCTCTCCCGACACCGTCTCCATGGTAACTTGACCAGGGATAAGTCAGTCACAGAACGCAGAGAGAAACTAAACTCCTTTCAAACCTGCGACAAATAATTATTCAGTCCGTCCCCAAACCTGTAATCCCGTTAAAAAGGCAGGTGTTTAATAACTGGGCTGTTGTGGGAGTTTTGTTTGGTGGAACTGGGTTTAAACAGCAGGAGAGAGTTCGAGTGCAAAACATCCCCAACTCCCCCCGTCACTGTCCAGAGACCCCTGCTGGAGGTCTCAGTCACACAACATCAGCGTGTGTGTGTGGGACCCGTACCCCAGTGAGAGTCAGTGTGTGTGGGACCCGTACCCCAGTGAGAGTCAGTGTGTGTGGGACCCGTACCCCAGTGAGAGTCAGTGTGTGTGGGACCCGTACCCCAGTGAGGGTCAGTGTGTGTGGGAGCCGTACCCCAGTGAGAGTCAGTGTGTGTGGGACCCGTACCCCAGTGAGGGTCAGTGTGTGTGGGAGCCGTACCCCAGTGAGAGTCAGTGTGTGTGGGACCCGTACCCCAGTGAGAGTCAGTGTGTGTGGGACCCGTACCCCAGTGAGAGTCAGTGTGTGTGGGAGCCGTACCCCAGTGAGAGTCAGTGTGTGTGGGACCCGTACCCCAGTGAGAGTCAGTGTGTGTGGGACCCGTACCCCAGTGAGAGTCAGTGTGTGTGGGACCCGTACCCCAGAGAGAGTCAGTGTGTGTGGGACCCGTCCCCCAGTGAGAGTCAGTGTGTGTGGGACCCGTACCCCAGTGAGAGTCAGTGTGTGTGGGACCCGTACCCCAGTGAGAGTCAGTGTGTGTGGGACCCGTACCCCAGTGAGAGTCAGTGTGTGTGGGACCCGTACCCCAGTGAGAGTCAGTGTGTGTGGGACCCGTACCTCAGTGAGAGTCAGTGTGTGTGGGAGCCGTACCCCAGTGAGAGTCAGTGTGTGTGTGGGACCCGTACCCCAGTGAGAGTCAGTGTGTGTGGGACCCGTACCCCAGTGAGAGTCAGTGTGTGTGGGAGCCGTACCCCAGTGAGAGTCAGTGTGTGTGGGACCCGTACCCCAGTGAGAGTCAGTGTGTGTGGGACCCGTACCCCAGTGAGGGTCAGTGTGTGTGGGAGCCGTACCCCAGTGAGAGTCAGTGTGTGTGGGACCCGTACCCCAGTGAGGGTCAGTGTGTGTGGGAGCCGTACCCCAGTGAGAGTCAGTGTGTGTGGGACCCGTACCCCAGTGAGAGTCAGTGTGTGTGGGACCCGTACCCCAGTGAGAGTCAGTGTGTGTGGGAGCCGTACCCCAGTGAGAGTCAGTGTGTGTGGGACCCGTACCCCAGTGAGAGTCAGTGTGTGTGGGACCCGTACCCCAGTGAGAGTCAGTGTGTGTGGGACCCGTACCCCAGTGAGAGTCAGTGTGTGTGGGACCCGTACCCCAGTGAGAGTCAGTGTGTGTGGGACCCGTACCCCAGAGAGAGTCAGTGTGTGTGGGACCCGTACCCCAGTGAGAGTCAGTGAGTGTGGGACCTGTACCCCAGTGAGAGTCAGTGTGTGTGGAACCCGTACCCCAGTGAGAGTCAGTGTGTGTGGGACCCGTACCCCAGTGAGAGTCAGTGTGTGTGGGAGCCGTACCCCAGAGAGAGTCAGTCTGTGTGGGACCTGTACCCCAGTGAGAGTCAGTGTGTGTGGGACCTGTACCCCAGTGAGAGTCAGTGTGTGTGGGACCTGTACCCCAGTGAGAGTCAGTGTGTGTGGGAGCCGTACCCCAGAGAGAGTCAGTGTGTGTGGGACCTGTACCCCAGTGAGAGTCAGTGTGTGTGGGACCTGTGCCCCAGTGAGAGTCAGTGTGTGTGGGAGCCGTACCCCAGTGAGAGTCAGTGTGTGTGGGACCCGTACCCCAGTGAGAGTCAGTGTGTGTGGGACCCGTACCCCAGTGAGAGTCAGTGTGTGTGGGACCCGTACCCCAGTGAGAGTCAGTGTGTGTGGGACCCGTACCCCAGTGAGAGTCAGTGTGTGTGGGACCCGTACCCCAGTGAGAGTCAGTGTGTGTGGGACCCGTACCCCAGAGAGAGTCAGTGTGTGTGGGACCCGTACCCCAGAGAGAGTCAGTGTGTGTGGGACCCGTACCCCAGTGAGAGTCAGTGTGTGTGGGACCCGTACCCCAGAGAGAGTCAGTGTGTGTGGGACCCGTACCCCAGTGAGAGTCAGTGTGTGTGGGACCCGTACCCCAGTGAGAGTCAGTGTGTGTGGGACCCGTACCCCAGAGAGAGTCAGTGTGTGTGGGACCCGTACCCCAGTGAGAGTCAGTGTGTGTGGGACCCGTACCCCAGTGAGAGTCAGTGTGTGTGGGACCTGTACCCCAGTGAGAGTCAGTGTGTGTGGGACCTGTACCCCAGTGAGAGTCAGTGTGTGTGGGACCCGTACCCCAGAGAGAGTCAGTGTGTGTGGGACCCGTACCCCAGAGAGAGTCAGTGTGTGTGGGACCCGTACCCCAGTGAGAGTCAGTGTGTGTGGGACCCGTACCCCAGAGAGAGTCAGTGTGTGTGGGACCCGTACCCCAGTGAGAGTCAGTGTGTGTGGGACCCGTACCCCAGTGAGAGTCAGTGTGTGTGGGACCCGTACCCCAGTGAGAGTCAGTGTGTGTGGGACCCGTACCCCAGTGAGAGTCAGTGTGTGTGTGGGACCCGTACCCCAGTGAGAGTCAGTGTGTGTGTGGGACCCGTACCCCAGTGAGAGTCAGTGTGTGTGGGACCCGTACCCCAGTGAGAGTCAGTGTGTGTGGGACCCGTACCCCAGTGAGAGTCAGTGTGTGTGTGGGACCCGTACCCCAGTGAGAGTCAGTGTGTGTGGGAGCCGTACCCCAGTGAGAGTCAGTGTGTGTGGGACCCGTACCCCAGTGAGAGTCAGTGTGTGTGGGACCCGTACCCCAGTGAGAGTCAGTGTGTGTGGGACCCGTACCCCAGAGAGAGTCAGTGTGTGTGGGACCCGTACCCCAGTGAGGGTCAGTGTGTGTGGGAGCCGTACCCCAGTGAGAGTCAGTGTGTGTGGGAGCCGTACCCCAGTGAGAGTCAGTGTGTGTGGGACCCGTACCCCAGTGAGAGTCAGTGTGTGTGGGACCCGTACCCCAGAGAGAGTCAGTGTGTGTGGGACCCGTACCCCAGTGAGAGTCAGTGTGTGTGGGACCCGTACCCCAGAGAGAGTCAGTGTGTGTGGGACCCGTCCCCCAGTGAGAGTCAGTGTGTGTGGGACCCGTACCCCAGTGAGAGTCAGTGTGTGTGGGACCCGTACCCCAGTGAGAGTCAGTGTGTGTGGGACCCGTACCCCAGTGAGAGTCAGTGTGTGTGGGACCCGTACCCCAGTGAGAGTCAGTGTGTGTGGGACCCGTACCTCAGTGAGAGTCAGTGTGTGTGGGAGCCGTACCCCAGTGAGAGTCAGTGTGTGTGTGGGACCCGTACCCCAGTGAGAGTCAGTGTGTGTGGGACCCGTACCCCAGTGAGAGTCAGTGTGTGTGGGACCCGTACCCCAGTGAGAGTCAGTGTGTGTGGGACCCGTACCCCAGTGAGAGTCAGTGTGTGTGGGACCCGTACCCCAGTGAGAGTCAGTGTGTGTGGGACCCGTACCCCAGAGAGAGTCAGTGTGTGTGGGACCCGTACCCCAGTGAGAGTCAGTGTGTGTGGGACCCGTACCCCAGTGAGAGTCAGTGTGTGTGGGACCCGTACCCCAGTGAGAGTCAGGAGAAAATTCCAAACATTCACAATCCTTTGAGTGAAGTAATTTCTCCCCATCTCCGTCCTAATTAATATCCTGAGACTAAAACCCGGGGTTTAGATTCCCTGAGTGAGGAAACATTGTCTCAGAGTCAAACCCCCTCAGAATCCAGTTGATCACCCCTCACTCTAAACCCCAGAGAATATTAACCCGGTTCACTCACCCTCTCCTCGTAGGACAACACCCTCATCTCAGGGACCAATCTGGGCAACCTTTACTGTCCCGTCTCCATTGCAACCAATCAGCCGGAGGGTCTGGGTTGCTGCAGCAACGGTGACCTTTCCCGGGCGGTGATGGCCAAGGCTGGTCAGGAGTCTCCCTCCCGTTTCACGGGCTTGTGCTGGGAGGATGTTCTGGAAGATTCTTATCCTGTTTGCCTGAATCGTTAGCACGATGTCCGTGACCCGTCACCTTGTGGAGTGGGATTTGAAGCCCGGGTTCAGAGACTGGGACACTGCCCTGTCAGGGACACACTGCAGTTCTATTCTTCAATGTGGAGAGCTGTTCTGCCCACACTGTTCCTGATATCCCACGGAAACTCTGTCCAACTGCAGCAAGATCTCTTCGTTCTTCGATTCCAATCATCGAGTCATGGAGCTTTACAGCACAGAAACAGGCCCTTCAGCCCAACTGCCCCATGCTGATCCTGGGGCCCTCGCAGCTTGTCCTAATTGCCCATCTTTGGCCCAGATCCCACTAATCCTTTCCCATCCGTGCACTTATCCAAATGTTATTTTAACCGTCTTGTAGTAAAGGTCAGCTAGTCGATTATTGGAGAAAGCGCTATCAACTCTTGTCCAGCCTGGAGGGCTGAAGGGATTGGCTTCCTGAGTTAAATCATCCCCGGCAGGATGTCAGGAAAATCCCAGCCCTCAGCCCACTCCTGGTGCTGCCTCGCTCCAGGCGGATTAGGAGAATCCCAGCCCACTCCTGGGGCTGCGTTGCTCCAGGCGGATTAGGAGAATCCCAGCCCACTCCTGGGGCTGCCTCGCTCCAGGCGGATCGGGAGAATCCCAGCCCACTCCTGGTGCTGCCTCGCTCCAGGCGGATTGGGAGAATCCCAGCCCACTCCTGGTGCTGCCTCGCTCCAGGCGGATCGGGAGAATCCCAGCCCACTCCTGGTGCTGCCTCGCTCCAGGCGGATCGGGAGAATCCCAGCCCGCTCCTGGGGCTGCCTCGCTCCAGGCGGATCGGGAGAATCCCAGCCTGCTCCTGGGGCTGCCTCGCTCCAGGCGGATCGGGAGAATCCCAGCCCGCTCCTGGTGCTGCGTTGCTCCAGGCGGATCGGGAGAATCCCAGCCCGCTCCTGGTGCTGCCTCGCTCCAGGCGGATCGGGAGAATCCCAGCCCGCTCCTGGTGCTGCCTCGCTCCAGGCGGATCGGGAGAATCCCAGCCCGCTCCTGGTGCTGCGTCACTTGGGGAGCTGATCCCGATGTCAGGCTGGGTGTTTTGTGTGGAGTTGAATCTTCACTCTGTAATGACGATGACCTTTCCCCACAGGTGTAAATTGTGAGGATGTTCTGGCTCCGTGTTCCAGTCACCCCTGTAAAAATGGAGGCATTTGCCGGGAATCGGAAGATTACGAGAACTTCTCATGTGGCTGTCCAGAGGGATGGCAAGGTGGGAGGAGAAACCGGTAACCGACACAGCGTCACA
This sequence comes from Carcharhinus amblyrhynchos, assembly GCF_965287045.1. NCBI lineage: Eukaryota > Metazoa > Chordata > Chondrichthyes > Carcharhiniformes > Carcharhinidae > Carcharhinus > Carcharhinus amblyrhynchos. The sequence goes on from NC_137348.1 coordinate 2,619,216, forward strand.
CACACTCACACACACACTCACACACACTCACACTCACACACACACTCACACACACTCACACTCACACTCACACTCACACCCACACCCACACCCACACCCACACACACTCACACTCACACCCACACCCACACTCACACCCACACCCACACACTCACACTCACACTCACACACTCACTCACACTCACACCCACACACACACTCACACACACACTCACACTCACACACTCACACTCACACACTCACACACACTCACACACACACTCACACACTTACACCCACGCACACCCTCACACCCTCACTCTCACACACCCACACACACTCACACCCTCTCACACTCACACGCACAGACACACTCACATATTCAGTCATTCACTCACACAGTGTCATAGACAAATACATTCACACAAACACACACACACACACACCCACACACACTCACACAATCACACACACTCACAGTGTCATAGACAAATACACTCACACAAACACACACACACACACACCCACACACACTCACACAATCACACACACTCACAGTGTCATAGACAAATACATTCACACAAACACACCCACCCACACACACACACACACACACACACACACACCCTCTCTCTCTCTCTCCGCTGTCCCCTGTGTGGAATGTTAATGTTAGAATTCTCTGTGTCTGTAGGTCAGAGCTGTGAGAAGGATGTGAATGAGTGTGTGAAGAGTCCGTGTCTCAATGGCGCCACTTGCCAGAACTCGATGGGTGAATTTCAGTGCGTCTGTCGACAGGGATACACCGGAACCATCTGTGAAACTGACGTGGACGATTGTCAACCAAGTAAGTGGAGAGAGACGGAACGGCAGAGAGACAGTCCCTCTGACAGTGCGGCACTCCCTCAGCACTGACCCTCTGACAGTGCGGCGCTCCCTCAGCACTGACCCTCTGACAGTGCAGCACTCCCTCAGCACTGACCCTCTGACAGTGCGGCACTCCCTCAGCACTGACCCTCTGACAGTGCGGCACTCCCTCAGCACTGACCCTCTGACAGTGCGGCGCTCCCTCAGCACTGACCCTCTGACAGTGCGGCACTCCCTCAGCACTGACCCTCTGACAGTGCGGCACTCCCTCAGCACTGACCCTCTGACAGTGCGGCACTCCCTCAGCACTGACCCTCTGACAGTGCGGCACTCCCTCAGCACCGACCCTCTGACAGTGCGGCACTCCCTCGGCACTGACCTGGGGGTTTTTAAGGCGCTATCTAAATGCACGTTATGTTTCCTGCCTGTACCATTTGGCAATGACTCGGTGCTGGTTTTTCCTGCTGCAGACCCCTGTCACAATGGCGGCTCCTGTGCTGATGCTGTTAACAGCTTCTTCTGCTCCTGTCTCCCGGGTTTCCGTGGTCCCAAGTGTGAGGAGGATATCAACGAGTGCGCCAGCGACCCGTGTAAAAACAACGGCAACTGCACCGACTGTGTCAACAGTTATACCTGTACCTGTCCTCTGGGCTTCAGTGGCATGCACTGTGAGAATAATGCCCCAGACTGCACAGAGAGGTGAGCGAGGGGGCAGGGGGGTCGGGGAAGAGAGTGGGGTGGGGGGAGAGAGGGTGTGAGGGGGGAGAGAGAGAGGGAGGGGGGAGAGAGAGAGAGAGTTGGAGGGGAGGGAGAGAGTGATGGGTAGAGAGTGTGGGGAGGAGAGAGAGGGAGAAGTGAGAGGAAGGGAGTGGAAGTTGGGGGGGGCAGAATGACAAAGGTAAAGTTAAAGTTTATTTATTAGTCACAAGTAAGACTCACATTAACACTGCAATGAAGTTACTGTGAAATTCCCCTAATGGCCACAGTCCGGCGCCTGTCCAGGTTAATGCACCCTAACCAGCACGGCTTTCAGACTGTGGGACGAAACCGGAGCACCCAGAGGAAACCCACGCAGACACGGGGAGAATGTGCAGACTCTGCAGACAGTCACCTAAGCTGAGAATCGAACCTGGGTCGCTGGCGCTATGAGGCAGCAGTGCTAACCCACTGGGCCAGAGAGAGAGAGCGGGGGGGGGGATTTAGGGAGGGAATTCTGGAGCACTGGGACCAGACTGCTGCTGACTCATGGTGGATTCAGGTGAATGAGGAGGAAGTGTTTCCAGTGAGGGGAGGGTGGGTAACCAGAGGAATAGAGAATTGGGGAAAGAACCCGGGAGGGGGAGATGGGAGAATGCAGCGAGTTGTTGTGATCTGGAAGGGCCGGGGAATCAGATTCAACAGGAACTTTCTAAAAGGAATTGGCTAAATATTTGAAAGCAGCACATCAAGAGGGATATGGGATTAATAGGTTGGCTGTTTCAGTAAGTTAGCACAGGTCTGATGGGCTGAATGGCCTCCTGTGCTACGAGTGCAATATGTTAACTCTGTATTCCTTTTCTCAGCTCCTGTTTCAATGGTGGGACGTGTGTCGACGGAATCAACACCTTCAGCTGCCTCTGTCCGACCGGATTCACCGGCAGCTATTGCCAACATGACATCAACGAGTGTGACTCCAAACCATGTCTCAACGCTGGCACCTGCCAGGACAGCTATGGCACCTACAAATGTACCTGTCCCCAAGGCTACACCGGCCTCAACTGTCAGGTAACCACAGAGAAACACCAACTCTCTGCCACGTACCCGGGGTGGGGGGGTGGGGGGTGGGCAGAGGGTCAAGGTGTGCTGGCCTTTTAGAGAATAGTGTGAGAGCGCCCCAGAGGGCTGGGTTAGGGGCAGCATCGCGATAGGGTGCAACGTGGGCAGAATCGCTTCGCAACTGCTGGTGTTGAGGGTGAGGCGCAGTGGCCAGGGGGGTGGGGGAAGTGGACAAGGGGCTTACAATGGACTGTTTTATCAATGAAAGGAGATTTTGCTCACAAACGGCTGTGAGATTTACACGTGGAGGCAGCGGGCATGGCTGAGGTTTAAATGAATACTTTGCGTCCATCTTTACCACTATTAATCCAGACACTCAGCTAATGTTCTGGGGACCCGGGTTCGAATCCCACCACAGCAGAAGGTGCAATTTGAATTCAGTAAAAAAGAAATTGGAATTAAGAATGAAACCATTGTCCGAAAATCCCAACTGGTTCACCAATGTCTTTTAGAGAAGGAAATCTTCCATCCTTATCCGGCCTGGTCTACATGTGACTCCAGACCAACAACAGTGTGGTTGACTCTCAACTGCCCTCTGAAATGGCCCAGCAAGCCAGAAGGCAGTTCAAGAAGGCAGCTCATCACCACCTTCTCAAGGGCAACTAGGGATGGGCAATAAATGCTGGCCAGCCAGCGATGCCCAGGTCCCACAAATGAATGAAAAGAAGCCCCGTAGGAAGATGCTAGTCAAACCCATGGTGAAAGAGACACTGGAGGGGCTAAGAAGTGATAAAGAGATGGTATTAGAGAGGCTGTCTGTACTTACAGCTGATAAGTTGTTAGGACTGGGATGTCACTGAGGAAGTAAGGGTGGACGTTGTGGAGGCATCTTCAAAAGCTCCTTAGGGATGGTGCCAGAGGATCGGAGAATTGCAAAGGTTACACCTGTGCTCAAAAGAGGTGTAAAGATAATGGCAGCAACTCCAGGCCAGTCACTGAGCTTCTCTAATAGAGAGGCCTTCTTTTTCAGTCTCTTTAACTCCATTTATCAAAATATATCAAAACAGTCTCCAATGCTATCCAATTAAAACATGCCAGCTAGCTGTGAATGAACCCTATGTGTAGAGGTGTCTATGATAACCCAATCCTGTAGCTCTCTTTAGAACAAAATGGAACTTCAGATTTTTAAAGGTCAAATCTCATAAATGACCCTATTTTCTGAAATGTCAATATTGTTGATAACAAGTGAAAAGGTCAGAAAGAATAAACTCAAATCCCCAGTAACATTTCCCTGAAGAAAGTGCTTCTGTGTACAGTGCTGGCAGTTCTGAGTGAAGAATGTGTTATTGCCACTTTCAGTGCCCTGTGTATCTGTGCACCCAGATCCCTCTGCCTATCAATACTCTTAAGGGTTCTGCCATTTACTGTATATTTCCTATTCTGTATTAGACCTTCCAAAATGCATTTCCTCACATTTGTCCGGATTAAACTCCATCTGCCATCTCTCCGCCCAAGTCTCCAGCTGATCTATATCCTGCTGTACCCTGTGATGGTCCTCATCGCTATCCACAAATCCACCAACCTCTGTGTCATCCGCAAACTTAGTAATCAATCCAGTTATATTTTCCTCCAAATCATTTATATACATTACAAACAGCAAAGGTCCCAGCACTGATCCCTGAGGAATGTCACTTAATGCCATGTGACTAATACTAAAACTTTGCTTTACAATGATATCGAGGCTGATCTGATCGTGGCTTTAACTCCACTTTCCTGTCCCCCACATCCCTCGACCCCCTCCTCAGTCAGAAATCTCTCTCACTCGGCCTTGGCCCAGTGACCCAGGATGCACTGCTCTCTGGGGGCAAGGAGGGGGGGTAAATTTCAGAGAGTAACAGCCCCCTCAGAGGAGAAATTCCTTCACACTTCCACATTAAACTGGAGATCCTCTCCCCTTCAGACTGTACCCCGCCTAGTTCCAGATACCCCCACACGGGGAAACATCTCTTCAGCATCTATCCTATCTGGGGAAGATAGAAGCAGGGAAGTTGTTTCCACTGGTGGGTGAAACTAGAACTAGGGGGAATGGCCTCCAAAATAAGGGGGAGCAGATTTAGGACTGAGTTGAGGCGGAACCTCTTCACACAAAGGGTTGTGAATCTGTGGAATTCCCTGCCCAGTGAAGCAGTTGAGGCTACCTCATTGAATGTTTTTAAGGCAAAGATAGATAAATTTTTGAACAGCAAAGGAATTAAGGGTTATGGTGAGCGGGCGGGTAAGTGGAGCTGAGTCCATGAAAAGATCAACCATGATCTTATTGAATGACGGATCAGGCTCGAGGGTTAGATGGCCTATTCCTGCTCCTAGTTCTTATGTCCTTAAGTCCCCTTAGGACCTTATATGTTTCGATAAGATCATCTCTCGTTCTTCTAAACTCCAATGGATACAGGCCAAACCTGTTCAGCCTTTCCTCCTAATATAACCCCTTCACTCCAGGAAGTTGTATAAAACACTGGGTTTGACCTCAGCGAGAGTCCAGCACTGGACAGCGCTCTTTGGGAAGGATGTGAAGGTGTTAGAGAAAGGCAGAAAAGATTGACGAGAATGGTTCCAGGATGAGGAACTTGCATTCCAGAGATGGATCAGAGAAGCTGGGGTCATTCTCCTGAAACAGAAGGGAAGGTGGAGAGGAGATTTGACTGAGGTGTTCAAAATGACGAGGGAGTTGGACAGAGTAGAAAGGGAGAAACTGTTCCCATTGGGAAAAGGATTGAGAAGCAGAGGACACAGATTGAAGGTAATTGGTGAAAGAAACATTGGTGAGTCCAGCTCAAACATTCAGCATTCCACAGCTTGGGTTTAGTGAGGGTGGGAGCTGGGACACTGGCCAGGGCTGTGTTGGAATACTGAGTCCAGGGGTAAGCAGGACGCGATTGAGAGTTTCTGAAGGAGATGATCCGAGGCAGGACCTGGAGACGGGCAGCGTTGCGAAGGTGAAGAGATGGTGAGAATAAGATCAGGAGCTGATCTCGGGGTCAGGAAGGTGGGTGAGATTACAGAGGGTTTCAATCATCCTCTCTCTGTTTTTACTTTCTAGAATCTGGTGCGTTGGTGCGATTCGTCGCCTTGTAAAAACGGTGGCACCTGTTGGCAGACTGGCACCACCTATCGGTGTGAGTGTCGGAGCAGCTGGACTGGCCTGTATTGTGATGTGCCCAGCGTGTCTTGTGAGGTGGCTGCTAAACAGCAAGGTAAACCCCCTGCCCACACCGGTACCCTTCCACACCCTCCGACCCCCACCCACACCCTCCAACCGGCCCCCCCTCCATGTTCTCCGACCACCCCCCCCGACAACACACCCCCAACCCCTCTGATCTGCTGAGTTTATCCAGCATTTTCTGTTTTTATTTATTTTTTATCCTTCTCTTCAATTTGATTTGGTTTATTATTGTCACGTATTAACATACAGTGAAAGGCATTGTTTCTTGCACGCTGTTACAGACAAAGCATACCATTCATAGAGAAGGAAAGGAGGGAGTGCAGAATGTAGTGTTACAGTCATAGCGAGGATGTAGAGAAAGATCAGCTTACTGCAAGGTAGGTTCATTCAAAAGTCTGACAGCAGCAGGAAAGAAGCTGTTCTTGAGTCGGTTGGTACGTGACCTCAGACTTTTGTATCTTTTTCCCGATGGAAGAAGGTGGAAGAGAGAATGTCCGGCATGTGTGGGGTCCTTAATTATTCTGGCTGCTTTGCTGAGGCAGTGGGAAGTGTAGACAGAATCAATGGATGGGAGGCTGGTTTGTGTGATGGATTGGGACTACATTCACAACCTTTTGTAGTTCCTTGCTTCTTGGGCAGAGCAGGAGCCCATAGCAAGAATGCTTTCTGTGATGTATCTGTAAAAGTTGGTGAGAGTCGTAGCTGACATGCCAAATTTCCTTAGTTTCCTGAGAAAGTAGAGGTGTTGGTGGGGCTTTCTTAACTATAGTGTCGGCGTGGGGGGGGACCAGGACAGGGTGTTGGTGATCTGGACACCTAAAACTTGAAGCTCTCGACCCTTTCTACTTTGTCCCCATTGATGTAGACAGGGGCATGTTCTCCTTTACACTTCCTGAAGTCGATGACAATCTCCTTCGTTTTGTTGACATTGAGGGAGAGATTATTGTTGCTGCACCAGTTCACCAGATTCTCGATCTCTCTTCTGTTCTCTGTCATTGTTTGAGATCCGACCCACTACAGTGATGTCGTCAGCAAACTGGAGAATCGAGTTGGAGGGGAATTTGGCCGCACGGTTATAGGTGTATAAGGAGTATAGTAGGGGGCTGAGAACACAGCCTTGTGAGCTCCGGTGTTGAGGATGATCGTGGAGGAGATGTTGTTGCCTATCCTTACTGATTGTGGTAAAATGGACAATTTCACATTTTCCCACATTATACTTCTTTTGCCAGATCTTTGCCCATTGACTTAACCTATCTATACCTTTTTATAATCTTATTATGTTGTTCTTCACAATTTACTTTCCTACCTCTCTATATCAGGAACAAATTTGGTAATCCCTTCATCGCAATCATTTATATAAATTGTAAACAGTTAAAGCTCCAGTACTGAACCCTCTGGCACTCCACTTGTTTACCTCTTGTCAACCTGAAAACTATCTATTTATGCCTACTCTCAGCTTCCTGTTGGCTAGCCAATCTTCTATCTGTGCCAATATGTTACCCCCAACATCATGAGCTTTTATTTTATCCAATATCCTTTGGTATGGCATTTATCAAATGCCTTCTGGAAATCTAAGTACAGTACATCCATCAGTTCCCCTTTATTCGCAACAAATGTGACTCCCATGTAACAGCACATGTTACGTAACCTCTTCCACCTTCTTCCGTTGGGAAAAAGATACAAAGGTCCCATACCAACCGAGTCAAGAACAGCTTCTTCCCTGCTGCTGTCAGAGGTTTGAATGGACCTACCTCGCATTAAGTTGATCTTTCTCTACACCATCGCTATGACTGTAACAAGACATTCTGCACCCTCCCTTTTTATTCTCTATGAATGGTGTGCTTTGAGCAGCATGCAAGAAACAATACTTATCATTATATGTTAATACACGTGACAATAAAAATCAAATCAAATCAAATCAAAATCCTTTCGAACAGGCTCTTGCTGCTGGCTGCAGACAGTTGTTATCTGTTGCTGTGGGGGGGGTAGCATGGTAGCACAGTGGTTAGCACTGCCTGCTTCACAGCACCAGGACCCAGGTTCGATCCCGGCTTGGATCACTGTCTGTGCGGAGTCTGCATGTTCTCCCCGTGTCTGCGTGGGTTTCCTCCGGGTGCTCCGGTTTCCTCCCACAGTCTGAAAGACGTGCTATTTAGGTGCACTGACCCGAACAGGCGCCGGAGTGTGGCGACTCGGGGAATTTCACAGTAACTTCATCGCGGTGTTAATGTAAGCCTGACTTGTGACTTATGAATAAACTTTGAAACTTTGTTCTGTTGTGTAGGGGTGGAGACAGACCAGTTGTGTCGGAACAGTGGCCTCTGCATTGATGCCGGGAACACCCACCACTGCCGCTGTCAGGTTGGTTACACCGGCAGTTACTGCCAGGAGCAGGTGGATGAATGGGCGCCGAACCCATGCCAGAATGGAGCCACGTGCACCGACTACCTGGGTGGATACTCCTGTGAGGTGAGGCGAGGTGGTCAGTCACACTGGAGGTCAGGGGTCAGCGTTTAGCTTCCACTGCGGAGGGGTCGGGATTAAGGGTGGGAGTTGGAGGCTCGGCCTTTTGTGTGTCCTGTTTAGACTGAGACCTTGTCTGTCCGTTCAGCTGGATCTCCGACACCCCGGGGTACATGTGGACGAAGAACAGGGGCAATTCTGCCCTCAGACCAATACTGACCCATCAACCTGGGCCTTTATCACGTTTAGTGGGATCTTGCTGTGCTCACACTGCCCTGTTTTTCCTCATTGTCACATTCTCAAAGTGTCATTGTTGGTGACACTATTATGGGATGTCTTGAGAAGCAGCAATGCTGATTCCTTTCGTTTCCATCCTGGGGCCTCGAGGGTTCCTGCCGGAACGTTCCGTCCGCGGGTTCTCGATCCCGAGGGGTGTGGCTGTGTGAAATGAATATTTAACCAGGTCCCGTTTTGTTCCTCTTCCCCGATCTGACAGTGCGTCGCTGGTTACCACGGATTAACTGCTCCGAGAGATTAACGAGTGTCTCTCCCAGCCCCTGCGGCAATGGCGGAACCTGTATCAACCTCATCAACACCTACAATGTTCCTGCCCTCGAGGGACACAGGGTACGAGGCACAGCGTCCGAGGGGGTGGGGAGGGAAGGGATACTCTTCGAGCGTGTGATTGGAGGGGTTTTGGAGGGGGTGAGTGAAGATTGGAGGGAGGGGGCGAGTGGGGATGGAAGGGAGAGAAGAGCGGGGGTCGGAGGGGAGGCGAGCGGGGGTCAGAGGGAGGGGGCGAGCGGGGGTCGGAGGGGAGGGGGCGAGCGGGGTCGGAGGGAGGGGGCGAGGGAGGGTCGGAGGGGAGGCGAGCGGGGGTCGGAGGGGAGGCGCAGCGGGGGGTTGGAGGGGAGGCGAGGGAGGATCGGAGGGGAGGCGAGTGGGGGTCGGAGGGGAGGCGAGCTGGGGTCGGAGGGGAGGCGAGCGGGGGTCGAGGGGAGCGAGCGGGGGTCGGAGGGGAGGCGAGCGGGGGTCGGAGGGGAGGCGAGGGAGGGTCGGAGGGGAGGCGAGCAGGGTCGGAGGGGGAGGCGAGCAGGGGTCGGAGGGAGGCGAGGGAGGGGAGGCGAGGGAGGGTCGGAGGGGAGGCGAGGAGGGTCGGAGGGAGGCGGAGGGAGGGTCGGAGGGGAGGCGAGTGGGGGTCGGAGGGGAGGCGAGCTGGGGTCAGGAGGGGAGGCGAGGGAGGGTCGGAGGGGAGGCGAGGGAGGGTCGGAGGGGAGGGCGAGCGGGGGTCGGAGGGGAGGCGAGCGGGGTCGGAGGGGAGGCGAGTGAGGGTCAGAGGGGAGGCGAGTGAGGGTCGGAGGGGAGGCGAGGGAGGGTCGGAGGGGAGGCGAGCGGGGGTCGGAGGGGAGGCGAGCGGGGGTCGGAGGGGAGGCGAGGGAGGGTCAGAGGGGAGGTGAGTGGGGGTCGGAGGGGAGGTGAGTGGGGGTCGGAGGGGAGGTGAGTGGGGGTCGGAGGGGAGGCGAGGGAGGGTCGGAGGGGAGGCGAGCAGGGGTCGGAGGGGAGGCGAGCTGGGGTCGGAGGGGAGGCGAGCTGGGGTCGGAGGGGAGGCGAGCTGGGGTCGGAGGGGAGGCGAGTGGGGTCGGAGGGGAGGTGAGTGGGGGTGCTCAGTGAGTAAACCCAGAACTGGATCCTGTTAATGTGACTGTCACTAACTGGATCTAATTCTTGCATCTGGAACATGTGATGATTTTCCCATTTCCGAACTCAATCTCTCTCTCCTTCTCCCTCTGCTCCCCTCTCTCTGAACCCATCTTTCTCTCACTCCCCCTCTCTCCCACCCCCCGTCTCTCTTTCCTCCTGTCTCTTGCTCCCCTCTTCCTCTCTCCTTCCCCCATCACATTCCCTCTCTCTCTCACTCACTATCTCTCCTTTCCTCTCTCTCTCTGTCTCTCATTCCCTCTCTTCCTCCTCCTACCTCTCATCCTCTCTCTCTCTCTGTCTCCTCTCTTTCTCATCCCCCCCTTCCTCTCTCTCTTTCTCTCTCATCCCCCCTCTATCTCTTTGTCTCTCTCTATCGCTCTTTCTTTCTCTCTCTCTCTCTCTCTCTCTCTCTCTCTCTTTTTGTCTCTCTCATTCCCTCCTCCGGTCTCTCATTCTCCCTCTATCTCTCTGTCTGTCACCCCCCTCTCATCCCCCCTCTCTCATTCCTAGGGGAATTTCACAGTAACTGCATTGCAGTGTTAATGTAAGCCTTACTGGTGACCAATAAAATGAACTTTAACTTTTTAACTTTAACGTTATTTTTCCCTCTTTCCCAGGTGTGCACTGTGAGATAAACCTGGATGACTGTAACCCCCAGGTTGACTCTCTGTCAATGGAGCCCTCGCTGTTTTAACAAGGGTCGCTGTGTTGACCGTGTGGGGGGTTACAGCTGTATCTGTCCCCCGGGCTTTGTGGGGGAACACTGTGAGGGTGACGTCAATGAGTGTCTGTCCAACCCGTGTGATAGCCGAGGGACACAGAACTGCGTCCAGCTCGTCAACGCCTACCACTGTGAGTGTAGGCCTGGCTACACAGGTGAGGGGGAGAGGCTTGGGGGTCTTTGCGAAGGGGAGGGGGAGGGGTTTGGGGTGTTTGCGAGGGAGGGGTATGGGGGTTTGTGAGGGGGAGTGGACGGGGGTGTTTGAGGGGGAGTGGTATGGAGGGTTGGTGAGGGGTGAGGGGTGAGGGGATAGGTTTGTGAGGTGGGAGGGGTATGGGTGGGTTTGTGAGGGGGGGTACGGGGGTGGGTTTGTGAGGGGGGAGGGGTATGGGGGTGGGATGGGGGTGGGTTTGTGAGGGGGGGTTTTGGGGTGGGTTTGTGAGGGGGGAGAGGTATCGGGGGGTTTGTGAGGGGGGAGGGGTAGGGTGTGGGTTTGTGAGGGGGGGTTTTGGGGGTGGGTTTGTGAGGGGGGTATTGGGAGGTTTGTGAGGGGGGGTATGGGGGTGGGTTTGTGAGGGGGGTATGGGGGTGGGTTTGTGAGGGGGGAGGGGTAGGGGGTGGGTTTATGAGGGGGGGTTTTGGGGGTGGGTTGTGAGGGGGAGGGGTATGGGGGTGGGTTTGTGAGGGGGGAGGGGTATTGGGAGGTTTGTGAGGGGGGGGGTATGGGTGAGGGGGGAGGTTTGAGGGTCTAGCTGCGAGGTGATTGAAGGGACGGGTACTGACCGCTCCCTCTCGCTCCAGGTCTCCGGTGTGACCGGGTCTTTGACGGCTGTAAAAGTCGCCCGTGTCGGAACGGAGGGACCTGCTCCGTCGCCAGTAACACTGCCCATGGCTTCATCTGTCGGTGTCCGCCGGTGAGTGACCTTTAACCTCCCCCCCCCGCCCCCCGAATCCGGTGATCCTGGCTCGGTGCTTCAGACTGTCTCGCGCACCGCGTGGCGACACTGTTAGCCGATCGGGGGCTGTGTTTAACAGCCCGTCACAGGCGTTCCACACCCTCCCTCTAACTGAACCCCCTCTCTCTGTCTCTGTCTCTCCCCCTCCCCCCCCCCCCCCCCCCTGCAGGGTTACGAGGGGGCGGCTTGCCAGAACCATGCAGTACCTGCGGCATCTGATGTGTCGGAACGGAGGGACGTGTGTGTTGAGTCCGGGGGGGTTGCCTCGCTGTGCTGTCCCCTGGGGCGAGGGGGGGTGGACTGCCAGCTGCCCACGCGGAGTCCCTGTGAGTCCAGCCCCTGCTACAATGGGGGTACGTGCGAGAGTACCCCCTCGGAGCCCTTCTACAGGTGCCGCTGCCCCCGGCTGTTTAACGGGTTACAGTGCTTCATCCTGGATTATGAATTTGGAGGGGGAACTGGACAGGACATCACCCTCCCCCCCATCGTGAACTCGGGCTGCGATAAACCCCAGTGTGCCCGTCTCGCCACGAACCGGGTGTGTGAAGCCCATTGTAACACCCACGCCTGCGACTGGGACGGGGGCGACTGCTCACTGAACTTTAACGACCCTGGAAGAATTGCTCGCAGGCGCTGCAGTGCTGGCGTTACTTTGGAGACGGGAAATGGCACGAACATTGCAACAACGCAGGCTGCCTGTACGATGGATTCGACTGTCAGAGTGTGGAGTCGCGGTGCAAGTGAGTTCCTGAGTGGGTTTGAGGAGAGACGGACTGGGGTGGGGGGGGGTGGAAGGGGGTGGAAACGCAGACAGGGCAGGGGGGACACAGCAGGGTGCAGACAGGGCGGGGGGGGGCGGTGGACACAGGCAGGGTGCAGACAAAGTAAAGTTTATTTATCAGTCACAAGTAGGTTCACATTAACACTGCAATGAAGTTACTGTGAAAATCCCCTCGTCCCCACACTCTGGCGCCTGTTCGGGTTACACTGAGGGAGAATTTAGCACGACCGATGCACCTTAACCAGCACGTCTTTTGGACTGTGGGAGGAAACCGGAGCACCCGGAGGAAACCCAAGCAGACATGGGGAGAATGTGCAGACTTCACACAGACAGTGACCCGAGCCGGGAATTGAACCTGGATCCCTGGCGCTGTGAGGCAGCAGTGCTAACCACTGTGCCACCCCAAGGTGGGGGGATACAGGCAGGGCGCTGACAAGGTGGGGGCTGTAAACAGGGCACCGACAGCCCGCAGACTGAGGGGGGGAAAGGGCAGTGTAAGAGCGCGGTGTCCCCCAGCAACATCAAGCCATTTGCAGCCTTGTTAAGAAGGAACGGTGTTTATAGATAGAGAAACCGGGTACAGGGAGTCCCCAGCCCAGGCCTGCCCTGAGGCTGAGCTCCCGTTCTTACACACTGACTATATGGCTGCTCAACGATTCTGCCTGAGAGCACTCCACCCTCCGCGGTGATCACTCACTCCCAGCCCCCCATTGGGCCCTCCAGTTAGGTCACACTTCTCCTGCTGCGCTGTTTTAAAGAGACAGGCGCCACAATCAGTGCAGGCAGCGTCAGGGAGATCGACCCCCCTCCCCCCCTCCACCGCAAGGTACAGTCACTGGGGGGGGGGGGCGGAGAGAGGAGAGAGAGGGAGAGAGGGGGAAAGCGATACAAACACAGAGAAGCAACAAGAGAGGAACAGAGAGAGAGGCAGACACATAGAGAGAGAGAGAGAGAGTTGGAAGAACAGTTTAGGAGTGTGCAGAATGAGGACTGAGCTTAGGGGAGGTGTGGGGGGGGTTGGGATTAGTGCTGGGGGGTGGGGGAAGAGCGGGGGAAGGTAGGAGGGGAGGGTGGGGAGTGGGAATGGAGCTGGGGACTCGGTGGGGAGGGGTGGGGGTTGGAGGGAGAGGGGGGGTGGGTGATTGATGGATTGTGGAAGAAGATGTGATGAATCTTCGCTGTGCCCTGACACTGATTAACCCCTGTTTCCCCCCCCCCCCGAAAGCCCCCTGTATGACCAGTACTGTGAGGACCATTATGGAGATGGACATTGTGACCAGGGCTGTAACAATATCGAGTGTGAGTGGGACGGTCTGGACTGTGCCCACGACAAGCCCCAGAAGCTGGCAGACGGCACGCTGGTCCTCATTGTCCTGGTGCCCCCCGAACAGCTCCAGAACAACTCCGTGGGATTTCTCCGTGGGCTCAGCCGGATCCTGCACACCAACGTGAAGTTTAAGAAGCACGCCGGGGGCGACATGATGGTCTATCCGTACTTCGGGAATGAGGCAGAGTTACACAAACATCACGCCAAGCGATCGCTGGAGGCGGTTATCGATGTTTTCAGCCGAGCTAAACGCTCCCTCTACACAACGGTGAACATGAGACTTCGCAGAGAGCTGGACCAACAGGAGGTTAAAGGGTAAGTACACACACACACACACACACACACACACACACACACACACACACACACACACACACACACACACACACACACACACAAACATCCATTCCGTAAGGGTAACAGGGAACTCCCCCGCCAATGACGGGCCCAATATCTATCCTTCAAACAGAATATTGGATCATGTCCAACGAGAGACATTGACCCCTGGACATTCAGTGACCATCACTGAATCCCCCCCCCCTATCAACATCCTGGGGGTTACCATTGACCAGAAACTCAACTGGACCCAGCCATATACACACAGCGACTCCCAGAGCGGGTCAGAGACTGGGAATCCTGCAGTGAGTAACTCACCTCCTGACCCCCCAAACCCTGTCCACCATCTACAAGGCACAAGTCAGGAGTGTGATGGAATACTCCCCACTTGCCTGGATGGGGGCAACTCCAACAACACTCAAGGAGCTCGACACCATCCAGGGCAAAGCAGCAACTTGATTGGCACCACATCCACAATCATTCACTCCCCCCACCACCGACGCACAGTGCCAGCCGTGTGTACCATCTACAAGATGCACCGCAGCGACTCACCAAGGCTCCTTAGACAGCACCTTCCAAACCCACCACCTCTACCATCTTGAAGGACAAGGGGAGCAGATACCTGGGGTACACCATCACCTGGAGCTTCCCCTCCGAGTCACTCACCACCCTGACTGGAAATATATCCCCATTTCTTCACTGTCACTGGTCAAAATCCTGGAACTCCCTCCCTAACAGCACTATGAGTGTACCTACCGTACATGGATTGCAGCAGGTTCAAGATCAGCTCCTTCTCAAGGGACAGTTAGGAATGGGCAATAAATGCTGGCCAGGCCAGCGATGCCCATGTCCCAGAAATACTTGTGGGATCCTGCTGTGTACAAACGGTGACTAGATTTCACATGGTGCAGCATTTTGAGATATCTTCAGGTAGTGAAAGGCACTATGTAAATGCAAGATCTTTATTGTTCCTATCCTAGATCGATTGTGTATCTGGAAATTGATAACCGTCAGTGCTACCAGGCTTTCTCAGACTGCTTTGCCAGTGCGACGGATGTGGCAGCTTTCCTGGGTGCCATGGCTTCCCGCGGCAGCCTCCAGCTCCCGTACAACATCGAGGTTGTGCAGAGTAAGTGAGAGTTTCGGATCACCTTTAACCTGCTCCCTACCTTCGAAAAAGGCGGGGAGGGAGGGAGGGTGGAAAGCAATGATGCAACATCTGCCAGTATCATTAGCAGCATCTCAAAGGGCAGTTCCTGCCCTGAGTTATACGCTGCCAAATCATTAAGGCAAAAAAAAGAATTGATCGGAGTGGTTGGGAAGTTGATGTCTTTGTAGTTGGGATCAGTTTGTAATTCCCGAGATTTTGACAGATTAATCCTGCTGTGCTAATTTGATGATTGCTAAATCCTTTCCCTTCGCCAGAGACGAGAGTTCGACTTCCTTCAAGTCTAAAGAAGAAAAAAAGAAATAAGACCTGGGAGTGTTTTGGGACTTTTTTCTCTCTTCCGTTTATTTCTTTTTGCAATTCTGATTATGCATCGTTTAACTGACCTCATTCCAAGAGTTTATCGCACTGACGGAATCATAATTTCTTTCCGTGCTCCTGTATAAAATGTAACACTTGTGGTTTTAAACTCTGCACAAACTCCGAGTGCATCTCCCTCTCTCCCTCCAACTGCCTTTCCATCTCTCTCTGTCCGTCTCTCTCTCTCTCCATCTCTTGGACTCTATCTGCCTCCGTCTCTTTCTTCTCTCTCCATCTCTCTCTCTTTTGTCTGTGTCCTTTTTTCTGTCCTTCTATCTCTCCTTGACAGTCTCTCCATCTCTCTCTCTCTCTCTCTCTCTTTCTCTCTGTCTCACTCTTTCACACTTGTCTCTCTCCACTGCCCTCTCTGCCTCTTCCCGCCTTGGTCTCTCTCTGTTTCTATTTCTCTTTCTGTTTCTCTCCATCTCTCTCTTTTTGTCTCTGTCCTTCTCTTTTCTGTGTTTCTATCTCTCCATCATTGTCTTTCCATCACTCTTTTTCTCTCTCTCTCTCACTCTTTCACACTTGTCTCTCTTCACTGCCCTCTCTGACTCTCTCTTCCTGCCTCGGTCTCTCTTCATCTCTGCCCTTCTCTTTGTCTTTCTATCTCTCCATTGCCCTGTCTCTCCATCTCTCTCTTGCTGTCTCTCTCTCTCTCTCTCTCTCTCGCTCCTTCACTGCCCCCTCTCGCTTTCTCTCTTTTCCTCTCTCTCTGATGCAGTGTGGTTCGATAAATTCCTCCTTCTTCCCTCTCTCCAGGTAAGAATGATCTGACTCCACCTGACGTTAACCTTTACCCCATGTATGTGGTGGTGTCAGTGCTTATCTTCCTTGCCTTCATTGGGATGGGCGTGCTGGTCTCCCGTAAGAGGCATCGCGAACACGGCCAGCTGTGGTTCCCGGAAGGTTTCAAGGTTACGGACAGCAGTAAGAAGAAACGCCGGGAGCCAGTGGGCGAGGATTCGGTCGGTTTGAAGTAAGTTGGGTGTTTGATCCATTCGCTGTCAGTGGTTTGTCTGCTGCAAAGAGCGGGGTTCAGTGTAGGGGGAGATTTCCAGCCTGTTTACGTGATTGTCTAACACACAGCTTCTCCGTTTCAAATCCAGGGGTTTGTTTAACCTAACATTCACTCCCTGGGTTACAGCGGCTTGGCACAGTGTCCACTCACTCACTCAGAAAGCAAGCACACCCCAGTGGGCTGAATGGCCTGTTTCTGTGCTGTACATTAACTGCAATTCTATTTTACAATATTGTGTGTGTGTCTCTCTCTGTGTCTGTGTCTATGTGTCTGTGCCCCTGTCTGTGTGTTTGTCTCTGTGTGCCTATCTATTTGGATGTGTGTGTGTCTCTCTCTCGCTGGAATGTTACCATCCTGCCTTCCGTGGAATCGGAGCGGGCGAGGAGAGGAGAACAGAAATGTCCCTTCACCTCAGGCAGGAATTTCCGATCTCGCTCGAGAGAATCAGTAAAATCCCAACTTCTGTGTGTGTGTGTGGGTGCGTGGGTGTGTGTGTGTGTGTGTGTGTGTGTGTCTGTTTTCTCTGTGTGGGTGGGTGTACCTGTCTCTGTGTCTGTGTGTGTGTGTGTGGGTGTACCTGTCTGTGTGTGTGTGTGTGTGTGTGTGTGTGTATCTGTCTGTGTGTACGTGTGTGTGTATCTGTCTGTGTGTACGTGTGTGTGTACCTGTCTGTGTGTATGTGTGGGCGTATCTGTCTGTGTGTATGTGTGGGCGTATCTGTCTGTGTGTACGTGTGGGTGTATCTGTCTGTGTGTACGTGTGTGTGTATCTGTCTGTGTGTATGTGTGGGCGTATCTGTCTGTGTGTACGTGTGGGTGTATCTGTCTGTGTGTACGTGTGGGTGTATCTGTCTGTGTGTACGTGTGGGTGTATCTGTCTGTGTGTATGTGTGGGCGTATCTGTCTGTGTGTACGTGTGGGTGTATCTGTCTGTGTGTACGTGTGTGTGTATCTGTCTGTGTGTATGTGTGGGCGTATCTGTCTGTGTGTATGTGTGGGTGTATCTGTCTGTGTGTGTGTGTTTATCTGTGGCTCTCACTGTGCATCTATCTGTCCGTGTGTTTGTGAGTGAGTCTGTCACTCTCTCTCTGTGTCTGTGTGTGTCTCACTCTCTCTTTGTCTGGGATTTCTGCCTCTGTCACTCTCCCCATTTACTCTTTTATTTCTGTGTGTGTCTATTTTCTCTCTCTCTGTCTCTCGTGCTCTTACACACTCAGCCTTTTGCTGATTCACTTTCACTCACTGTCTGTTCATCTCTAAGTATCTCAGTGTTCTGTTTGTGTACACTCACACACTAACAGGCCCGTAATCTCCCGCATTCACTGAACATCCCTCGTACCTGGAACATTCCATAAATCCCCTCCACTCTCTCTCCAAGATCTCGACATCTCTCCTGGGGTGTGGAGCCTGGAATTGGAAACGATATTGGGGGCTAATGGGTGATTTACACTGAGGTCGGCGAGGCCTGGGAAGGGGAGCTTGCGCTTGTCCAAACTGAGATCCTTTTGGTCACTGGCTGTTTTTTCCCAGCTAGCTGGAGGATTTACCCACCGTGGGAAAATAAACTTACCCAGAAAGGAATAGGCCTCGATTGTAGGGAGGGAGGGATGGCGGGGGGGGTGGGTGTGGGGCAGCAGCTCCTTCTGAAGGCCGCCACCCCACCCCGGCTGCTGAGGTCCACCTTTAAGGTCCAGCAGCCGCTGGAGCCCTTCCTCCACCCCCAGTCCCTTCGTGCCCAGGGCCCCAGGACTCATGCTCAGTGCCCCAGGACGCGGGCCCAGGGCCCCGGGACTCGTGCTCAAGGCCCCGGGACTCAGGCCCAGTGCCCCAGGACTCATGCCAGCGCCCCAGGACGTGTGCCCAGGGCCCCGGGACTCGTGCCCAAGGCCCCAGGACTCATGCCCAGCGCCCCGGGACGCGTGCCCAGAGCCCCGGGATTCGGGCCCAGGCAGGCTGCTGCTGTTCCACTTCCGCCATTGTTGGTGCAGGGATTGGAGATTGGCGGCAGCTCTCTGCGGTGGGCGAGGGGCTGAAGTCCCACTCGGACATGGGAAGGGAAACCCCACCGTCCATAACTTCCAGTCGTCACCTGTCTCAGGTATGGAATGAAGAGGCTCAGTAACACTCTGTGTTTCCATCTCTCAGTGAGGCTCTAATACAATTACTCCCACTCATCCTTCACATTCTCCCACTCGGAGAAGTCTGGAATATCGATTTGGAGGGAAAAATATCAACTCTCTCTCTCTCTGTCTCATTGTTTTCTGATTAGTGATTATTTTGATTTGATTTATTATTGTCACGTGTGTAACATACAGTGTAAAGTATTGTTTCTTGTGCACTGTACAAACAAAGCATACCATTCATAGAGAAGGAAAGGAGAGAGTGCAGAATGTAGTGTTACAGTCATAGCTAGAGTGTAGAGAAAGAAGCTTCATAGAATCCCACGTTACAGAAGGAGGCCATTCAACCCATCGAATCTGTACCGACCACAACCCCACCCAGGCCCAATTCCCACAACCCCAAGCATTTAACCTGCTAATTTACTTGACACTAGGGTTAATTTAGCACGGCCAATCAACCTAACCCACACATCTTTGGACTGTGGGAGGAGACCGGAGCACCCGGAGGAAACCCACGCAGCCATGGGGAGAATGTGCAAACTACACGCAGACAGTGACCCAAGGGCAGGATTGAACCTGGGACCCTGGCACTGTGAGGTGGCAGTGCTAACCACTGTGCCACCATGCTGCCCCAAAAGTGGTAAGCCTAAGGATTGGGAGCATTTTACAATTCTACAGTTCTTTTTCCCGATGGAAGAAGGTGGAAGAGGGAATGTCCGGGGTGTGTGGGGTCCTTGATTACACTGGCTGCTTTCCCGAGGCAGCAGGAAGTGTAGACAGGGTCAGTGGATGGACAGTTGCTCTATCTGGTCAGTGAGTGATGAGATAAGGAGGGGAATGCCCAGGTCACTCATTCCTGGTCATGAACTGTCCGCAGGCCCTTGAAGAATGTTTCTGATGGAGCGCTGATGGACAATAATCAGAATGAGCACTGGGCTGATGACAGTGGCACTGACACCAAGAGGTTCAAGGTAAGACCCGCTGTACAACACACTCCCTTCAACTTTCCCTCTGTCTCTCCACTCGTCCGTCTCCACCCCCTCTGTCTCTCCCCCCTCTCTATCTATCTCTCCCCACTCTCTCTCTGTCTTTCCCCACTCTCTATCTATCTCTCCCCACTCTGTTTCTGTTTCTCCCCACTCTCTCTCTGTTTGTCCCCTCTTTCTTTCTGTCTCTCCCCCGACTCTCTCTGTTTCTCCCCACTCTCCCTCTGTCTCTCCCCACTCTCCCTCTGTCTCTCCCCACTCTCTCTCTGTCTCTCCCCACTCTCCCTCTGTCTCCCCCCACTCTCTCTCTCTCTCTCCCCACTCTCCCTCTGTCTCTCCCCAATCTCTCCCTGTCTCTCCCCCACTCTCTCCCTGTCTCTCCCCCACTCTCTCCCTGTCTCTCCCCACTCTCTCCCTGTCTCTCCCCCACTCTCTCCCCCACTCTCTCTCTGTCTCTCCCCCACTCTCCCTCTGTTTCTCCCCACTCTCTCTCTGTCTCTCCCCACTCTCTCTGTCTCCCCCCTCTCTCCTTCTCTCCCTCTCTCTCGCTGTCTGATTGGTTTCATTCTGTTTTCTCTCTCGGGCAGTTTGAGGAACAAGCGATATTGGTGAACCGCGAGGACCACACTGACCATAGGCAGTGGACGCAACAACACCTGGATGCTGCAGATCTCCGACTGCCCACCATGGCCCCCACCCCTCCGCAGGGCGAGATCGAGTCTGACTGTATGGACGTCAATGTCAGAGGCCCAGGTAGCTTATAGACACACTGTATATAACATATAGACACACTGTATATAACATATAGACACACTGTGTATAATATATAGAACACACTGTCTATAACATATAGACACACTGTATATAACATATAGACACACTGTGTATAATATATAGAACACACTGTATGTAACATATAGACACACTGTATATAATATATATAACACACTGTATGTAACATATAGAACACACTGTATGTAACATATAGAACACACTGTATGTAATATATAGAACACACTGTATATAACATATAGAACACACTGTATATAATGTATAGAACACACTGTATGTAATATATATGACATGTAGAACACTATATCACATGTAGAACATACTGTATATAACATGTAGAACACACTGTATATAACATACTGTGTATAATATATAACACTATGTAAAATATATAAAACACACTGTACCTAATATATAGAGCACTGTACATACGAAATGGAACACACCATATATATTATACAACACACTGTATACAATAACACTTTGTACATAATATGTAGAAAACACTATATATAATATATAGAACACTGTATATAGTATATATTATTTCAGTTTGATAAGGTTCTCCACATTAAGCTATTGCAGAAGATATGGAGCCATGGGATTGTGGGTGATTTAGCGGTTTGGATCAGAAATTGCCTGGCTGTAAGAAGACAGAGGGTGGTGGTTGACGGGAAATGGAGTTCAGTTACTAGTGGTGTACCACAAGGATCTGTTTTGGGGCCACTGCTGTGTGTCATTTTTATAAATGGATGAGGGGGTAGAAGGATGGGTTAGTAAATTTGCAGATGACACTAAAGTTGGTGGAATTGTGGACAGTGCAGAAGGATGTTGCAGGTTACAGAGGGACAGAGATAAGCTGCAGTGCTGGGCTGAGAGGTGGCAAATGGAGTTTAATGTGGAAAAGTGTGAGGTGATGCACTTTGGAAGGAGTAACAGGAATACAGAGTATTGGGCTAATGGTAAGATACTTGGTAGTGTGGATGAGCAGAGAGATCTCGGTGTCCGTGTGCATAGATCCCTGAAAGTTGGCACCCAGGTTGATAAGGTTGTTAAGAAGGCGTACGGTGTGTTAGCTTTTACTGGTAGAGGGATTGAATTTCGGAGCCGTGAGGTCATGTTGCAACTGTACAAAACTCTGGTGCGTCCGCACTTGGAGTATTGCGTACAGTTCTGGTCGCCGCATTATAAGAAAGATGTGGAAGCATTGGAAAGGGTGCAGAGGAGGTTTACCAAGATGTTGCCTGGTATGGTAGGAAGGTCTTCTGAGGAAAGGCTGAGGGACTTGAGGCTGTGTTCGTTAGAGAGAAGAAGGTTAAGAGGTGGCTTAATAGAGGCATACAAGATGATCAGAGGGTTAGATAGGGTGGAGAGTGAGACCCTTTTTCCTCGGATGGAGATGGCTAACACGAGGGGACAAAGCTTTAAATTGAGGGGTGATAGATATAGGACAGATGTCAGAGGTAGGTTCTTTACTCAGAGAGTAGTAAGGGTGTGGAATGCCCTGCCTGCAGCAGTTGTGGACACCAACATTAAGGGCATTTAAATGGTCATTGGATAAACATGGATGATATTGGAATAGTGTAGGTTAGATGGGCTTTAGATTGGTTTCACTGGTCAGCACAACATCGAGGGCCGAAGGGCCTGTACTGCGCTGTAATGTTCTATGTTCTATAACACACTGTACCTAATATATGGAACACTGTACATGCTATATGGAACACACCATTTACAATATATAACACACCGTATACAATAACACATTGTACGTAATATACGGAACACACTGTGGGTGTGGGACGAGCTCACTGTGTGGTGTTACTGATGCTTATTCCCAGTATGGGTGATGGTACGGGTGGGGGTGCAGGCCGGGGGGTGGGTGTGGGGGTGTGGGTTGGTGTGAGGGCAGAGGAATGGGTGTGGGTGAGGGTGCAGGCGGGGGGTGTGTGGGTGGGGGTGAGGGTGGGAGGTTTGGGTGTGGGACGAGCTCGCCATGTGATGTTACTGACATTCCCGGTGTGGGTGGTAGTACGGGTGGGGGTGCGGGCCGGAAGGGGTGGGTGTGGGGGTATGGGTGGAGGGTGTGGGTATGGGATTGTGGGTGGGAGTACAGGCGGGGGGTGTGGGGGTGTGGGTGGGTGTGAGGGTGGGGGGTGGGTGTGGGTGGGTGTGAGGGTGGGGGATGGGTGTGGGGGCAGGGGTTGGGTACGGGGTGAGCTCACCGTGTGGTGTTACTGACACTGTTCCCCGGTTTGTGTCCGCAGATGGTTTCACCCCTCTGATGATCGCCTCGTGCAGTGGGGGGGGTCTGGAGTCGGCCAATAGCGAGGAGGAAGTGGACGATGCCTCGGGCAATCTGATCTCGGATTTTATTTACCAGGGTGCCAGCCTCCACAATCAGACAGACCGGACGGGTGAGACTGCCCTCCACTTGGCAGCTCGCTATGCCCGCTCTGACGCTGCCAAACGCCTCCTGGAATCCAGCGCTGATGCCAACATCCAGGATAATATGGGCAGGACTCCGCTCCACGCTGCTGTGGCTGCAGATGCTCAGGGAGTTTTCCAGGTGTGTCCAGGTCTCCGAGTCCCACTTTCATCTCAGTGTCGCCCAGTTAGAGCCAAGATCCATCACCATCGGGTGTTAATGGGGAACAGCCTAGAGGGGATGTACAACACCCCCCCCCCGACCCCATCACCCCCTGCCCAACCCCCCCCACCCCATCACCCCCTGCCCAACCCCCCCACCCCATCACCCCCTGCCCAACCCCCCCACCCCATCACCCCCTGCCCAACCCCCCCCCACCCCATCACCCCCTGCCCAACCCCCCCAACATCCATCACCCCCTGCCCAACCCCCCCAACATCCATCACCCCCTGCCCAACCCCCCCACCCCATCACCCCCTGCCCAACCCCTCCAACATCCATCACCCCCTGCCCAACCCCCCCACCCCATCACCCCCTGCCCCACCCCCCCTGACCCCATCACCCCCTGCCCAACCCCCCCACCCCATCACCCCCTGCCCAACCCCCACCCCATCACCCCCTGCCCAACCCCCCACATCCATCACCCCCTGCCCAACCCCCCCACCCCATCACCCCCTGCCCAACCCCCCCCACCCCATCACCCCCTGCCCAACCCCCCCACCCCATCACCCCCTGCCCAACCCCCCACATCCATCACCCCCTGCCCAACCCCCCCACCCCATCACCCCCTGCCCAACCCCCCCACATCCATCACCCCCTAACCCCCCCATGACCCCATCACCCTCTGCCCAACCCCCCCACCCCATCACCCCCTGCCCAACCCCCCCCACATCCATCACCCCCTGCCCAACCCCCCACATCCACCCCCTGCCCAACCCCCCCACATCCATCACCCCCTGCCCAACCCCCCCACATCCATCACCCCCTGCCCAACCCCCCCCACTCCATCACCCCCTGCCCAACCCCCCCACATCCATCACCCCCTGCCCAACCCCCCCACATCCATCACCCCCTCCCCAACCCCCCCACTCCATCACCCCCTGCCCAACCCCCCCCACTCCATCACCCCCTGCCCAACCCCCCCGACCCCATCACCCCCTGCCCAACCCCCCCACCCCATCACCCCCCTGCCCCAACCCCCCCACATCCATCACCCCCTGCCCAACCCCCCCACATCCATCACCCCCTGCCCACCCCCCCACATCCATCACCCCCTGCCCAACCCCCCCCACTCCATCACCCCCTGCCCAACCCCCCCCACATCCATCACCCCCTGCCCAACCCCCCCACATCCATCACCCCCTCCCCAACCCCCCCACTCCATCACCCCCTGCCCAACCCCCCCCACTCCATCACCCCCTGCCCAACCCCCCCGACCCCATCACCCCCTGCCCAACCCCCCCTGACCCCATCACCCCCTGCCCAACCCCCCCGACCCCATCACCCCCTGCCCAACCCCCCGACCCCATCACCCCCTGCCCAACCCCCCCACCCCCATCACCCCCTGCCCAACCCCCCCCAACATCCATCACCCCCTGCCCATCCCCCCCCACCCCATCACCCCCTGCCCAACCCCCCCCGACCCCATCACCCCCTGCCCAACCCCCCCCAACCCCATCACCCCCTGCCCATCCCCCCCCCCATCACCCCTGCCCAACCCCCCCCGACCCCATCACCCCCTGCCCAACCCCCCTGACCCCATCACCCCCTGCCCAACCCCCCCGACCCCATCACCCCCCTGCCCAACCCCCCCGACCCCATCACCCCCTGCCCAACCCCCCCACCCCATCACCCCCTGCCCAACCCCCCCAACATCCATCACCCCCTGCCCATCCCCCCCACCCCATCACCCCCTGCCCAACCCCCCCCACCCCATCACCCCCTGCCCAACCTCCCCATGTCCCTGTGCCCTCCCTGCACCATCCCCGCATCCCTGCGCCCTCCTCGTGGTAGTGTTCTCGGTCCGTGCTCCCGGTCTGCGTTCCTGGTCCGCGTTCCCGGTCCGCGTTCCCTGTCCATGTTTCCTTCTGTGTTTCTGGTCCGCGTTCCTGATCCGTCTTTCATTGTTTGATTGGCAGATTCTGATCCGGAACCGAGCGACTGATTTGGATGCGCGGATGCACGATGGGACCACACCACTAATCCTGGCTGCTCGCCTGGCTGTGGAAGGGATGGTGGAGGAGTTGGTGAATTGTCACGCGGATGTCAACGCTGTGGATGACCTTTGGTACGAGGCTGACTGATCACCGTGTGAGGGTACCGGCGCGGGGGGGCAGGGCTGGTGGTGTGGCGGTCTCGTACTGGGACAAGTGGGTGGCTTGGGAGTGACTTATTAGAGGTGTATCGGGGTCAGGGGTCACTGATTGAACCCCACAGTCAGGCCTGGGGTGAGTGGTACTGACGGGATGTGTTTGTGTTACCAGGAAAATCGGCCCTGCACTGGGCAGCTGCTGTCAATAACGTGGAAGCAACAATGGTTCTCCTTAAAAACGGAGCCAATAAAGACTTACAGGACAACAAGGTAAGGAAATGGGAGTTATACTGACACGGGGGAGAGTGCGGAGGCGAGTGGGAAGGGGAGTTATACTGACACGGGGGAGAGTGCGGAGGCGAGTGGGAAGGGAGTTATACTGACACGGGGGAGAGTGCGGAGGCGAGTGGGAAGGGAGTTATACTGACACGGGGGAGAGTGCGGAGGGTGAGTGGGAAGGGAGTTATACTGACACGGGGGAGAGTGCGGAGGCGAGTGGGAAGGGAGTTATACTGACACGGGGGAGAGTGCGGAGGTGAGTGGGAAGGGAGTTATACTGACACGGGGAGAGTGTGGAGGTGAGTGGGAAGGGGAGTTATACTGACACGGGGGAGAGTGCGGAGGCGAGTGGGAAGGGAGTTATACTGACACGGGGGAGAGTGCGGAGGCGAGTGGGAAGGGAGTTATACTGACACGGGGGAGAGTGCGGAGGCGAGTGGGAAGGGAGTTATACTGACACGGGGGAGAGTGCGGAGGTGAGTGGGAAGGGAGTTATACTGACACGGGGGAGAGTGCGGAGGTGAGTGGTAAGGGAGTTATACTGACACGGGGGAGAGTGCGGAGGTGAGTGGGAAGGGAGTTATACTGACACGGGGGAGAGTGCGGAGGCGAGTGGGAAGGGAGTTATACTGACACGGGGGAGAGTGCGGAGGTGAGTGGGAAGGGAGTTATACTGACACGGGGGAGAGTGCGGAGGTGAGTGGGAAGGGAGTTATACTGACACGGGGGAGAGTGCGGAGGTGAGTGGGAAGGGAGTTATACTGACACGGGGGAGAGTGCGGAGGTGAGTGGGAAGGGGACACTGATAGACAGACGCAGGAGATAATCAGCAGAAAAGGTTGTTGTGATCTGGAAGGCGCTGCCTGGAAGGGCGGTGGATCAAGAATCAACAGGAACGTTCAAAAGGGAATGAGTGAAATACTGGAAAAAGAAATAATTTCCAGGAGAAAGAATCAAGGGTGAGATTGGATTAATTGGATAATTTTCAAAGGGCCACGTAGGCACGATGGGCTGACTGGCCTCCTGTGCTGGATGATTGGATGTTATGCATGGTTAATTGGGACAGCATGGTAGCACAGTGGGTTAGCACTGCTGTCTCACAGCACCAGGGACCCGGGTTTGATTCCTGGCTTGGGTCACTGTCTGTGTGAAGTTTGCACATTCTCCTCGTGTCTGCGTGGGTTTCCTCCGGGTGCTCCGGTTTCCTCCCACAGTCCAAAGGTTGTGCAGGTTAGGTGGATTGGCCGTGCTAAATTGACGTTAGTGTCAGGGGGACTAGCTAGGGTAAATGCATGGGGTTATGGGGATAGAGTCTGGGTGGGATTGTGGTCAGTGCAGAGTCAGTGGGCTGAATGGCCTCATTCTGCACTGTAGGGATTCTATAGGTTTTAGTGTGTTTGACTTTGTAGCTCCTTCCGGGGTTGACCCTTGTTAACCTCTGGCTCCTCTGTCTCCCCCCAGGAAGAGACGCCGCTGTTCCTGGCAGCTCGGGAAGGGAGTTACGAGACGGGCAAACTCCTGCTCGAACACTTTGCTAACCGTGAGATCACTGACCACATGGACCGTCTGCCTGGAGACATTGCCCAGGACCGCATGCACCACGACATCGTGAGGCTGCTGGATGAATACAACCTGGTGAGGAGCCCCCAGGTACAAATGGGGCCCAACGCGACCACCACCCTCTCCCCTCCAATCTGCTCGCCCAGTGGCTACGTGTCCAACCTCAAAGCAGCCAGCCACAGCAAGAAGGCTCGGAAGAATGGCGCCAAGACCGGGAGCAACAAGGAAACCAAAGAAGCCAAGGCAAAGAGGAAGAAATCCCAGGATGGCAAAGGGAGCCTATTGGACAGTTCGGCTGTCCTGTCTCCTGTCGATTCCATGGAATCCTCCCACACCTACCTCTCAGACGTGGCTTCTCCTCCTCTGTTAACATCACCGTTCCAGCAATCGCCCACCATTCAACTCAATCACCTGCAAGGGTTAACTGGGGACGGGCACCTGAATCTGGGCCACCTGGGCATAGGCAGCAAGCAGGAGCTGGCCCTGAATGGGTCCAACAGGATGGTCTTTGAATCGGTGACTCCTCATCTGTCTCACCTCCCCACATCCAGCGGGCAGCCAATGGGAAACGCTTCAGTGGGCATGAGCCTGGGAGGAGCTGGGTCGATGAGAGGCCAGTGCGATTGGCTGGCGCGGATGCAGGTGGGAATGG
Source organism: Carcharhinus amblyrhynchos (assembly GCF_965287045.1). Classification (NCBI taxonomy): domain Eukaryota; kingdom Metazoa; phylum Chordata; class Chondrichthyes; order Carcharhiniformes; family Carcharhinidae; genus Carcharhinus; species Carcharhinus amblyrhynchos. Next base: position 2,646,989 of record NC_137348.1, read on the forward strand.
CCCAGAATCCCTACAACGGCCTGAGGAACCCCCAAACCGGGGGGCTGCAGCAGAACCAGCACAGGATGATGACCTCCTTACACAACGGCATGCCCAACACATCGTTATCTCAGATTGTAAACTACCAGGCTCTACCCAACAACACTAGGCTGGTACAGCCTCATCTGATACAACAGCAGTCACAGGGCATGCAACCACTCAACACCATGTCCAATGGAAACACTCACCCCACGAGTCAAAGCTACTGCAGTGATTCGAGGCAGAATGATTTACCCCCAATGGGAGGCAACAACCTCCCCATTCACATGACTTCCGTTCAGGAAAGCCAGCTGGTGCAGACATCAATGCCAAGCTCCATGAGTCAGTCGATGGCCACCACCCAGTTCCTGACTCCCCCTTCACAGCACGGATACTCCTCCTCCATGGACAACACCCCGAACCACCCCTTCCCATTGGCCGACCACCCTTTCCTCACCCCATCCCCCGAATCCCCTGACCAATGGTCAAGCTCCTCTCCGCACTCCAACATGTCGGATTGGTCAGAAGGCATCTCCAGTCCCCCGACCAGCATGCACTCCCAAATGGGGCACCTCTCTGACCAGGTCTTCAAGTGAAACTAACCCCCTCCCTTCCCCACCCCCACCCAGACCCTCCTCTGGTCCCCGAAGCCCCCCCGACCACATCGAGCCCAGTGCCAGAGGAGGGCGGGGGGTCTGAAGCATCTGATTGGGCGATGGGACAGCCTGGGATTGGACTTTAAGTTTCTGTTTGGCGTTGGGTTTTAGACAAACACGGACGGGGCAGTTTTGGTCTTTGCTTTTGTTTAATTTATTTATGTACTTTTCCATTTTTATTGCGTTTTTTAATTTAATTCATGGATGGATTTTATTTGATGGTGTTTGAGAAACCAGCGTGTGACCTGCTGACTCTCCATCAGCAGCCCAGGCAGTTAGAGACTGTAACTTGTGTAGAAACCTGACACCTTTTTAAAACAAAACTATATAGCTGATACTCCTGTCAACCCATTTTAGCCAAATGATTTGTTGCTAATGTATAAAATAGTCTGACTTATATTTATATCAGCTCTGAATCTCCTGGAGAAAGGATTAAAAATGAGCCGTGTAAATGTGTGAGTACACTTACCGGACCACTCACTCACTCACTCACTTACCCAGCCACTCACCCACTCACCCATTCACTTACTCAGCCACTCACCCACTCACCCATTCACTCACCCACCCACTCACCCATTCACTCACCCATTCACTCACCCACCCACCCACTCACTCACTCACTTACCCATTCACTCACCCACTCACCCATTCACTTACCCAGCCACTCACCCACTCACCCATTCACTCATCCACCCACTCACCCATTCACTCACCCATTCACTCACCCACCCACCCACTCACTCACTCACTCACTTACCCAGCCACTCACCCACTCACCCATTCACTCACCCACCCACCCACTCACTCACTCACTTACCCAGCCACTCACCCATTCACTCACCCACCCACCCACTCACTCACTCACCCACTCACCCATTCACTCACCCACCCACCCACTCACTCACTCACTTACCCAGCCACTCACCCACTCACCCATTCACTCACCCACTCACTCACTCACTTAACCCAGCCACTCACCCATTCACTCACCCACCCACCCACCCACTCACTCACTCACTCACTCACTTACCCAGCCACTCACCCACTCACCCACCCACCCACTCACTCACTCACTCACTCACTTACCCAGCCACTCACCCACTCACCCATTCACTCACCCACCCACTCACTCACTCACTCACTCACTTACCCAGCCACTCACCCACTCACCCATTCACCCACCCACCCACCCACTCATGCCATCACTCACCCATCCACCCACCCACCCACCCACTCAACCCCCACCCACCCACTCATGCACTTACTCACGCTCTCGCCTGTTCACTCACTTGCTCATTCACACTCACTCACACACTCACTCGCACACACATAGTCACACTCATTCACATATTAATTTACACAATTACAATTCTTTCACACGCATGCACTCATTTACACTTGTACACTCACACTCTGAAACTCAAATTCACACTCATTCTTACACACTTACACACACACACACACTATTGTGCAGTCACATAGGCACCCAGGGGTGCTGTGAGGGTTGAGGAGTGAAACAGCTGCAGGTTGGATGGGATGGACGGTGGTCACATCTGGAGCAGTGGCAGACGGCACAGCTGGAGTTTTCAGTATTATGGTGAACTGACTCTCGTGGTCTCACCCCCGAATGAACCCCGGAACATGAGCACTTGTGAGAGAGGCTTTTAACTTTAATTTTTTTTGTAACCATCTTGTGAAGACCTTTGTTTATCCGAATTATTACAATAATGACACTATTTTTTCTAAGGGCGTGTAAGTTATTCTGGGAGGGAGACACAAGAGGGAAAGAGTGTTTGTGCTTTGGGCTGTTGTGAGCGAGCAGGCGAGTTCCACACCCAAATTCATTACCCCCCCCCCCCGCACTGCAAACCTTGACCCCCCCCCTCCCCCCACCACATGGTCATTTCCCCTCCCCCTCAATTTGACCACCTCTCCAAACGATATTTGGTTAATGTTACAGAGGCTCAGTGTCAGCAAGAATACATAACAATGGGGGGAAGAGTTGTAGAGGAGAGGAAGGGGCTGGAGGAGGGGATCGAGCCTGGATCCCGAGGTGGGTCAGAACGGGAAGGACACTCTCCTTTGCACTCGATCCCTCGAGGTGCGGTGGAGTTAGTAAGCAGGGGTTGCTGTGTGCACCCCCATCCCCTCCATTAGAAACGTGGGGATCGCCTTTCCAAGGAGACTGTGTAACAGGATGACTGGGCCTGTTCCGGTTCCATTTCTGTAAGCATTGTAAATAAACGGTTTTTTTATTCAAAGATTTTGTTTCAGAAATCTGTATGATGTGAGCGAGACACTGAAACGTGACTTCAAACTACCCGTGTGAAACCCTCCCAGCCTTTAAACAGTCGCCCCGAGGGGCCCGAGTCTCAAAATCTGTTCTACTTTCTGTTCACTGCGTTTTGTAAAAGGTTCTAATAACAATAAAGCTGCGGCAAAGACATCTAGATCTGCTCGACAGCCTGACCCTGCTCATTTCCTTCAGGTTTGGTCTCCACTTCCTGACTCTGGGCACACTCACTTCCTCAAGTGTCTCACTGAACTGAAAGATAGCAACATGCATTTATATATCGCCTTTACACATGGGAACAGTTCAAGATGGCGCCGGACTTGGCGATTTGCTGAAGCTGTGCCCAGTGTACCCTCCAGTTCTATCGTTTACCCTCGTTCTCTGCAGCTAAAACACTAACTCTTATAAACTCTCTAACAATGCTTTAATTCAGATTAAGTTGATCTTTCTCCACACTCTGCTGTAACACTACATTCTATACTCTCTCCTTTCCTTCTCTATGAACAGTATGCTTTGTCTGTGCAGCACGCAAGATACTTTTCAGTGTATCCCAATACACGTGATAATAATCAAATCAAAATTTGACACCAAATGACACAAGGATTAACATTAAGGAGCGATGTCACAGTGTTATCACACCCTGAGGAGATGGATGTGAAGAACCTTCCAGAAAGCTCCAGTGATGTCATCATAGAATCCCTACAGTGCAGAAGGAGGCCATTCAGCCCATCGAGTCTGCACTGACTCTCTGACAGAATGTCTTACTGATGCCCTATCCCCCCCATAACCCCACAGATTTACTCCATGATTTCCTCTCCACTACACATCTTGAGACACTAAGAGGCAATTTTAGCACGGCCAATCCACTTAACCCGCACATCTTTGGACTGTGGGAGGAAACTGAAGCACCCGGAGGAAACCCACGCAGACACGGGGAGAATGTGCAGACTCCACACAGACAGTGACCCGAGCCGGGAATCGAACCCGGATCCCTGGTGCTGTGAGGCAGCCGTGCTAACCCACTGTGCCACCGTGCTGCCCATGGCATCAGACTGAGCATCATTGAAACAAATCAAGATGGTGCTGTAATCCTCTTCTCCTTTCCCACCGTGACCCTGGGACACCCAGGGCTGCAGCACCGGGTCCGTGTGCAAAGGGACTGGGAGCAGTGCTGTTCCAGGTCCAGAGTTACGGCAAAAACAGACACCCAGATCATGAACCCAGACTGAACGGTGCGGTGCTGTGTTCGAGGAAGGGTCAACGCGGGCTTGTGAGAGGTTCCCTGATCGTGCACTGGGTCTGCACTTTAATATTGAGACCAATCACAAGCCTTTAGTAACATTGGATAAAAGCCATCCTGACGAAGCTGGAATCTGAATCCAGGAAAGAAACGCTGGAAAATCTCAGCAGGTCTGGCAGCACCTGTCAGGAGAGAAAAAGAGCTGACCTTCCGAGTCCAGGTGAGCCTTTGTCAAAGCTTTGTCAGGGTTAGTCAAAGATGGTGGTGTGGGCTCGTTGGGCCGAAGGGCCCGTTTCCTGTGCTGTGTTGTTCTTTGTTCTTTATTCCACCAAGGAACAGCGATTCCAACTGCGACAGGGGGCATTTTATGTCTGTATTGCATCACTTATTATCACGTAGCAGATACTTGCAAGTCACTGACCAGAAGTTGTGCAAATTTTGTGCAATCAAAACCAAGATGAAGAATGAAACCAGATTGCCTCTGCCGCCTGGTTTGATGGTCACAGCACATTCCAACGCAACCCCATCCTGAGCCAACATTTCCCACAGGGACACAGTTTCAGCCTCATAGACCACCTCCTGGTATCCGATGTAAGGGCAGTGGCATCGTGAGTTCTCCTTCTGGAGATCCTCTGGAAGATCCGGCAAGGATATCTTGGCATAACCAAGTGCTGAGCCAGGGTACAGTGGTGGGCAGGGACTGGATTTCGCTCTCAGATGTTGTCCAGCTGTGTCACCTACACATCCACAGGTAATGAAGAGTGCGGGAGAACATGCCAGGGGCAGTGCCAGGCTTCCAAAATATGTGGGTTCAACCAGGCGGAGCTAGAACACCAGCCTACTGGCATGTGTTGTGCAGCTGTTGGTAAATACCAGGCTTCCCAATGCCCAGAACTTTTTTTGCAATTTGTATTATAAGAGTAGATGTTCTGAAATCGGGAAATATTGTCTCAACTCCTTGCGATGATTTTATAATAAGATAAATATTTATAAAGAAAGAATATAGAATTACACTTAAATACACAAATAACTTCATGTGGCAACAATACAACAATTCCAAAAGATTTTACCTACCCTCAGAGCTAACATTCCCCTTTTCCATTCAGCAACTCCCTATAGATTTCAAAATCGATAGAATTCCAGTAAGTGTTACCACACAGGGCCCTGTGTCTTCTCTTGGGGTGGCCTTTGAGGCAACAACAGCTCTTTCTTCAGGTCAGGCTTTGTTCTGCTTTCAAGGAGCTCTGACCAGCTATTCCTGCTGTCTAGCAGGATACCTGACCAGCTATCCCCTCACGAGGGTTGTAGCAGCTCCTTAAATACGTTCTTTCTCTTTTATATCTCCATTGATCACACCCAGTCTCATTAGAAATTCCCAGAACTGATTAAATGTAATTCTTAACTCTTGCGATTTATAAAAGTAAATTTACTCTCTCTCTACCAACTTACACCTCTTTTATACAACCTGTGCACATCTTCCTTTGAATCAAAAGAACTCATTCAAACTTGTTCCTGTTATTGCCTTATGTAATCATCTGTATGAAATCTTGATAGATGCATTACCATATTATCAACATTTCTTACCTTTAGCTCAGATTCTCCCAGTCCCCTGGCTCTCACTCCCATTACTATCCCCATAAATCTCCAACAGCTTGTGTTCCAGTACCTAAGAATTTAGTTTAACTTTATTTATTAGTATCACAAGTAGGCTTACATTAACACCGCAATGAAGTTACCATGAAAATCCCCTAGTCGCCACATTCTGGTGCTTGTTTGGGTACACTGAGGGAGAATTTAGCACGGTCAATAAACCCTAACCCAGACGTCTTTCAGACTGTGGGAGGAAACCGGAGCGCTTGGAGGAAACCCACGCAGAAACGGGGCGAATGTGCAGACTCCACACGAACAGTAACCCAAGCCGGGAATCAAACCCGGGTTCCTGGCGCTGTGAGGTAGCAGTGCTAGCCCTTATGCCACTGTGCCTGCCCAATGAAGTATGACAATATATTACAAATGTCATTGTCATCACCAAACAGTTGAGGATTCTGGGTCTGTACTTGTTGGAGGTTAGAAGGGGGATTTTATTGAAACTTACAGGATACTGCGAGGCCTGGATACAGTGGACATGGAGAGGATGTTTCCACTAGTAGGAAAAACTACAACCCGAGGGCACAACCTCAGGCTAAAGGGACGATCCTTTAAAACAGAGATGAGGAGGAATTTCTTCAGCCGGAGAGTGGGGAATCTGTGGAACTCTTTGCCACAGAAGGCTGTGGAGGCCGGGTCATTGAGTGTCTTTAAGACAGAGATAGATAGGTTCTTGATTAATAAGGGGATCAGGGGTTATGGGGAAAGGCAGGCGAATGGGGATGGGAAAAAATCATCCATGATTGAATGGCAGAGCAGACTCGATGGGCCGAGTGGCCTATGTCTTTTCATCTTATTAATTTTTTTGTGTTTTTTTGACACATGCCAAACAGCATACACAGCATGCAATAAACAGAGCCAAGCAATTCTATAACCAATGGGTCAGATCAAAGATCTACAGTCCTGCCACATCCAGCCATGGATGGTGATGCACTGTTAAACAACTGAATGGAGGAAGATGTTCCACAAAACTCCCTATCCTCAATGATGGAGGAGCCCAGCACAAACGACAAGGGTGAAATTTTCTCATTAATCTCCAGCCAGGAGTGCTGAGTGGATAATCCATCTCAGCCTCCTCCCCAACATCTCAGATTCCAGGCTCCAGCCTATTCCATTCACTCCCCATGATATCAAGAAACAGTTGGAGACACTGGAACTGCAAAGGAAACAGTTCCTGAGAACATTCTGACAACAGTCCTGAAGACTACTCCAGAACTTGCCGCTCTCCTAGCCAAGCTCTCCCAGTCCAGTTCCAACACCAGCATCTACCCAGCGATGTGGGAAATTGCCCAGGTCTGTCCTGGACACAAAAAGCAGGATAAATCCAACCCGGACAATTACTGCCCAATCAGTCTACTCTCGATCATCAGTAAAGTGATGGAAGGGGTTATCGACAGCGCGATCCAGCAGCACCTGCTCAGCAATAACCTGCTCAGTGACGCCCAGTTTGGGTTTCTCCAGGGGGTCACTCAGCTCCTGATCTCATTACAGCCTTGGTTCAAACACGGAGAAAAGAGCTGAATTCCAGAGGGTGAGGGTGAGAGTGACAGCCCCTCGACATCAAGGCCGCGTTCGACCGAGTGTGACATCGAGCAGCCCGAGTGAAACTGGAATCAATGGGAATCGGGGGAAACTCTCCGCTGGTTGGACTCATTCCCGGTACACAGGAAGGTGGTTGGAGGTCAATCATCTCAGCTCCAGGACATCACTGCAGGAGTTCCTCAGGATCGTGTCCCAGACCCAACCATCTTCAGCTGCTTCATCAATGACCTTCCCTCCATCATAAGGTCAGACGTGGGGATGTTTGCTGATGATTACACAATGTTCAGCACCATTCACCACTCCTCAGATACTGAAACACTCGGTGTCCAAATGCAGCAAGACCTGGACAATATCCAGGTTTGGGCTGACAAGAGACAAATAACATTCACACCACACAAGGTCCAGGCAATGGCCATCCCCAACAAGAGAGAATCTAACCATCTCCCCTTGACGTTCAATGGAGTTACTACCACTGAATCCCCCACTATCAACACCCTGTGGATATCATTGACTGAAACAGGCAGTTACCTCATCATCCATACCAGCGACCGATAAACCCAGCACTGCTGGGATTGGAAATTCCTACCCAAATCCCTGGAGTGGGGATGTGAACGCACTGAGCGAGCGAGCGTTCCATCTCCCACCAGACACTCCCAGAGTTTGTTTGTGGTGGGCTTCCAACCCTGATAACTTTCAATTGTGGATCATTAAATCCACCATTGACACTTCCCAGGATAACTTACAACATCTGTGCTCATTCACACATCACAGCACAACTCACTGACCCCACACACTGACTCTCACTGGGGTACGGGTCCCACACACACTGACTCTCACTGGGGTACGGGTCCCACACACACTGACTCTCACTGGGGTACGGGTCCCACACACACTGACTCTCACTGGGGTACGGGTCCCACACACACTGACTCTCACTGGGGTACGGGTCCCACACACACTGACTCTCACTGGGGTACGGGTCCCACACACACTGACTCTCACTGGGGTACGGGTCCCACACACACTGACTCTCACTGGGGTACGGGATCCACACACACTGACTCTCACTGGGGTACGGCTCCCACACACACTGACTCTCACTGGGGTACGGCTCCCACACACACACTGACTCTCACTGGGGTACGGGTCCCCCACACACTGACTCTCACTGGGGTACGGGTCTCACACACACTGACTCTCACTGGGGTATGGGTCCCACACACACTGACTCTCACTGGGGTACGGGTCCCACACACACTGACTCTCACTGGGGTACGGGTCCCCCACACACTGACTCTCACTGGGGTACGGGTCCCCACACACTGACTCTCACTGGGGTACGGGTCTCACACACACTGACTCTCACTGGGGTACGGGTCCCACACACACTGACTCTCACTGGGGTACGGGTCCCACACACACTGACTCTCACTGGGGTACGGCTCCCACACACACTGACTCTCACTGGGGTACGGGTCCCACACACACTGACTCTCACTGGGGTACGGGTCCCACACACACTGACTCTCACTGGGGTACGGGTCCCACACACACTGACTCTCACTGGGGTACGGGTCCCACACACACTGACTCTCACTGGGGTACGGGTCCCACACACACTGACTCTCACTGGGGTACGGGTCCCACACACACTGACTCTCACTGGGGTACGGGTCCCACACACACTGACTCTCACTGGGGCACGGGTCCCACACACACTGACTCTCACTGGGGTACGGCTCCCACACACACTGACTCTCACTGGGGTACGGCTCCCACACACACTGACTCTCACTGGGGTACGGCTCCCACACACACTGACTCTCACTGGGGTACGGCTCCCACACACACTGACTCTCACTGGGGTACGGCTCCCACACACACTGACTCTCACTGGGGTACGGGTCCCACACACACTGACTCTCACTGGGGTACTGGTCCCACACACACTGACTCTCACTGGGGTACGGATCCCACACACACCGACTCTCACTGGGGTACGGGTCCCACACACACCGACTCTCACTGGGGTACGGGTCTCACACACACCGACTCTCACTGGGGTACGGCTCCCACACACACCGACTCTCACTGGGGTACGGGTCCTACACACACTGACTCTCACTGGGGTACGGGTCCCACACACACTGACTCTCACTGGGGTACGGCTCCCACACACACTGACTCTCACTGGGGTACGGGTCCCCCACACACTGACTCTCACTGGGGTACGGGTCCCCCACACACTGACTCTCACTGGGGTACGGGTCTCACACACACTGACTCTCACTGGGGTACGGGTCCCACACACACTGACTCTCACTGGGGTACGGGTCCCACACACACTGACTCTCACTGGGGTACGGCTCCCACACACACTGACTCTCACTGGGGTACGGCTCCCACACACACTGACTCTCACTGGGGTACGGGTCTCACACACACTGACTCTCACTGGGGTACGGCTCCCACACACACTGACTCTCACTGGGGTACGGCTCCCACACACACTGACTCTCACTGGGGTACGGGTCCCACACACACTGACTCTCACTGGGGTACGGGTCCCACACACACTGACTCTCACTGGGGTACGGGTCTCACACACACTGACTCTCACTGGGGTACGGGTCCCACACACACTGACTCTCACTGGGGTACGGGTCCCACACACACTGACTCTCACTGGGGTACGGGTCCCCCACACACTGACTCTCACTGGGGTACGGGTCCCCCACACACTGACTCTCACTGGGGTACGGGTCTCACACACACTGACTCTCACTGGGGTACGGGTCCCACACACACTGACTCTCACTGGGGTACGGGTCCCACACACACTGACTCTCACTGGGGTACGGGTCCCACACACACTGACTCTCACTGGGGTACGGGTCCCACACACACTGACTCTCACTGGGGTACGGGTCCCACACACACTGACTCTCACTGGGGTACGGGTCCCACACACACTGACTCTCACTGGGGTACGGGTCCCACACACACTGACTCTCACTGGGGTACGGGTCCCACACACACTGACTCTCACTGGGGTACGGGTCCCACACACACTGACTCTCACTGGGGTACGGGTCCCACACACACTGACTCTCACTGGGGTACGGGTCCCACACACACTGACTCTCACTGGGGCACGGGTCCCACACACACTGACTCTCACTGGGGTACGGCTCCCACACACACTGACTCTCACTGGGGTACGGCTCCCACACACACTGACTCTCACTGGGGTACGGCTCCCACACACACTGACTCTCACTGGGGTACGGCTCCCACACACACTGACTCTCACTGGGGTACGGCTCCCACACACACTGACTCTCACTGGGGTACGGGTCCCACACACACTGACTCTCACTGGGGTACGGGTCCCACACACACTGACTCTCACTGGGGTACGGGTCCCACACACACCGACTCTCACTGGGGTACGGGTCCCACACACACCGACTCTCACTGGGGTACGGGTCCCACACACACTGACTCTCACTGGGGTACGGCTCCCACACACACTGACTCTCACTGGGGTACGGGTCCCACACACACTGACTCTCACTGGGGTACGGCTCCCACACACACTGACTCTCACTGGGGTACGGGTCCTACACACACTGACTCTCACTGGGGTACGGGTCCCACACACACTGACTCTCACTGGGGTACGGGTCCCACACACACTGTCCATGAGCTGTGTTAATTCTATGATGAGAGGTTTAAGCTGAATGAGAGGTGATGTGTTGTTATTTTGGAGTCTCTGAGGGGAACAGTGTGTGGCAGAGCTGTGATACTGTGGAGGGAGCTGGAATTGGGGGTCAGTGTGGGGAGGGTCAGTTGTGATTTGGTACTGGGGGTGGGGGGAGATTGTCGCAGGGACTGATGTGGAGCTGGGAAGCTGGGGCTGGGGTTTTGAGTTGGGTAGGAGCAGATAGGGACACGGCGGTGTGTGAGTGACAAAGAGCCAGCACAGGGCAGCGGGGTGGAGGCTGTCTGTGGAACGAGGCTGGAGTGTGAGGCAGAGTTTCACTGAGGAGGAGGAGGAGGAGAGGGGAGGGGAGGGGAGAGCGAGGAGGGGGAGAGGAAGGGGAGAGGGGCCGACGGGAGGGGGATGAGGGAAGGAGGGAGAGAGGAGAGGGGAGGGGGATGAGGGGAAGGGGATGAGGGGAGGGGGGTGAGGGGAGAGGGAGTGAGGAGAGGGGGTGAGAGGAGGGGGTGAGGGGAGGGGGTGGGGGAGGGGAGGGGGATGAGGGGGGAGGGGGTGAGGGGAGGGAAGCAGGGAGAAAGGGGAGGGGAGAGGGGGTGAGGAGAGGGGGTGGGGGGAGGGGGATGAGGGGAGGGGAGGGGGGTGAGGGGAGAGGGAGTGAGGAGAGGGGGTGAGAGGAGGGGGTGAGGGGAGGGGGTGGGGGAGGGGAGGGGGATGAGGGGGGAGGGGGTGAGGGGAGGGGAATGAGGGGGGAGGGGGATGAGGGGGAGGGGGATGAGGGGGGAGGGGGATGAGGGGAGGGGGATGAGGGGAGAGGGAGTGAGGGGAGGGGGATGAGGGGAGGGGGTGAGGGGAGGGGGTGGGGGAGGGGAGGGGGTGAGGGGAGGGGGATGAGGGGGAGGGGGTGAGGGGAGGGGGATGAGGGAAGAGGGAGTGAGGGGAGGGGGATGAGGGGAGGGGGATGAGGGGAGAGGGAGTGAGGAGAGGGGGTGAGGGGAGGGGGAGGGTGTGAGGGGAGGGGGTGGGGGAGGGGAGGGGGATGAGGGGAGGGGAGGGGGGTGAGGGGGGAGAGGGGGTGAGAGGAGGGGGATTAGGGGAGGGGGATGAGGGGAGGGGGATGAGGGGAGGGAGTGAGGAGAGGGGGATGAGGGGAGGGGAATCAGGGGAGGGGCTGCTCCTCACTGCTGCTCAGATTGCTTGCTTCTGGTGCCCTCAGCTGGTGATGAGGGGGACTGCAGCTGAAGCCCAGATATATCCTCATCCTATCCCCACCTCTCTCTCTGTCTCTCTCGCTGTCTCTATCTCTCTCTTTCTCTCTCTCAACCTATCTCTCTCTCGCTGTCTCTCTTTATATCTCTCTCTCGTTCTCTCTCTCTCTCTCTCTGTCCACCTCTTTCTCTGGTTCTCTATGTCTCGCTCTTGTCACTCTCTCTCTTTCTCTCTCTCACCCTCTGGCAGGTTACAAAGCTGTCGGTGGTAAAGCAACGAGCAAGAAAAGCCCACTTGACTCCATGCCCTCCAATCTGCCTGTTGTGTGTCCAGGGAGATATTGCTCTGAGTCACACTGCACAGACCTGCCTGAGACAAACTCTATCGTAACCTGCAGCAGACCCTCTGCCGTGTCACGTGGCACAATTACTTTGCTGAGTAGGACAGACTCAGAACAGACCCAGCAACTCCAGACTGACAGGTGCTGTGGGCCATCAGCAGAATTGTACTCCAGCACAATCTGTAACCTCCTGGCCTGGCATATCCCCCACTCCGCCATTACTATCAACCCCAGGGGGGGTCAATGGAGAGTGCAGGAGAGCAAGCTGGAAGAAACACTAGGCATAGAATCGCTACGGTGCATCGAGTCTGCACCGACCACAATCCCACCCAGGCCCTATCCCCATAACCCTGTACATTTACTCTAGCTAGACCCCTAAGGGGCAATTTAGCATGGCCAATCCACCTAACCCCCACATCTTCCGGACTGTGGGAGGAAACCGGAGCACCCGGAGGAAACCCACGCAGACATGGGGAGAATGTGCAGACTCCACACAGACAGTGACCCACGCTGGGAACTCAGATCCCTGGCGCTGTGAGGCAGCAGTGCTAATCACTGCGCCAACGTGCCGCCCTTAGTTAAAAATGAGGTATGAATCTGGTGAGGCGACAGTACAGGACTATCTGTACAATGAGCAACAGAATCAGCGAGCTATAGGCAGAGCAAAACAATTCCATAACCAATGGATCAGATTCTAAAACCTTCAGTCCCTTTCATGCAAAAAAACTCAGAAAGAGTTCCAACTGTGGCCTACAAATGAAGTGAAGGATGGTACTAGATCAAAGGAACCGCACCATAGAATCCCCACAGTGCATTCTGCCCATTGAGTCTCCGAAAGAGTATCTTACCCAGGCCCAACCTCCCCCCCACAGCCTATCCACACAACCTCACTCATTTACCATGACTAATCCCCCCAACCTACACATCTTTGGACTGTGGGAGGAAACCAGAGACCCGGAGGAAACCCACGCAGACATGGGGAGAACGTGCCAACTCCACACAGACAGTGACCTAAGGCCAGAATTGAACCCAGATCCCCGTGAGACAGCAGTGTTGTCCACTGTGCCACCGTGCCGCCTCAAAAGCCTGAGGATCGGGAGCATTTCCGAGTTTTACAAAGGAGAACAGGGAAAGAGACTAAGAAAGGGAAAATGAGGGAAAACAGAACATGAGAATAAACTACTGAGAGACGGAAACAGATTGGAAAATCTCTGATAGGTATGTGAAAAGGAGAGGAATGAGATGAGAAGGGAATTCAGAGGCTGGGGGATCTTTGGAATTCTCCACCCAGAGTCTGTGAAACTCAATCACTGAGTCCGTTCAAGACCAAAATCGAGAGATTTTGACATATTCAAATCATTAGGGATAGTGCAGGAAGATGGTGTTGAGGAATATTAGCCCCAATCTCACTGAATGGCACGGAGAGCACAGAGGGCAGCTCCTTATTATCTCATCCGCCCAACAATGGGGAAAATTACCCAGGAATTTCCAACTCCAAACAGCAGGATAAATCCCAGCCTGCCGATTACCCTCCCACCAGTCTCCTCTTGATCATCAGGTGGATGATGGAGGGTATCATTAACAGAGGTATCCGGTAACACTAACTCAGCAATAACCTGCTCAGTGATGCCCAGTTTGGGTTTCGCTCAGGGTCACTCAGTTCCCGACCTCATTACAGCCTTGGCTCAAACACGGACAAAACAGCTGGACTCCAGATGTGAGGTGAGACTGACAGCCCCTCGACATCATGGCAGCATTTGACCCAGTTTGATTTGATTTATTATTGTCACATTTATTAACATACAGTGAAAAGTATTGTTTCCTGCGCGCTATACAGACAAAGCATACCTTTCATAGAGAAGGAAACGGGAGAGTGCAGAATGTAGTGTTACAGTCACAGCGAGGGTGTAGAGAAGGATCAACTTAATACGAGGAAAATCCATTCAAAAGTCTGACAGCAGCAGGGAAGAAGCTGTTCTTGAGTCAGTCGGTACGGGACCTCAGACTTTTGTATCTTTCTGAAGACAGTAAAAGGTGGAAGAGAGAATGTCCGGGGTGTGTGGGGTCCTTAATTATGCTGGCTGCTTTGCCGAGGCAGTGGGAAGTGTAGACAGAGTCAATGGATGGGAGGCTGGTTTGTGTGATGGATTGGGCTACATTCACGATCTTTTGTAGTTCCTTGCAGTCTTGGGCAGAGCAGGAGCCCAGACCAAACTGTGATAGAACCGGAAAGAATGCTTTCTATGGGGCATCTGTAAAAGTTGGTGAGTGTCGTAGCTGACATGCCAAATTTCCTTAGTCTTCTGAGAAAGTAGAGGCGTTGGTGGGGCTTTCTTAACTATCGTGTTAAAGGTCCATTGACATCACACACACTGCAGAACAAATTTCTGCTGTTATTTTAAAAGTGGATAAAAAGCAGCTTCTTCATCATGTGATTTGAATAAGTTCAAAGTTCTTTTTTCTAAAAAGGAGCGGTGTGTTGAGTACAATACGTGACGTGTTGTTTTTTTGACATCTGAATTGCTCCAGTTATTGGAATGAGGAAGCATCAAGATACAATGGAATATTAATGGGATTCATTCACAATTTTCTAATACAGGTTAAGTTACGATGTTTCTTTTGTGCAGAATGAAACAGGAAGATGGTCCAATGGGAATGCTATAGCTTTTTTTGTTCATGGTCCATCCTTAAACAAATGGATGTGTGAATTCCCAGAACGGGAATTGTTTGAGACTCTGTCTGGATCTCTGCAAGTCAATGATCACAGGTTATTACAGCCATTTGATTGTATTCAGAATGTAAAAGTATTGGCTGCAGATTCATAATTAATACAACACACGTCCATTTCACTGGGAAAAAAAATGAATCTCTGATGCCACCTTTTTAGCATGGCTTCCTTGCTGTAATAATCCTCGGAGGCAGATGTTCCTTCACCAATATCCTTTTATTTACAAGTCTGACAACAGCGTACAGAGTGATCTCAGTTCGCAGCCTACACTCGGAGTGCCAGAGGAACTGACACGCCTGGTTAGCAAGAGGCTCCCTGATTGGCCCAACAATTTGGCCCTTAATCAGGGAGCTCGGATCCTGACAGGCCCAGCTCCATTGCCTGATTGAAGTCAATGCACTTGTGAAGCAAAAGAGGAATAAATACACTCACTTCTTTGTACATTCACACACAGTATTCTGGTCCTGCTACGATTCCTCTGTTACATTCCCCCTTCCTAAAGTCTTCAGTTCCGTGTTGTCTGGTGAATGTTCATTTACATCAGCGCACAAAGTTTTTGGAACGGTCGACCGAATTCTACTGCCTCACCCAGCTCAGAATTGGAGCGGGCGAGGAGTGGACAACCACGGGCAGGAATTCCATTCTCGCTCGCGCCAAGTTGTAAAATCCTGCTCAGTAACTCTGACAGACGTACAGCTCCCGATACGGTTAGCAGGTAGAGGAAATTCAGACTCTGTGCTGGCTCCCAGGGAGGGGCACGGTAAGAACTCTCACAACACCAGGTTAAAATCCAACAGGTTTATTTGGTAGCACGAGCTTTCGGAGCGCTGTCCCTTCATCAGGTAAGTGGGAGTTCTGTTCACAAACAGGGCATATAAAGACACAAACTCAATTTACAAAATAATGGTTGGAATGTGAGTCTTTACAGCTAATCAAGTCTTAAAGGCGCAGACACTGTGAGTGGAGAGAGGGTTAAGCACAGGTTAAAGAGATGTGTATTGTCTCCAGACAGGAAAGTTAGTGAGATGTTGCAAGTTCAGGCAAATCTTGGGGGTTACAGGTAGTGTGACATGAACCCAAGATCCCGGTTGAGGCTGTCCTCGTGTGTGCAGAGCTTGGCTATCAGTTTCTGCTCAGCGACTCTGTGCTGTCGTGTGTCGTGAAGGCCGCCTTGGAGAATGCTTACCCGAAGATCAGAGGCCGAATGCCCGTGTCCGCTGAAGTGTTCCCCAACGAGAAGAGAACGCTCCTGCCTGGTGATTGTCAAGCAGTGTTCATGCATCCGTGGTCGTAGCGTCTGCATGGTCTCCCCAAAGTACCATGCCTCAGGACATCCTTTCCTGCAACATACCAGATAGACAACATTGGCCGAGTTGTAAAAGTATATACCGTGTACCTGGTGGATGGTGTTCTCACGTGAGATGATGGTATCCATGTCGATGATCCGGCATGTCTTGCAGAGGTTGCTGTGGCAGGGTTGTGTGGTGTTGTGGTCACTGTTCTCCTGAAGACTGGGTAGTTTGCTGCGGACAATGGTCTGTTTGAGGTTGTGCGCTTGTTTGAAGGCAAAAAGTGGGGGTGTGGGGATGGCCCTGGCGAGATGTTCGTCATCATCGATGACATGTTGAAGGCTCCGGAGAAGATGTTGTAGCTTCTCCGCTCCGGGGAAGACCTGGACGATGAAGGGTACTCTGTCTGCCTTGTCCTGTGTTTGTTTCCTGAGGAGGTTGGTGCGGTTTTTCGCTGTGGCTCATTGAAACTGTCGATCGATGAGTCAAACACCATATCCTGTTGTTATGAGAGCATCTTTCAGCGCCTGGAGCTGTCTGTTGCGATCCTCTCATCTGAGCAGATCCTGTGTATACGGAGGGCTTGTCTGTAGGGGATGGATTCTTTAACATGTTTAGGATGGAAGTTGGAGAAGTGGAGCATCGTGAGGTTATCTGTGGGCTTGCGGTACAGTGAGGTGCTGAGGTGACCGTCCTTAATGGAGATGCGTGTGTCCAAGAATGCAACCGATTCCAGAGAGTGGCCCATGGTGAGTCTGATGGTGGGATGGAACTTGTTGATGTCATCATATAGTTGTTTCAGTGATTGTTCACCATGAGCCCAAAGGAAGAAAATGTCATCGATGTATCTAGTGTACAGCATTGGTTGAAGGTCCTGTGCAATGAAGAAGTCTTGTTCGAGCCTGTGTATGAAGATGTTGGCACATTGAGGCGTGAATTTGGTCCCCATGGCTGTTCCGTGTGTCTGGATGAAGAACTGGTTGTTGAAGATGAAGACATTGTGGTCCAGGATGAAGCGGATGAGTTGTAAAATTGCATCTGGAAACTGGCAGTTGTTGGCGTTGAGTACTGAGGCAGTCGCAGCAATGCCATCGTTGTGGGGGATGTTGGTGTAGAGCGCTGAGACATCCATTGTGACGAGGAGTGTCCCTGGTTCAACTGCTCCATGTGTGCTGAGCTTCTGTAGGAAGTCCGTAGTGTCACGACAAAAGCTGGGGTTTCTTTGTACGATGGGTTTCAGGATGCCCTCGACGTAGCCGGAGAGGTTCTCACACAGGGTCCCATTGCCCGATACGATGGGACGGCTGGGTGTGTTGGCTTGTGTATCTTTGGGAGGCAGTAGAGATCTCCAACGCGGGGAGTACGTGGGATGAGAGCACGGAGGGTGCTCTGAAGGTCCGGATGAAAAGGTCTTGATCAGTCTGTTGAGTTGACGAGTGTGTTCTTTGGTCGGATCTGTGGGTAACTGTCTGTAATGTTCCTCGTTGTTCAGTTGTCGGTACATTTCTTTGCAATAATCCGTTCTGTCCAGTATGACAGTGGCCCCCCCCTTTGCTGGTTTGATGACAATGTTACGTTTGGTCTTGAGAGCGCGGGTGGTGTTGCGTTGTGCTGGGCTGACGTTCGGGGCTGTCTTGTGAGTGCGGCTGATGAACCTGGCATTGATACAGGGAGGAGTCAGGTTTCACAAGGCTGGATTCTGTTTTGAGGTGTAATATATGTGAATAATTCTGAATGCAATTACCTTTCTGGAACAACGATTGCAACGGACACGGAGTGTTGTAGAATCATCAGAAACCCACAGTGCAGAAGGAGGCAATTCAGCCCATCGATTCTGCATCGACTCTCCAAAAGAGTGTTTTATCCAGACCCTTACCCTTTTTGAAGTTTATTTATTAGTCACAAGCCAGGCTTACATTCACACTGCAATAAAGTTACTGTGAAATTCCCCCCATCGCTACGGTCTGGCGCCTGTTCGGGTCAATGCGCCCAACATCTTTGAGAATGTGGGAGGAAACTGGAGCACCCGGGGGAAACCCATGCAGGCACGAGGAGAAGGTACAAGCTCCATTCACTCAGTGACCCAAGCCGGGAATCGAACTCGGGCTCCTGGTGCTGTGAAGCAGTAGTTCTAACCACCGTGCCACTGTGCTACCCCCGTAACCATGTGCATTTAATCTGTGAATCCCCTCAGTGTATGCACCTTTGGACACTAAGGGACAATTTGGCGTGGCCAATCCACCTATGCTGCACATCTTTGGACTGTGGGAGGAAGCTGGATCCCCCGGATAAAACCCACGCAGACACAGGGAGAACATGCAGACTCCAGACAGATAGTGACCCTAGATAGGAATCCCTGGCGCTGTGAGGCAGCAGTGCTAATCACTGTGCCATCCTCATCAAATTCACGATACACGTCAGACACGGGATGGAAAAGCAGAGGAGTCAATCGCTCTTCATCACATCGCCGTAACACTATTTCTGCTTCTAACTCCAATGTTTCCCTGTGGCTCTCACAAGGGTGGTTCCTCTTAATGAAGTATTTACTTCCATTTTTCTGTTACTCTGGGGATAGCACGAAGTGTGCAAGTCGAGAGGGTCTCCAAGAAGATCGTACATATTGATTATGCTTACCCCAGTCCATCACCGGCATCTCCACACTCTGTGGATAGACAAGAGAACATAAGAACTAGGAGCAGGAGTCGGCCATTCGGCCCCTCGAGCCTGCTCCAACATTCAATAAGATCATGGCTGATCTTTTCATGGACTCAGCTCCACTTACCCGCCCGCTTACCATAACCCTTAATTCCTTTACTGTTCAAACATTTATCTATCCTTGCCTTAAAAACATTCAACTTCTCCCCATTTTGCCCCATCCCCTTTGGGACCGCATTGCCAGGGGCTGTCTGGCCAGCCCCAGTACGCTGCCTGGTTCTGTTTGAATGGGTTTCCCTCGCTGTCTGCTGGTTGGGAAACTTTCTCTGAATTAATCTAAATTCTGAATGAAGGAATCTGCTAACCAAAGCTACTGATTGGCCCCTTCTTGCTTTTTAAATTGCAGGCGCCTTGCTTTGGGCTCTTTAATCTGTCCTGTCCCAGATTTAGCCTCTTGTCCCAGGGACAAGCCCTCTGCTAGGCTCCCGAAAGGCCTCCAACTTTCCTCCTATTTCCATAATCCCGGATGGCTCGATCGCCCCCTCTGGAATGTTAGGATCTCTGCAGTTGAACAGAGTTTTTCTAGTTCCCTCCTGTCTCCCCAGTCTCTGTGAACCGTGTTTGACCCTCGAGGTACAGAACTCGGCACCCCATCAAGTCCATTCCTGACAATATGCTCTATGGATAAGTTTGACACAACCCTGACCCACGAGTGACCCACTTTCTCAATAGGTGAGATTATACAGGAAACTTGCACGCATAAAATCCCTACAGTGCAGGAGGCCATTCAGCCCATCAAGTCTGCACCGACCACAATCCCAGCCAGGCCCTATCCCCACAGCCTCGTATATTAATCCTGTTAATCCCCTTGATACTAAGGGGCAATTTAGCACGGCCAATACATCTAAGCCACATGTCTTTCGGACTGTGGGAGGAAACAGGAGCACCTGGAGGAAACCTACACAGACATGGGGGAGAACGTGCAAACTCCACACAGGCAGTGCCCTGAGGCCAGAATTGAACCCGGGTCCCTGGCGCTGTGAGGCAGCAGTGCTAACCCACTGTACCACCTCCTTCCCCATGGCATTTGTCCTGTGTTTGGGTAGTAACCAGCAGTGTTTGAAAACACTCTGAATCTCTGAAAATGGTTATTTCTTTGAGCTTGTTATAGAAAATGAGTCATTGTCTATTTGTATGAGAGGCCTTGGCCAGTCTCCTATCCTCCCCTTCTCCCATTGCAATCTGAACATGATCCTCCCAAGGCCCGTCTCCTCCCTGCCCATTGGTCTTTTCGTAACTGACAATTTTCTTTTAAGTGTTCTTTTTAAAATTTATTTATTAGTGTCACAAGTCAGGCTTACATTAACATTGCAATGAAGTTACTATGAAAATCCCCTTGTCGCCACATTCCAGTGCCTGTTCGGGTGCATGAGGAAGAATTTAGCACGGCCAATGCACCTAAACCAGCACGTCTTTAGGACTGTGGGAGGAAACCGGAGCGCTCGGAGGAAACCCATGCAGACACGGGGGGAACATGCAGACTCTGCACAGACAGTTACCCAAGCCAGGAATCGAACCCTGATCCCTGGCACTGTGAGGCAGCAATGCTAACCACTGTGCCACTGTGCCACCCTGGTACTGGAAGCAAGCAAAGCCAGTTCCTGCTGGTTTATTCTCCAGGATTTTTCTTTTTAAAGGCAGGGATTGTTCAATCAGACCATAAGACATAGGAGCAGAATTAGGCCACTCGGCCCATCGACTCTGCTCTGCCATTCAATCATGGCTGATATTTTTCTCATCCCCATTCTCCTGCGTTTTCCTCATAACTCCTGATCCCCTTATTAATCAAGAACCTATCTATCTTTGTCTTAAAGACACTCAGTGACCTGGTCTCCGCAGTTAACTGTGGCAAAGAGTTCCACAGATTCCCCACTCTCTGGCTGAAGAAATTCCTCCTTATCTCTGTTTTAAAGGATTGTCCCTTCAGCCTGAGGTTGTGCCCTCGGGTTGTAGTTTTTCCTACTAGTGGAAACATCCTCTCCACGTCCACTCTATCCAGGGCCTCGCAGTATCCTGTAAGTTTCACTAAGATCCCCCCCTCATCCTTCTTAACTCCAACAAGTACAGACCCAGAGTCCTCAAACCGTTCGTCATACAACAAGCTCTTTATTCCAGGGATTATTCTTGTGAACCTCAATGTCCACCCTGCTTTTCCTGCTTTCCTTTTCCCGGGAGTCTATTTCTGTTCCACCTGCCTCTTTCTTATCTCTCCCTTACTGGTAAATGGCACTAGGTGTAAATTTGTTTGGGATTATTGGTTTATGGTTAAATCAGCCACAATAACTGCCCCCCTGACTTTGGAAAGCCTTTATCCCTGGCTGCAAGCTTTGAGACTGTACGGAAGACAGTTTTAAACTGCTCCGACCACATTAATTCTCTTAACCCTTCACAGATGCAGTCAGTTTTCAGAGCTTGAACCCACCAGTCAAATGCTAGTTGTTTCGTTCTTTTGTGGGTTTATTGCAGGAATGTTGGAAGCGGGGTACACTCTTGGTACGAGCTCCCGGGCACTGAGAATAGCAGCATGTATCTGTTCAGTAGGAGCAGAGCTCTCAGCCGGCAGTCTGGAGTAAACCTCACAGACCTCTCCAACTCACTGACCTTGTATCGGGAGGGTCCAAAACTCTGTTGGCCACTGTAGTCACACTGCCTGTTTCTCAAAGGCTGGGAAGAAAGATTCCACGTCCTTTTCTTCAAATTTAGAGACAATTTGGGAACACTTGGAAAATTGAAGTTTGTCTCTGGGTGAAGGGTATTTAAATAACCACAAGGTTCAGCTAAGTTTTACTACTGCAATCTGTCTCTGCCTCCAATCTTCCTGTCTCCATACCTCTCTCTCACACACAATTCAGCTGTGTCCCTTTCCTTTTGGGCTTGTACAGCAGAAGTATTTACCCTGCTGTCTATTCATATTCACAAAGCTTACTGCTGCAATCTCTTCCACTTTATTTCACAATTTTGATTGTGTTACATTTCTATTTCTTCTGGAGAGAGTGCAGAGGAGGTTTACCAGGATGCTGCCTGGTATGGAAGGACTGGGTTATGAGGAAAGATTGGGCAAATTGGGGCTCTTTTCCCTCGAAAGACGGAGACTGAGGGGAGATCTAATAGAAGTGTATAAGATTATGAAGGGTATGGATAGAGTAAACAATGGTAAGCTTTTTCCTAGATTGGAAACGCACATTACAAGGGGCCACGGTCTTAGGGTGAGGTATAATTCGGATGTTAGAGGGAGGTTTTTCACACAGAGGGTTGTGGGGGTATGGAATGCTCTGCCAAGCAAGGTGATGGAGGCAGGCACACTGGCGTTAAGAGTTACTTAGACAGGCACATGAGTGGGATGGAGATGGAGGGATATAGGAGACTGTTTTAAATAAGGTTCAGGAGCCTTGGGATGTCCCTGGGAATCAATTGATTCCTATGGACCTTCCAACATATTTTCTGGCTCACTTGTTTTACTTTTGAGCTTCTGGGGATTTCCTTAAATGTTTGTATAAGGATGTGCATGGTATTGATGTTTTTCTCTTTCAATCCATATGTGCTTCAGTCCGCCTTGTTGTCCAACGAGGGGCATACACGCGGTGGGTCGTGCGTGGGCTGCTCTTGGATGTTTCGAGAGTAGCCTAGTGCTTCACGTCGTTAGTGTACGCTTAAACTGGACCAGATGCTGGGCAACACGACAGCTCAGTGACCATCACTGATTGCTGTGCAGATACATGGGTTTGGACCAATGTCTGTGGGAGTTTGCACATTCTCCCCGTGCTTGCATGGGTTTTCTCCGGGTGCTCCGGTTTCCTCCCACACCCCAAAGATGTGCTGTTAGGCTGATTGGTGTATCAAATTGTCCCTAAATTAGTTTTCCCTCAATGTGGAATGCCATAAGCATAGACAAGGGTCATTGGTGGAGGGGGGAATCATAATGTTAAAATGGCGGTGCGGGCTCGTTGGGCCGAAGGGCCTGTTTCCTGTGCTGTGTTGTTCTTTGTTCTTTATTTACAATTCCTTTAAATTAAGATCTGGCCCAATTGCGATGGATTTTATTCAGCATTGTAGCCACAAATTTGGTCTCAGACAGTATTTATGCATTCCTTTTTATTGTCATAAATGCATAGAGGTTTACAGCACGGAAACAGGCCCTTTGGTCCAACTTGTCCATGCCATCCAGTTTTTACCACTAAGCTAGTCCTCATTTCCCACATTTGGCCCATATCCTTATCTATTCCCCTCATTATTTTATAGGCCTCTATAAGATCTTCCCTAAGCCTCCTACGCTCCAGGCAAAAAGGTCCCAGCATATCCAGCCTCTCCTGATAACTCAATCCATCAAATCCCGGTAGTATCCTAGTAAATCTTTTCTGTATCCTTTCCATAATAGGGTGGCCAGGACTGCACACAGTATTCCAAGTGTGTTTTTACCAATGTTTTGTGCAAATTCAACAAGATGTCCGAACTTCTGTATTCATCGTTCTGACTGATGAAACCAAGCATGCCGAATGCCTTCTTCACCACTCTGTCCACCTGTGATTCCATTTTCAAGGAGTTATGAACATGTACCCCTAGATCTCTTTGTTCTATAACTCTCCCCAATTAACCTCCCCGATTCGATCTACCAAAATGCATCACCTCGCATTTATCTAAAATAAACTCCATCTTCCATTCATCAGCCCATTGGCCCAATTGATCAAGATCCCGTTGCAATCCTAGATAATCTTCTTCACTGTCCACTATACCACCAACTTTGGTGCCTTGTGCAAAATTACTAATTATACCTCCTAAATTCTTACTCGCATCATGAATATAAGTAACAAATAACAGTGGACCCAGCACCAATCCCTGAGGCACACCACTGGTCCAGTTTGAAAAACAACCTCTACAACCAGCCCCTGGCTTCTGTCATCAACCTAATTTTGTTTCCAATTGGCTACTTCACCCTGGATCTCGTGAGATTTAACCTTATGCAACAACCTACCATGCGGTACCTTCTCAAAGGCCTTGCTAAAATCCATGTAGACAACATCAACTGCACTGCCCTCATCTACCTTCTTAGTTACCCCTTCAAAAAACACAATCAAATTTGTGATTGCGATCAAACTGTGATCAATATGTTTGTATGTAAATTGAGTGTGTTTTCTTACTGTAATGTCCCAACTACGTTAGCGCTTATAGGTTCTAACAAAAAGAAAAGATATGGTTTGCATACTTGAATTCAAGCTAACAACAACAAATTTATTGAGGGGGGCTGTTGTCAGTATAGAAGACGAGTTGAAACTAAAAGCAGAAGCCTCTAAAACAATCCAATTACATCACCATCAAATCATACAATCAGCTCTTAAAGTAATCATGCAATCACTTCAATATATAACACTTACTCTCAGAGTGATGGTTACAATTTAAATAATTCCAGCAACAAGCTTTTTGTGAGTTTTATAAATAAAGGTGGTTCATTATCATATACTTTCCCCAGATGTTTATGAATATGGAACAAGTAGAAATTTACTGCTATGTACAAGTTACGAACAGATATATCAGTAACTAGAGAAGGTTGATGAAACATAAGGGGAGTTTTTTTATGCAGTGAGTTCTTGTGACCTGGAAAACACTGCAGGGAAGGGAGCCAAAAACTGATTAAATGTATATTTTCAAAGTTTTTATTACTTATTAGTCACAAATAAGACTTATATTAATACTGCGATGAAGTTACTGTGAAATTCCACTAGTCACCACATTCCAGCGCCTAACCAGCACATCTTTCAGACTGTGGGAGGAAACTGGAGCACCTGGAGGAAACCCACGCAGACACGGAGAGAATGAGCAGACTGCATACAGACAGTAACCCAACCTGGGAATTGGACCATATTCCATTCCTAGAGAAGAATTGTACAAATATATGAAGGGAAAAGAGCAGACGTCTAATTGGCTATATTTTCCAAAGAGCCAGCAGTGGCACGATGGGCTGAATGGCTCCTGTTGAATGGGGTCAGATTCCAGGTTACGGACCCTTTAAGAATCCGAGCTTCACTTCGGCAATTTCCGTCAAAAATCCCGAGCGTTTAAAGCTTCTTCTCTCGGGTTATAACGCAGAATATATTTATAGTCGGAACCGAATAACAACACTGAAATCGGAATTGGAGAAAAATAATTCTTTTTTTAAGAAACAATTTCTAACGGCCGGGCCGGTGACGTCATGACGTAGCGCAACGCGTGACGTCAGCATGTACACGTCGCCGATCGGCAACCGGGGAAAATGGCGCCGGGAGAGAGATAGAGACACAGAGGGAGAGAGAGAGGGGGGTAAGTGTGGGAGAGAGCGATATGTGTGTGTGAGTGAGAGAGGTAAGTGAGAGCGAGAGAGAAAGGGGTCAAGTGTGTGTGAGAGACAGAGAGAGAGAGAGTGAGTGAGGGGGACAGGGAGAGAGAAGGGGGGGGGAGGACAGGGAGAGAGAAGTGGGGGGGAGGACAGGGAGAGAGAAGTGGGGGGGAGGACAGGGAGAGAGAAGTGGGGGGGGAGGACAGGGAGAGAGAAGTGGGGGGGGAGGACAGGGAGAGAGAAGTGGGGGGGGGAGGACAGGGAGAGAGAAGGGGGGGGGAGGACAGGGAGAGAGAAGTGGGGGGGGAGGACAGGGAGAGAGGAGTGGGGGGGAGGACAGGGAGAGAGGAGTGGGGGGGAGGACAGGGAGAGAGGAGTGGGGGGGGAGGACAGGGAGAGAGGAGTGGGGGGGGAGGACAGGGAGAGAGAAGTGGGGGGGGGGGACAGGGAGAGAGAAGTGGGGGGGGGGGACAGGGAGAGAGAAGTGGGGGGGGGACAGGGAGAGAGAAGTGGGGGGGGGGGACAGGGAGAGAGAAGTGGGGGGGAGGACAGGGAGAGAGAAGTGGGGGGGGAGGACAGGGAGAGAGAAGTGGGGGGGGGGGACAGGGAGAGAGAAGTGGGGGGGGGGACAGGGAGAGAGAAGTGGGGGGGAGGACAGGGAGAGAGAAGTGGGGGGGGGGGACAGGGAGAGAGAAGTGGGGGGGAGGACAGGGAGAGAGAAGTGGGGGGGGGGGACAGGGAGAGAGAAGTGGGGGGGGGGGACAGGGAGAGAGAAGTGGGGGGGAGGACAGGGAGAGAGAAGTGGGGGGGGAGGACAGGGAGAGAGAAGTGGGGGGGGAGGACAGGGAGAGAGAAGTGGGGTGGGGGAGGACAGGGAGAGAGAAGGGGGAGACGGGGAGAGAGAAGTGGGGTGGGGGGGGAGACGGGGAGAGAGAAGTGGGGTGGGGGGGGAGACGGGGAGAGAGAAGTGGGGTGGGGGGGGAGACGGGGAGAGAGAAGTGGGGTGGGGGGGGAGACGGGGAGAGAGAAGTGGGGTGGGGGGGGAGACGGGGAGAGAGAAGTGGGGTGGGGGGGGAGACGGGGAGAGAGAAGTGGGGTGGGGGGGGAGACGGGGAGAGAGAAGTGGGGTGGGGGGGGAGACGGGGAGAGAGAAGTGGGGTGGGGGGGGAGACGGGGAGAGAGAAGTGGGGTGGGGGGGGAGACGGGGAGAGAGAAGTGGGGTGGGGGGGGAGACGGGGAGAGAGAAGTGGGGTGGGGGGGGAGACGGGGAGAGAGAAGTGGGGTGGGGGGGGAGACGGGGAGAGAGAAGTGGGGTGGGGGGGGAGACGGGGAGAGAGAAGTGGGGTGGGGGGGGAGACGGGGAGAGAGAAGTGGGGTGGGGGGGGAGACGGGGAGAGAGAAGTGGGGTGGGGGGGGAGACGGGGAGAGAGAAGTGGGGTGGGGGGGGAGACGGGGAGAGAGAAGTGGGGTGGGGAGAGAGAGAAGGGGGGACAGGGAGGGGGGGAACCCGGAGAGAGAGACAGAGAAAGAGGGGCGTAAGCGTGTGTGTGCGCGCGGGGGGGGTAAGCGTGTGTGCGCGCACGGGGGGTGTAAGCGCGTGTGCGCGCGTGCTGGGGGGGTAAGCGCGTGAGCGCGCGTGCTGGGGGGGTAAGCGCGTGAGCGCGCGTGCTGGGGGGGTAAGCGTGTGCGCGCGCACGGGGGGTGTAAGCGCGTGAGCGCGCGTGCTGGGGGGGTAAGCGCGTGAGCGCGCGTGCTGGGGGGGTAAGCGCGTGAGCGCGCGTGCTGGGGGGGTAAGCGCGTGAGCGCGCGTGCTGGGGGGGTAAGCGCGTGAGCGCGCGTGCTGGGGGGGTAAGCGCGTGAGCGCGCGTGCTGGGGGGGTAAGCGCGTGAGCGCGCGTGCTGGGGGGGTAAGCGCGTGAGCGCGCGTGCTGGGGGGGTAAGCGCGTGAGCGCGCGTGCTGGGGGGGTAAGCGCGTGAGCGCGCGTGCTGGGGGGGTAAGCGCGTGAGCGCGCGCGCTGGGGGGGTAAGCGCGTGTGTGCGCGCGCGGGGGGGGTAAGCTTGTGTGCGTGCACGGGGGGTAAGCTTGTGTGCGTGCACGGGGGGGTAAGCGCGTGAGCGCGCGTGCTGGGGGGGTAAGCGCGTGTGTGCGCGTGCGGGGGGGTAAGCTTGTGTGCGCGCGGGGGGGGTAAGCTTGTGTGCGTGCACGGGGGGGTAAGCTTGTGTGCGTGCACGGGGGGGTAAGCTTGTGTGCGTGCACGGGGGGGTAAGCTTGTGTGCGTGCACGGGGGGGTAAGCGCGTGAGCGCGCGTGCTGGGGGGTAAGCGCGTGTGTGCGCGTGCGGGGGGGGTTAAGCGCGTATGTGCGCATGCGGGGGTGGCTAAGCGCGTGTGTGTGTGGGGGGGATAAGCGCGTGTGTGTGGGGGGGGGGGGCTAAGCGCGTGTGTGGGGGGGGGGCTAGGAAGCAAGAGAGAGGGAGAGCGGGGTAAGTGTGAGAGAGGGAGAGCGGGGTAAGCGTGAGAGTTTGAGAGAGCGGGGTAAGCGTGAGAGTTTGAGAGAGCGGGGTAAGCGTGAGAGTTTGAGAGAGCGGGGTAAGCGTGAGAGTTTGAGAGAGCGGGGTAAGCGTGAGAGTTTGAGAGAGCGGGGTAAGCGTGAGAGTTTGAGAGAGCGGGGTAAGCGTGAGAGTTTGAGAGAGCGGGGTAAGCGTGAGAGTTTGAGAGAGCGGGGTAAGTCTGAAAGAGAGAAAGATGGGTCAGAGAGAGAGAGGAAGAGCGGGGTAAGTCTGAAAGAGAGAAAGATGGGTCAGAGAGAGAGAGGAAGAGCGGGGTAAGTGAGAGAGACGAGGGTAAGTGTGTGAGAGAGAGAGGGGATAAGTTAGTGTGAGAGAGGGGGAGGGAGATGGAGACACGGGGGAGTAAGTAAGTGTGTCTGTGACAGAGATAAGTAAGTGAGGGAGACATGGGTGAGTGTGAGAGGGGGAGTTTTGTGTGTGTGCAATTAACTAAGGGGTGGAGGGGAGGGGGAGGTGATGTTGGGGTCAGAGGTTAGGTGAGGAGAGGAAGCAAGGGCTAGGGAGGGAGAAAATGTGGATCAAAGGGTGGGGAGAGGGGAGTAATGGGAAGGAGTATGGGAGGGTACAATGGAGTATGAGGGGGCAAATAGAAGTGTTGGTATGGGGGAGTAGAAATGTGAGGTGACGAGCTGACCTTGGGGAGGTGTAGGTGCACTATGGGGCTATGGAGTAGGGAGATGGGTGTTAGATGGATGGGGGTATGAGGAGGCAGAGGGGATGGTGGTAGGGTGAGGGAGGAGGCGGATAGGAGGAGGGAGACTCGGCATAGTTGTGTGTTGAGAACTGCAAAGTTTCTGGGAGTTGGGGTTTAGGAGGAGTTAGGGGGGCTGAGACCGGAGGTTGAATTAAATTGAGGGTTTCTAATGGAGCGATGACTTGGGGGATGTGGGGGTATTGTGGCAATGTCTGGGAGTTAGGGCTGTGGCTATTGTGTGTCATGACTCAAATCCCCCTTCTCACAACTGTCACTTTACCACTGTCTAATCTCCTCCCTTGTGTATTGTTTTGTGCAGCCAAATTGGTCCACAGTCAGCACCTGAACCCTGTCCACCTGCACAGCTTGAGCTTTCTGAAGGGGTCTTTCATGGCATATATGCCATCAATCTTCCCTATGCACAGAGAGTCCTTTCTTGGGGCTCTGTGGATAGTGTTCACACCTCTGGATCTCAAGGTCTTGGCCCTGAAGGCTCTGGCCCATGCTGGGTGTTAAAGAGTGCCAGCTGCCCTCCAACATTTTACCCACGTGTTGTTACTTGGTAACCCGCTGCATTGAGTTTCAATAGGGACAGGCCGTGCCTGCCTGTTCCAGGAGGGTCGGTTGGAGTAGGAAATGTTTGTTTTTACCAATTGTAATGACTTGACAAAATGAGACAGTGAACTTGGCTCAGGCTGGGTTCTCCTACCTCACTGCATGCTGGACTGGCCAGGCTGTTTACCCCAGTAAAGAAAGCTGTGCCTTTCTGCAGAATCTTTCCTGACCTCGGGATGCCCCTAAGTGCTTTCCAGTCAGAGAAGTACTTGGCAAAGTATTGTCACTGTTGTGATGTAGGAAATGTGACAGTTTGTGCACAGCAAGCTCCCACAAACAGCAATGTGATTGTGACCAGATGATCTCTTTTAGTGATGTTAGTTGAGGAATAAATAACGGCCAGGTCACCAGGGAGAGCCTTCCCAGATCTTAGAAATAATGGCCATAGAACCCAAGACAGAAATGAGAAGGAATTTCTTCTGACGGTAGTGAATCTGTGGAATTCTTTACTGCAGAGGGCTGTAGAGACTGGGTTAGGTATCTTCAAGACTGAGATAGACAGATTTTTAATTGGTGAAGGAATCATGGGTCGGAGATAAGGCAAGAAAATGGAGCTGAAGATTATTATATCAGATCAGTTATGATCTCATTGAATGGTGGAGCAGACCTGATGGGCCAAATGGCCTACTTCTGCCCCTACATCTTGTGGTCTTTTATGTTTACTGAGTATCTAGAAAGAGCTTTGGTTTAATGGTACTTCAACAGTGCAGTGCTCCCTTGGTCCAATCCTGAGACCACGGGATGTTGTTACCATCAAAGAGACAACATCCAGGGCTTCCTCAGGGCTACCAAGGCAATATATGGACTCAGCCCTGTTAGGGGACAAAAAAAAACATCAGCCTTCTGTGGTGAGAACTCCTAAATACAATCATGGATGAGGACGTATGTGAGGAAATCTCCCAACTCACCACCAAAAGGTGATTTTGGCTTCCTATCGAGCATGGATGAAGTTGAAGCCTCCATTAAACACGCAAAGAATGGAAAAGCCACAAGAGTGGACCGGATTCCAGTGAAGATTTTTAAACTTGGAGAGGAGATTGCTCATTATCTCCATCAGCTGTTCCTGAAAATCTGGGTCAGAAAAGAAATTCCTGCTAACCTCAGATGTTGTCATTGCCACCATCTTCAAAAAAGGAGACAAAGCGAGGAATCGGAATCTCCTTACATTATCGTCAGGAAGATCATCACCCGAATCCCCGTTAGCTGCCTTCCTGACTAGCCGCCCTCTCCCATTCTCTGACTTAATCCTTCCAGAAAGTCAGTGTGGCTTCTGACCAAACTGGAACAGAGGACATGATTTTCACTGCCTGACAACTTCAAGAGAAATGCCAGGGGCAACATCAACCACTTTACACAGCCTACATTGATCTGATCAAGGCTTTTGACTCAGCCAGTCGGGAAGTGCTATGGAAGACCCTGTCAAAGGCTGGCTGTTCAGAGAAATTCATCAGCATCCTCTGGCTCCTCCACAAGAAGGTGTTGGTGACAATCCTCACCGGGAATAAGACAAAACTCTGAGGTCAAGACTGGAGTTAACTAGAGATGTCATCGCTCCCAACCTTTTCTCCATCTTCATTGCCACCATCTTTTGTCTGGTCAAGAACAAGATTTCCAGTGGAGTAGACATCAGGATGGACAGAGACCTTTTCAACCTCAGCTGGTTGAAATTTGAGAAGAAAATGACACTGACATCTGTATGCAGATCACCATCTCTGCTCTCAGAAGAGAATTTCCAAGCCATGCTTGGTACCTTAATGGAAACGTATCGAAAAATCATCCTCACCATCAAGAAGATGCAAGTCCTTTGCCAACCCACCCTGGGCAAGATCCAGTCTCCCCCTCTATCAGGATCAACGGAGGAACCCGCCCAACTGTGGCACATTTCCCCCTGCCTGGGGAGACACATCTCATCAAAGGCTGGCATTGATGTGGAGGTCCAACGTTGTATCTACTCCATGAGTGCCACCTTTGGATTCCTAAGGATCAGAGTCTTTGATGAGTGTGATGCTCGTGCTGACACCAAATTAATTGTGTACAAAGCAGTTGTCCTCCATCTTTTTTATACAGTTCAGAAACTTGGATTGCATACAGACATTACCTCAAGGCCTTGGAGAGGCACCATCAGCACTATTTGAGCTGGATTTTCCATGTCAGCTGCGAGGACAGGCGTACTAACGTCAGCATCCTTGAAGCCAAGAGCACCAAGGTCAAGAGCATCCAAAACCAACTCCGCTGGTCTGGCCATGTAGTCGAGATGGCAGAGTCCCAGCTGCCAAAGCAAATCTTCACCCAGTTCAAGGAAGGCTCCAGAGCAAAAGAGGGACTAAGGAAGCACTTCAAAGACACTATAGAGAGTAAATAAGGATGTGGAGATGCCAGTGTTGGATTGGGGTAGACACAGTAAGTAGTCTCAACACCAAGCTAAAGTCCAACAGGTTTATTTAGTAGCATGAGCTTTCGGAGCACTGCACTTTCATCAAGTGAGTGCCACTCAGCTGACGAAGGAGCAGTGCTCCAAGAGCTACCAAAAAACCTGTTGGACTTTAAGCTGGTGTTGTGAGACTACTTACAGCAAATCAGGAGAAACTGTTTCCATTGGCAATAGGCTGGGTAATCAGAGGGACACACACTGAAGAGCACGGGCGAAAGAGCCAGAAGGGGAGATGAGAATTTCTTTTTACACAGCAACTTGTTGTGATCTGGATACATGCTGCCTGAAAGGAAGTGGAGCAGATTCACTAATAATTTTCAAAGGGATTTGGGTAATTACTGGAAAAGGAGAAATCGAGGACAATGGGGAAAGGAGCAGGAACCTTTTCAAAAGAGCTGGTGTGAAGGGCTGAATGGCCTCTTGTGTTGTCTGAACCTGCTGCCTGAGACATGAAGACACCATTGTTCTGCAAAGCTTGTTAAAGGAGCCTTTTTGTAGTCACAGCATAACCATGTGAATTCAGCCAGGATCTAACTGCAGTCACCAGTTCTGACACATCGAAATGTTACTTCTCTCCTGTTTGCGGACACATCCTGAAGGGCTGAGAGAGATGGAAGGGTTTGTCTGGAGACTGGAACAGGTTTTCGAAAGACCAGCCTCTAGTGTCCCTTGAATTTATTCTGGTTTTAAATGTGATCAGCCTCTGGTCAGTCAGTCTACAACAGAGTCAACATGAGGCAAGGGGCACTCAGTGGTGGAGAGCTTTGGGAACCATAGACTGGGGGCTGCCTGTTCATCCCAAACACACTCCAGTCACCTCAGTAGGTCTCAAATGACTCAGGTACTGGAACTTAAAATGTTATTTTCTGAAAGAAATTTCAGAGATTGCTGGTTCCGTTTACATTAATGGGAGGTTCCCTGTTTGTTCAGGGCATAGTCTGCGGAAGAGCTCTTTTGCAGCGTCGGTACATCCTGCTACATGTGCACATACACACACGTTCCACATCAGCGATCCCGTTACTGAGCTACTGTTCAGGATATCCGGCATTCCAGCACTCTGAGCCAGGGTGGCTTTAGCACCTGCCAGCTATGACCTGAATTATTTTTTGATCAGCTGATAACCAGTCCCTGTGCCATGTTGAGGGAGCCAGGCTGTTCTTGCCTTCAGATGTCTGTGCAGTAGGGATAGAGCCAGGTTCCTGCTTCTGATCACTACTCACTGAACCTGGCACCTTTATGATCTGTGTCTGAATATCATAAAATGACTTGCTTCAATGCTATTATATTCTGAGTCAATGATACCGAACCTGACTGGGATATCTTAACAGCAATCTCTTCCCCACTTCACTTACTGCAACAGTTTGCTGGCATTAGGAACATTAGAAAGCCACTCAGCTTTCTTACTGTTAAAATCATAGTTGATTTTCCCCACCCCTTCGTGCTGCGGGAAGGAGCACTACATCAGGGTAATGCTACTGGCACTCAGGTTAATTGTTCTGTGTACTCCGAAGTTCAAAGGTTCGCCATTCCCTGCAGTATTTAGTGGAATGTTTTCTTGTGCTGGTGCTTTCTTGGCAGCTGCACAAAGATGGTATGATCTAAAGTGAAGGACTGACTTGCATTTATGTAGTGCCTTTTTAGGAGCTCGAGATGTCTTAAAATGTTTCATAGTCAATTAAGTACTTTTGAAATATCTTTGAGGTGGCACAGTAGTGAACACTGCTACATCACATCACCAGGGAGCCCAGTTCGATTCCAGGATTAGAATTTGGAATGTGCTGCCTGAAGGGGCAGGGACGTCGTTCAGTCGGGAAAAGGTTGCCTGAAAAAATGAGGAGTGGGATGAATTGATTTGATATAGCAAGCAAGATGGTCTGGTTGGCTTCCACCTGGGCTATCCTATTCTATGACACATATTTTTCAGAATTAATGAAATTCAGTATTTTCCCAGTCATTACTGTGCTGACACTGACAGAGTTTGGGAGTCTAGGCGTGCATAAGCACAAAAATCCAGAATTTGGTCTCACTATAAGTTTACAACAATTAAAAATCACTGAATTAACCAGAGCTGCTGCTTTTGTGCTCTTAACCTCTTTGTAAGAACACTGTCAGGTAGCATGGTGGTTAGCCTTGCTGCCTCACAGCGCCAAGTTCGATTCTGGTCTTGGTCACTGTCTGTGTGAGGTCTCCCTGTGCCTGCGAGGGTTTCTTCCCACAGTCCAAAGATGTGAGGTTAGGTGGATGAGATTAGGGCGGGGGGTGGGCAGGCTTGTGTAAGATGCTCTTTCAGAGAGCCAGTGCAGACTCGATGGGCTGAATGGTCTCCTTATGCACTGTAGAGATTCTATATTTCTCCTCGTTGAATGAGGTATAACTTGGTTTTAGTGGTTTTGCTGACTCCACAATTTTTGCTGGAAAACCGCTGTGGTCCTCAATGACTATAGAATGTTATATTGAATAATTGGTATTCCAGTTTCTCCAAATGCTGATTATAGTTTAATATTTCAGTTTCTACCCTAATCCTATGAATATGTCCCAATCGTTTACTTTGCTCGCTTCATAATTTAAATATTTATTAGCATAGAATGATCAGAACTTTTAATAAGGTTTTTGTCTGAGAATAGTTGTGTAATTGGCTGCTTACCTGACTTGATGACATCATTGTTGCTGAGGCCTGGCTTGGTTTGGCAGATTTGAGCTCGGACAGGGAGAAAGGAAATTCACGTCACCCAGATCACTAGATCTTCCCCCATAGTCAGCAGTCTGTGCTGTAACTTCACTGCTGCCTGAGAACTTTGGGTCAGTGTGTGTGTCTAGTTTATGTAGCTCATGTAGTTAACAGGAAGATTGTGCCATGATTCACAGTGCACAAACTCCTGTCATTCTGCACTGTGAGGATCCTGTGATTTGATCCGTGTTTTATTTTTGGAGGTTAATTACCACTCTGCTAGTAGGTGCAGTTATATAGTGCTTTTAATGTTTAAAAAGCATCTTGTGCTGCTTCAACGGAGCAAAATAAATGAGTTTCATGCTGTACGACCAAAAGCATTGATGGTTCCTGGAGGCAGTGGAACTGGTGAGATTTAGGAGCAATGAGCGGCTGTTAACTTGGACAACTCTGTCCAAGAGCTAATACTTTCTGGACAAGAGGGAAGGTACAGCGTTGGGGTGGCATGGTGGCACAGTGGTTAGCACTGCTGCCTCAACGCCAGGGACTTGGGTTCGATTCCTGGCTTGGATCACTGTCTTGTGGAGTTTACACATTCTCCCCGTGTCTGCGTGAGTTTCCTCCCACACTCTTAAAG
Source organism: Carcharhinus amblyrhynchos (assembly GCF_965287045.1). Lineage (NCBI taxonomy): Eukaryota > Metazoa > Chordata > Chondrichthyes > Carcharhiniformes > Carcharhinidae > Carcharhinus > Carcharhinus amblyrhynchos. The sequence continues at coordinate 2,682,307 of NC_137348.1, forward strand.
GTGTGCTGGTTAGCATGCATTGGCCATGCTAAATTCTCCCTCAGTGTACCCAAACAGGCACCAGAGTGTGGTGACTAGAGGATTTTCACAATAACTTCTTTGCAGTGTTAATATAAGGCTACTGTGACTAATAAATTAACTTAGGATAAGTTTGTTAGCTTCCTGTGGATTCTTATTTCTCAGTTTTGTGTGTTCCTTGGTCCCTAGGCTTATTTGTGGATGTGTAGTCATTCTTCATTGTCTGAGCTTTGTATTGGCAGGTTTCTTGCCTGCAGTGGGCATCACAGCTGAACTTGACTTTGACCTCACCTGTCAGTGCACGAGGATCCAACAGGTAGTGATTAGGATCGACTGCATGGCTGTTTATTTGGCCTGTAGTCGAACAAGCCCAAAACCAGCTGATTTTCCCCCAGTGAGATTGCAATCTGCATCCTCCAGCTTGCTAATCCTGTATCATAACCACTACACTGGAATTAATGACACATTTCAGCAAAGTTACTGTCTGAATTGTCATAAAATGCTGGATCACATTGAAATGATTAGCTTGTGACCTTAAACCTTGTCTCTTTACCCAGCTTTTGACACATATGGTGCTGCAATAGTGGAGTAAAGTATAAAATCAGGAAGATCAGAACTGGAGAAGCACAGATCTCAGTGGTGGGGAGGCATGGGTGGTTCTAGATAAAGGAGGTCACAGATGGGGGTGATTGTAGGGATAGAGGAGGTCACAGATGGGGGGGTGAGGGTGGTGGTAGTAGAGATAGAGGCAATTACAGAGAATCTAAGCCATTCTTTATTTCTTTAAATAAATGCTGATTGATTGCTGCACTGGGCTTGATATATTTTGTATTAATATGCTGTCAGTTTTGCTATTCTCTGACTGAATCATCTGTGGTACTTGTCCCTGGAAGACTAATTGTCTGTCTCTGTCTCCCCAAAAGATACGGTGATTATTTGGCAGTCCCGTCGCCCTTCGACATAGTTTTCCAGCCGTCACAGCTCGATGCAGAGCCCAGCAATGCAGCCACCGCCCCCCCGTTCATCACCAGGAGTCAGCAACATCGCTGGAGTCCCTGTGAGCGGAGGAACCCACAACGTTTTCCGTCGGAATGCTCCCTATAGGCGGCCCAATACGCCCCTTTCGGGGGTTCCTGCCACATTGCCTCCACCGCCAGTCACTGACCCGTTTGGACTTGGCCGGGCAGCTCAGACTGACGGTTCGCCATCACTGCAAAACGCTGTCAATGGTGGGCCACCATTCTCCAGCCGCCAAAATGGCAGTCAGGCCCCTTGGCCCACAGATGCTTCAGGAGGCGCACAAGTTCCATTTTCTGGAGTGCCTGCTGCTCTGGGGGAACGGTGTGAACCCTATGGTGCACCAGCCCCACTTCCCCCAATGCCAAGGTTCGGTGAGGCTGGTCAGTTTTCCCCTGCCGCCCCTCTTCAAGGGGCTGAAGCTGGACAGGGACTGCCCCAAGAGCCCTCATATTTTCACACAGGTCTGGGCTCGGAGAACAGTGAGATGGGGCAGGCCCGCTTGCAGGCCAGGCCCCCCCCTGGGCAGGAGGGGGGACAAGAGCCCCATTCCTTTCCCCCTGCTGCACCCGCTTTTCCGCTGCAGTTCCAGCCTGGCTCCTCAGGCTCCTCACAGTGGGTGGCGAACCATGGCAGTCGGCCTCCATCCGTCCAGAACTATTTCCAGCCCAGTGATCCCCAGACTCAGGGCTTTGGGGGTTACGGTGCGCCTCAGCCAGCACCTGTCCCACCTCACCAAAACCAGGCAGCCAGCAGCCACTACCAGCAGCACCATTCCCCACCGCTGGAGCCCCACACGCAGTTTGTCGGAGCCGAGCACCAAGACGCTGGCCGACCACTTCCATTCCACCCACCACCCCAGCGCCAACACAACTTCCCCAGCCCTGGCTTTGGCCGGCCAGAAGGCTGGTCATCCAGCCCCCCTCGAGAACTGTGCCAGCAGCATTCTGTACCTCTCCATGGGCACAAGACTGACTGTCCCACCGCACACCTGGGTCCACCAGCTGACTCTGACCCGGGAACGGTCTCCATGTTTTTCAAAGGGGGTGAAGTGGAGAATGAGGAGACCCTGGTGCCTGAACAGCAGACTGGGGTCAGTGCCACCATCGGAGATGCCTTTCAGCCCAGCTCTGGGTCGTTCTTCAGTGCGCCGCAGCTGCCTGACCTGTGTGCTGGCGGTGTGGAGTCTCGGGGTTTAGGTCCTCGCCTGCCTGCCCCCTGCGGTGTTTACAGCCAAGGGGGTGGGGACCCTGGTGGGACGACGGATTCTGCTGTCCCTCCGGGTGGAGGCCTTGTTTTGGAGGATGATGAAAATTCTGATTTTGTCCAGAACCAGGAGGTGCTGCCCAGTGAACCTGACAAAATTCCTACAGGATTCCAGCCTCTGTCAGGATTGGTGAACCAAGGGCTGCATCCTGCTAGAAACATGGCTGGAGGGGGTGCACCACTGAACCTCGAGGCCCCCGACTCTGCACACCACCCTCTGCGTTCCGATAGCATCTCCTCCAATCACAGCAGCGCCAGCCACAGCAGCGGCTCCAGTTTAAGGAGATCCCAAGCCCAGATGAGCACGTTCATCCAGCAAGAGAGTGGGAAGCCTCCCACGGACACCCCATCCCGTTTCTTTGAGCAGATTGACTCTTCCCCCCTGAGTCGTGAGGTGGAGGGTGCAGGGCGGTCCTTGTACTACAGCCAGCTGTCTCAGCCTCCTACCCTCAGCTCTCCCAAACCCATGGCCACCTTCCAAGCCAGTGCCAACAGCTCGTTCGAGCCAGTCCGGTCACATGGCCAGCTGACGATCAAAGCTGCTGAAGTGGACCAGGCGAAGATGGTGATGGAGCTGAACCAATCAGCAGTCAGCGCTGTGGGGCAGCGACATGGAGCTGGCGTGCCGGACATCTCCCCGGGCAATCTGGAACAACCACCGGACAACGTGGAAAACATCCGCGTCTCCCGTCCTCACTCAAACCTCTACCCTGGCGCGGGGACCCCTGAGAGCGTGACACGTCCTGCATCAGAAGAGCCTCACAAACGGCCCTCCTCAAGGGTGGCTGGTGTCTGGGTGAAATCGGAGAGTCCTGCTGCCACCCTGTGGGCCCAGAGCGAGCTGCCAAGCTTCTGTGCCGGGATCATGCTAGCTCCAGCTGCTCCTGCAGTGCCTGCAGCAGCCAAAGAGCCCGTAGTGGAGGTTCTTCAGCCACCTGAAGATGTTGGCAAGGGTCTGAACTACCCTGCACCTCCGGGAAACATGGAAAACCCTCCCCAGGGCACAGAGGACAGAGCCCCAAAAAACCAGGCAAGTCCCAGCTATGCCACGCTTCTGGTCCCGACTCCAGCCTCACCGACCCCACCCGTGCTGCTCGCTCAGCCTCTCCAGACCTCCCCCCACCTGCCCAGTGCTGAGCGACCTCTCCGAGACCGAGGTGATGGTCAGAGTGTGGCCTTTGGACCTCCAGTCTTGCTGAATCCTGACATTGTCACCACAGCGCAGGGACCAGTGCATATTCAGGCTCCACTTAACCTGGCCACAGACAGCCGCCTCAACCCAAGGCTGACCACTGAAGTACCACCTGCAGACCCTGCTGCTCCCACTAGCCCCCCATCAAGCAGAGCTCCTGCTGCCGCTGTAACTACCCCAACTTCCAACCTTCAACCGCCTGGCGACAGCAGTAAGGATGAAACAAAGAATCAAGTGTTTGATCAAACCAACTGTGAGCTGCTCGATTTCACTCTGCACCGTGCTCCTGTGACTAACCCAGCAGCTTCCCTGCCACTCAGTGGTGCCACACAGTACCCTGCTCCCTGCCACACTTACACCACAGGGATCTATACCAATGACAAACCTGGTTTCTACCTGCAGGTCACCACAGATGTCCAACAGCAGCAGCCGATTGCCGCAGTGACCGGACAGCAGGCAGCGCCACTTCCACCAGCAGCTCACGATCAGTCCAAGCGCCAAGGAGGCACTGTGCCAGTCAGTGGGCAGTACCCACCAGCAGGTTATGGGTACCCTGTGTCTGGCCCCTCGCAGCCTGCAGCACAGCAGCTGACGGCTGAAGCTCCAGTAACAGCAGCGGGTGCCCCTCATCCCCCTGCCCACCATGAGGTGATGCCACAGCACCCGTATCCCCCGGCACAGACACACACAGCTTATGGTTACACCTACCCGTACGTGTGCCAGGATTACAGTACAGAACCTCAGCAGCCTTATGCCGTGCCTTACTCATCATATCCAGCCCTGGACCCGAGAGTCAGCCAGCAAATGTCCTACCCGTTGATGGACTCCAGAGGCAACCACCCATACTATCAGGTAATTCCGTGACCTTTCTCTGTCTCCCGTGGCTGTCACAGCATTTTGTGGTTCAGTAGCTCAGTAAATTATTGTAATTTATACTTTGAAGCAGGGGGGTTGGAATTGTGGGGGTAATATCAGACAGCTCTTTGTTTTTACAAAACACATTGTGTAAATCAGTAAAACAACCTGCAACAAACCTCAAAAAACAGAAATCCTCAATATTTAAATTCATGCCTATGTAGGGCTCCCCTCATGGCTCCGATAATTGAGACTATACACAACTGAGCCAGAAAGACCAGATCCTAGTTCAATTTCAGTCCATGCTACATTAGCAAACCTAATTTAACTGGAAGGGACCACTTATCTAGACAGTTTGCTGAGATTGGGCATTCTTTACAAAACATCAGCAGACACATTGCATCTGTGAAAACTTTATTAACCTCTCCAAGAAAATGCTTGATGGTAAACCGCTTTATTGACATTTAAGAATGCAATGCATATTAATTAGCCCAGAAAACCTTACCAACAAGTTGCCAACAAGTCAAAAGTGTTGCAACATTTTGTGTATGTTCAAGACTGTTGAAGCTTAGCATAGTTTATAGCATATTATACTTCTATTGCTTGCCCACTTTGGATCACTAAACCCAATAGGTAACAGATTTGAGGTTGTTCAGATGGTGGTTAGCACTGCTGCCTCACAGCTCCAGGGACCTGGGTTCGATGCCCGGCTTGGGTCACTTCTGTGTGGAGTTTGCACGTTCTCCCCGTGTCTGCGTGGTTTTCCTTCCACCGCCCACAGATGTGTGGGTTAGGTGCATTGGTCATGTTAAATTGTCCTTAGTGTCCCGGGGTGTGTACATTAGAGGGATTAGCAGGGTAAATATGTGGGGTTACAGGGATAGGGCCTGGATGGGATTGTGGTCAGTGCAGACTTGATGGGCTGAATGGCCTCCTTCGCTGTAGGGATTCTATTCTATGAACCCAAATCAATTCACAAGAACATTGTGAAACACAGAGAGACACTGAGCCACTTGAGGTACTAACGCAGTTGAATCTGCAGATTTTCAGGAGTATGTTTGAGCAGGACGAGGCTGGGAGGCACAGAGACTCGAGGGAATTCCAGAGTTTGGGACCTATGATGAAAGAGTGAAATCAGGATCTGCAAGCGGCCACAGTTGGAGGAGCTGAGTGATCTCGGAATGTTGTAGGTTGGAGGAGGTTACAGAGATTGGGAGTGGGAGGGCGAAGCAATGGAAGGATTTGAAAACAGTACTCCTGTTGTGGGGCAGATCATTGATCAAATTGAATGATCAGCGAAGCAGGTTTGGGAGGCTGAATGGGCTCCTCCTGGGCTGTCACTGACAGCTGCCAAACTTTGTTTTATTAAAAACCAAAAAGCTTTGTGTCAGTGAGTATCTACAGAGTGATTGCAATAGTTCATCTTTGAGTGTGAACCCTGTCACAGCTGTGGAGATGTTGAGTTCCACTATCCAGAGTTGCTGCTTGACCTGTTGTGTTCACATTTTAGATTCCCAAAATCTCTCTTGATTTGACATTGGTCCTGCAGTTTATATCTGAAGATGTTTGGGGCGTTATAGACGGAGCTTTACCTGCCCTGGGAGTGTTTGGTGGGGGACAGTGTAGTGGGAGCTTTACTTTGTATCTAACCCTGTGCTGTACCTGTCCTGGGAGTGTTTGATGGGGGACAGTGTAGAGGGAGTTTTACTTTGTATCTAACGCCGTGCTGTATCTGTCCTGGGAGTGTTTGATGGGGGGACAGTGTAGAGGGAGCTTTACTCTGTATCTAACCCCGTGCTATACCTGTCCTGGCAGTGTTTGGGGGGCAGTGAATTCATCCCTTGCTAGAAGTGCTTGATTTTGGCACTGACTTATACAGTTGGCTCTCACTTTCACTCCTTGACACAGATATTGTCATATCAAATGTCCTCATGAGAAGGTGGCTAGAAAGGCTGTCTAACTTATCAAGTACAGCCTGTCACCAAAGCACCATGAACACTGATCCACACGTTCCCTTGGAGGAGTAATTGTCATTCCACCCATCTGCTCTACACAAACGCTTTCCCACTCCCCCTTCATCTCACCCTATCACCATCTCCTTCTGTTCCTTTGTTCTTCATACCTTAATCCAGCTTTCTCTTAAATGTATCAATACTGTTCACCTCAATCTCTCTGTATGGGAGCGAGTTCCACAATCCCCCCACTCTCTGGGTGAAAATGTTCCCCCTGAATTCCCGGTTGAGTTTATTAGGGACTTTCTGATATTGATAGCCCTCTAGTTTTGGCCTTTGCCATAATTCATCAACCTTGTTGAACCCCTTTATAATTTGATCGTCTTCTATGAGACCAGCCTTCTTTCTAAGAGAAGGAGTTCCAGTCCATTGCTGTTGGGTAGGACCACTTATTTCTGGTATGGCCTTTGTAAATCTCAGTATCATCCTGCCAGGTTTCTAATTTAGATGGCAGTCGCACAAAGCTGAGGAACTCTGCAATTCCCAAACTCTGCTTTATTCCAGCTGATTAACATCTTAGCCCAAACACCTGGAAATCATCTCTCATTGAGCCTATACTTACAGTTAGTGCAGAGTGTGGTGATCGTGAAGGCATCTAACTAACCTTCTCTTTCGCTGAATGTCAGTTGGAGTCCTCTTGTCTAACCATCTGTTTCCATTCTGGATAACTGATCTGACCCAAGCTGCTACTCACTTTATTTTAAAACCTTCAGTTCATGTTCCCTCAACTTGGGTTTCTCTCACCCTTGTGATCTATTCTGAAACCTCTAGGCTGGTTATCTTTCTGACTTCCCTTTTTCAGCATCTTTCCCAGAGACTTCGTCCTTCACCAGGAGTAATAAGTGGGTACAGAACGCTCTGCGGCTGTCCTCGAGGGTTTAGGTATAGCGCTCTTCTGATATGTTAGGTAAGATTCTCTGAGAGATGAGCTGGGGGAGATTTGTGTAACTCGGTTATACAGACCAAGATTGACCCCCTGGTTCAATGCCTGATCTGTGCTGAGTCAGCTGAGTTCGGACATGGCCTAGGTCATGTGTTTCTGAATTTGGTTTCAGTGTGTTTGTGTGTGGTATAAATAGCCCACTGTGGTTCCAGCCACTGACCCCTGACTCACGACCTTATAACGGCCTCACTAAGCCACATGGGGTGCCCGATTCACCGGAAATCAATGTTTTTAGGAACGGTCAGAGGAATCACAGCATTGTTGTGGTGTAGGTGGAGGCCATTTGACCCATTGTGTCTATACTAGCTGAATGAATGAGCAATGTACCTAGTTCCATTCCCCCACTTTCTCTCCGTACCCCCCCCCCCACATTCTTCCTTTTCAAATAAGTAATTCTATTTCGAATGCATTAATTGGACCAGTCTCCATCATATAGAGAGTGAATTCCAAACTCTAACCACTCAGATTTTCTTCATATCACTTTTATTAATTACTTTAAATCCATGCCCTCTCATTCTGAATCCTTTTATGAGTGGGAGCAGTTTCTCCCTATCTACTCTGTCCAGACCCCTCATTGAATCTCTATCAAATCTCTCAACTTTCTTTTCTCTAAGAAAAACAGTTCTAACATCTCCAATTTATCTTCATCACTGAAGCTCCTCATCCCTGGAATGGCTTTTGTGAATCTTTTCTGCACTCTGTCTAATGCCTTCACATCCTTCCCAAAGTGCAGCACCCAGTACTGCAGCTGAGATTGCAATAGTGATTTGTACAACTTCAACATCACCTCCTTATTCCTGTACTTTATACCCCTATTACTGAAGCCCAGGACACTTTATTTTATTAACTGTTCCAGCTGCCCAACTTCAGTGAGTTATGCACATGACCACTTTCAGGGGGAAATCCATTGCAGATTATAAATGTTGTTTGAATCAGATTATTAGGGAACCAAAGTAAATAAGGGTTTCAATTTATATAATGATTCTTGTGACCTCAGGATATGTCGAGGCACATTGTAGCCGGTGAATTGGTGTTTGAAGTGCAGTCACTGTTGTGTTGTAGGAAATATAGAAGCCACTGTGCACAGCAAGATCCCACAATCAGCACTGTGATAATCAAGTAATTTGTTTTAGTGATAGTGTTTAATAAATAAATAACCCCAGGACACGCAGCCAGTTGAAGCTGGTTTGTTTTGTTGTCGGATATCCAGTTGTTGACAAAAGCTCGTTTCTTTAGGATGACCCATACCGGCGTTATGGCCGATATAGCAGGTATGACGTCGGTAACGTGAGTTATAAGGAACCTGAGAGAGAGAAGATCAGTCGACCCAGCTCGAGGGCGAGTCAGTCCTCCAACAGACCCTCTTCCAGGTATGTACTTTATAACAGCAAGGGTTTCAGTCCCGATTCTTTCATTTGAACGGCTGGAAATGGGATCCAACATTGCATTAAGACTTGAGTTTGATTGTGTCTGTCTGGGTACGGATTCATGATGTGGAGACGCCGGCATTGGACTGGGGTAAACACAGTACGAAGTCTGTGAAACCTGGTGTTGTCAGACTTCGTACTGTGGGTACGGATTCCACAGGCAGACCTCCGGCCTATTATTCTAATCTGAGCCTTAGTAGTTAGGCAGGCTGTTGAACCATGGTGGGCATCACTAACACACTGTGGGTCTTGCCTAATGCCTGCACGCCTACACTGCTCCCCTGGCAGCACCTTCCAAATACGCAGCCTCTATCTCTGGAAGGGCAAAGACAGAATCCTGGGCTCTTAATGTTACTGATCCCTCCACCTTCCCTTTTCACTATCTCCAAATCTTTCCTGGGAAGCCCTCCCACTGACATTGCTGCCTGCTGTGTGAGCGAATGCGGCACTGGCCCAGAGAGGGAAGTCGCTAATCCACTTACTCATTGTTGCTTAGTGTAGCACAAGCTGATGTGTTCATTCATAAACTTCCCATTAGTTAAATCTCGCACATTTCCAGCCGCTATTTCTGGATTGGTTTGTGGGGTTGGTGAGTAGTCTAGATGGGTTTTTCTTTGTACTTGGTGTTTGAGTATAGTTTTCCTTCAAGTCCTGTGACTGAAGTCTGTGAGGAAATGGCTGCTGTGGAGATCCTTCTGCCCATTAATGCTGCAGCAACTTGTAAATTTACCACGTGAACCCCTCTCTCTGAAGCCATTAAATTCTGTTCAGACTGCAGTGCTAGTGCATCGTCCATAGCTCTCCCAAGTGCCTGCTACCTGTGCATTGGCCCTCCATTTGACTGCTTGGATGGTATGATGGCAGCATCTCAGGCACACTCCCCAGGATTGTGAGTGGCAAGCCTGGCTGGTTTGGTCATTTTCTTCCTGCCATTGACAAAAAGTGAACCTCTGGCAATCTTGCCTGCCCTGGCTAAGCCCCTTTTCTTTACACTACCTCCCTCAGCCTCTCTGTCTTACCCTATGATTCCACAATTTAGTCTCTCACCCACATCCTCTTAGTCTATCCTTTTTCAGCCTAATTAGTTTTGTTAATCAAAATACTTTCGTCCTTTGCTTTGAATGTGTCTCCACTATCTTTGGGCAGTCTGTTCCATTTTTTCCACACTGTGGGTGTGTGTGAAGTAGATGACTCTAGACTGTTCACCATTCGTTGAACATACCTTTATATACCCCTCTATTACTCAGCAATATTGTGGCAGCGGCTAGGTCGTCTCTGTATCCAATGCTAGTTGAGCTGCAGGGATGGATGCTGTCAGATTTGCATTCTCGATCTTCAACGTGAAGGTTCTCACTCGCTGTTAGTTTGATTTTCATTCCTACTTTCTGTTTGGTGCTCTCAGGCAGGGATGTGCTGAAGATTCGTATAGTGGAAGAGGAGGGCGAGAGAGCTATGCCAATTACTATCCGGATTATTACAACGGCCAGTATCATTACAGAGGTAAGACAGAGTCACTTTTGATCATCTGGAGAGTTGGTTTTCTTACACTCAGCAGTGGTCAGTAAGTAGCTGGACTGAGCCTGTGTGTGACTTCAGTCCCACACCAATGTTGTTGATTCTCACTGCTGTTTAAACTGGCCGTGCAAGGCACTCAGCCAAGGCAACAGCAGACAAACAATGAAAGCCAGCTTTGCCAGTGAAACTCAAATCCTGAGAAGGAATTTAAAAACTAGACTGGACTGTGTGAACCAGAATAGATTTGACAACGACGTGGCAGTGTGTGTGGGTGTGTGTTCTCATGAGTTGGTGGGTTTCTTCCAAACCTCAGCTTGTATAATGGAGTGAGCATTAAACGTGGTGACTGGAACTGGTGCATTGACTTTATCCCTTAAACTTACCAAATTGTGACTGGATTTTTTTCAATAATGGCATGGATTTTGTAACTAATGCATTGATGGTTAATATTTAAATTGTACTATGCCAGTAAGGTAAGATATTGGGTGTAGAACTTTGTTGTGGTTTTTGGATTATAAAATGTTCCAGCTTTGAAACCGGGCAGTCGGCCTTGTCTGTCTGATATCAGGATTGTTTCTCATGAGCTGTTCATTCTAATCCCATGCTCCTGCTCACACCCTGTGCCCTTTATTATCCCATTCTATCTAATTCCATTTTTTCCCATTCATCTTGATTACTCCTCCCAGTCTAACCCCACTCTGCTGTTCACTCCCCATGCCCTCTAATATTTGAAGCAGCTTAACCTTGCTTTCTTCTTTCCTCCATTTTCCACTGAGTCAGGTAGCAGAGCTCAATTGTAAGACTGCCCACCGTGTTTCAGGTCCTCGCTCAGTAAGCTCCCTCTCCTTCAGTTGGTGACTATGCTGCACTGTTGGCAGCTGATCTTCCATGATGTTACTCAGGTATAAGTGCGTGCAATTGTGATGTACAACTGCCAAGGTGGAGCTGTAATTATCCAGATTTATATTGCTTTCTGCTGCTCTCCGCAAGCTGCTGCTAGTCCCTCTTGTTTGGATGCATTAGCATTGTTCTAAGACCATGGGAGTTCTCCCCAGTGAATTTGCCAATGTTTATCCTATATAGAACATCACTCAAAACTGATAGCTGGTCATTGTTTGATTGCTGTTGTGGATGGGATCTTGCTGTGCAATTTGGCTGCCACATTTGCATAATTACAATGGTGACAAAGCTTCAATAATAATTCACTGGCTTTGAAGAGTGTTCGGATGTCCTGGGGCTGTCAGTGGTGCTACAGAAATGCAGTTCTTTCTTCTTTCCTTTTCCTTCTCCCTGCAGCTTGCAGTGTTTCACAGTGATTGCTGTGTTGTGTCTTGTTGCTAGATTCAGCTCAGTGGGATAGGTATGACCCAGCTGCCTATGATCCCCGCTATAGAGACTACAGGGACTATGATGTGCCGTACTGGTACTACGGACCTTACCAAGCACGAGACTTTTACCGGGAGCTCTACACAGACAGGTGAGTAACAGATCCCATGGGTGCAGACATTGTTGTCCAGTTTCTCTGCCACGGTCAGTCGTATTTTAGTCAAGCAGAGACTCTACGTATCTCCTCAGATACTTTTTACTATCCTGAAGATTGTTGGGGGTGGGGGACAAGTGGCAGGGGCATTGCGGGGATAATGTGTTTCAGTGCATTCTCTACGGGACATTGAACGGAATGCTTCCTAGATTGACTCAAACTGCCAGCATCACCCTGGTTAATATAACAATTGTGTGTAGGAAAGCTGATTAACTCTTTGGGTGGGTGCTTCCCACAAAATAAGATCAATCACATAGACACACACAATCCTATAGTGCAGAAGGAGGCCATTCAGCCCATTGAGTTTGTACCAACCACAATCCCACCCAGGCCCTATCCCCAAAACCGCATGCATTTCCCCTAGCTAGTCTCCCGGTACAAAGGAGCAATTCAGCACGGCCAGTTCACCTGACCCACACATTGTTTAAGCATGGGAGGAAATCAGAGCACCCAGAAGAAACCCATGCAGACATGGGGAGAACGTGCAAACTCCACACATTCAGTGACCACAAGGCCGGATTCGAACCCAGGTCCCTGGGACTGAGGCAGCAGTGCTAACCACTGTCCCGCCATGCCACCCCACATTTCTTATTGACCAAATCGGGGAAATTGTGGATAAGTTGCATAGGCAGGTGTCCTTGGGTTATCAATGATGGGTAATATAAACATTTTAATTATATAGTTAAAACTGTATAATTAAAGGAGTTGGCAGCGTAGATAAGAACTATCTCCACAATAAGAGGTTGTAACCTGTAAATAGAGCTAGGCTGTTCAGGGGTGAGTACTTCACACAGGTATAAAAGTCTGGAAAACTCTCCCCCAAAGCAGCTGTTGAGACTGGGGATAGATTGAAAATTTCAACACTGCAATTGATTTTTTGTTGACAAGGGGATGAAGGAATTCTGAACCAAGGCGGGTAAGTGATTGAATTCATGGCATAGTAGGATCAGAGGGCTGAATGGCCTCCTGGCCCTGTGTCATAAGGGGGTGGGTGTGGAGGAGAGCAGCACCTTTTCAATGAGAGGTTTAGAAATGAAAAATTAATTCTGTTTGTGCAGTTCAACATGATACATGTTCATTGCTGTTTGTGGGAGCAGAAGGGGTGGGGGAGTGGAGGAGGAGGTGGTTGGTTGGGGAGGGGGTGGTTGGCTGAGATTTTCTTTGAGGTTCCACTGAAAACATTAACCCGATTGCTCTCTGTTGGAAGGCGGAATGGGCTTGAGGACCTCTGGCAGTATGACCCTCGATACGACATGAGCTTTGATGAAGGCAGCCGGCAGGACCCATACACTGATGAGTTTGATGGGCGCAGCACGCACAGTGAGCAGTCTGTTCACAGTGCACTGAGCTCTCATAGCGTAAGGAGCAGACGCAGCAGCTTTGGATCTCGGTCACAGCAGGTGAGGAGTGGCTCGGCCACTGGGGCAAGAGCTCCTATCACCACAATCAGCCAACACTCGCTGTGTGCTCTGTGCACTTTGGAGTTTTGCCTTTAGGATTTGGGATAAAAATCTCTTTGACTCACAAAAACATTTAGCTCAATTTCTGTGCCCAACAGGTTGACAAATGACATGAGGATCAAGTCAGGGTTAGGAATGAGACATAGACAGCAGAGAACAGAAAATAGAACATGAAGAGATACAAGGAAAATTACAGCATAGGAATAGACCCTTCAAGCCTGCATCGACCATGCTGCCTGATTTAACTGAAACCCTCTACCCTTCCAGGGACCATATCCCTCTATTTTCATTCCATTCATGTATTTTTCATAACGCCCCTTAAAAGTCACTATCGTATCTGCTTCCACCACTTCCCCTGGCAGCGACCACCCTCTGATTTAAAAAAAAAACCTTGCCTTGTACATCTCCTTTAAACCTTGCCCCTTAAACCTATGCCCCCTAGTAATTGACTTGTCTACTCCGGGGGAAAAAGCTTCTGATTATCCACTCTGTACGTGCCTTTCATAATCTTGTAGACTTCTATCGGGTCTCCCCTCAACCTTCGTCGTTCCAGTGAGAACAAACCAAGTTTCTCCAACCATATGCCTTCTTGACTACCTTCTCCATCTGCGCTGTCAATTAAGAGAATTTTAAAAAGGAAGGCGAAGAGGAGCTGTGAAACTAAATTACCTAGGAGCATAAAATAAAATGATAAATGAATTTCCAGATGCATGAATGAAAAAGGAGACTGTGCCAGGAATGGAACCATTAAGGGACAGACCGGATAATATACCACAGGTTAAATAGAGAAATGGCAGAAGTATTCACTAATTATTTTGCTTTGATTTTTGCCAGAGAGAACAGAAAGACTTAATACTGAATGATGACGCAAACACTGAGATAAAGCAGGGATGAGCTGAATTAAAGTCTAGGTGGAGGACATCCACGTAGTTTTAAGTAATTGAGGGAGGTGATAGCCTCTCTACACATTTTTAATCATTCTTTAGAAAACTGCAATTTCAGAGGATTGGCAGATGGCTAATGTAATTCCTGTACTTAAGGAAGACAAGATATGTTCAGGGAATTGTAGACCAATAAACTTAATGGTGGTGGGAGGAAAAATAATGGAATTCTGACTAAAGGAAAGAGTAGAAGATATCTGGAAATGAATAATCAGCATGGATTTGAAAAGGGAAAATCTTGCTTGACCAACCGGATTGAATAGTCTGAGGAGAGAACACAGAGTAGACAGGGGCAATGCGGTAGATGTAATTTATCTGGATTTTCAAAAAGGCTTTTGATAAGGTGCCCCATAATAGACTAATGACTGTGGTCGCAGAGTATGGGAGTTATGGAGTAGAATTGATCACTAGCTGCTTTGAGAGTTGGGAAGCGGTGTTCCACAAAGGACATTGGGATAGAGCCATTGCTGCTCACAATTTACACTAATGATTTGGACTTTATAATTTCTAAATTTGCGATGACACCAAATTTGGGAGTGATGGTGGTATGGGTTTGTGATAATCCATATTAAAATGACAAGATGTTAATAAACTTGAATAATGCACAAATAATTGACAAAGTTCATCACAAGTAGAGAAACAAAGTTATCTAACAGTACAAATACACCAGTCATTGGAGATTGCACTACAAGGTTAGTAAGGCCATTCAAAAAGATAAAACAAACCAGGGACTAGTTGTCTTTGTTACAGGGCTAAAATTGAAAAGTAGGGAAGTTATGCTAAAGCTCTGCCAAACCTTGGTGAGACCACACCATACATTTCTGGTTAGTAAAGTTTATTAGTCACAAGTAAGGCTTACAATCACACTGCAATGGAGTCACTGTAAAATTCCCCTAGTCGCCACACTCTGGCGTCTGTTCGGGTCAATGCATCTAACCAGCCTGTCTCCAGACTGTGGGAGGAAACCGGAGCACCCGGAGGAAATCCACACTGACACAGGGAGAATGTGCAAACTCCACACAGACAGTGACCCAAGCCGGGAATGGAAACTAGGTCCCTGGTGCTGTGAGGCAGCAGTGCCAACCACTGTGCCGCCATATTATAAAAAGGATATAGAGGTAGTGGAAGACTTGCAAAGATTTATAAAGATTATATAGAAATGTGTGGGTATACATATGAGGAAAGAATTGATAGACTGGCTTTCTACCCTTGAAAAACGCAAGCAGAGGATTCATCAAGGTGTTTAAAATGAGGCAAGGTTTTGATAGAATGGATACAGGGAATGTTTCCTCTGGAGGGGAAAAGCAAAACTCGAAACTGTCAATATCAGCAAGTTACCAAGAAAATTAATCAAGAATTCAGGAGACATTTCTTCATCCAAAGAGCTTAGGGACGAGCTGAATTTAAACGATGTAGATATATTTAGTGGGGAAGTTGATCATTGGTAAATTTATTCGGAGAAAGATGGCCTATTTATTTATTAGTCACAAGTAAGGCTTACATGCAATGAAGTTACTGTGAAATTCCCCTCGTCACCACAGTCTGGCGTCTGTTCAGGTCAATGCACCTAACCAGCATGTCTTTCAGAATGTGGGAGGAAACTGGAGTACCCAGAGGAAACCCACGCAGACACAGTGACCCAAGCTGGGAATCGAACCTGGGTCCCTGGTGCTGTGAGCAACAGTGCTAACCACTGTACTACTGTGCTGCCCCATGCTGATGGGAGACTTGAGTGGAGTATATGAATGTTGGCATGGACTGCTTTGGCCGAATGGCCTGTTTGTAGATAAGTCAGTCTGTAATAAAAACAGAAAATGCAAGTCAGGCAGCACCTGTGGAGCAAGAAACCGTGTTAATGTTTCAGATCTGTGACCTTTCATCACAGTTTGCTGATTTCAATTTTCTGCATCCCTACCCTTTGCTTTTGTAAGTTGGTGTGTGCTTGTTAATGAACAGGCTGCAGTTTCCTCGCTGCTAGCTTCCTTGTAGACTTGTCATTCACCAGGTGAAATACTGAGAATCAAGAACAGGCTCTAACATATTCCAAAGCTAGTGCTTGCATGCACTTTCTTTCAAATTCCAGCATTCACATTTATAATGGGAGCTGCAGTCCTGCCTGTGGTTACGTTGCAGCGTCCCTTCTGCAGGAGTGCATAATTATAGCATTTCATGTTTGCATATAAATAGCTTCTGTTTGAATCTGAAGATAGGAATTGATAATGGAATGTGTAAATAAAGGACAATGTATGATTTTAAATGTGGGCCTGCTTTACTGCTACACCCTACAGCCCAATTATTTCCACTTTCTAACTCCACTTTATTTTACATTATAGAGCCAGATTTACAGGAGTCAGCAAGACTTGGCCAGTGAAGCACCAGCCCAGGTAGCCAGCACTGAATATACGGTACATCCAGGCTACTCGGATTACCAGTACAGGTACCCGGGAGAAACAGGTTGGCAGCCTGTGGAGAAAGGTTTGTTCCTCTAAAATGTATGCTACTTAAAAACAATGCTACTTTTAACATTCAGTTACTGTACCTGGCCAATTTCCTTCAATATGTGGTCCCTTCATTATACAGAGAAACTGAATGTTACTCAGAAATGCGTTACTTGCTGGAATCTAGTCGAGAGGCTTGGGAAATTTACATATTGAATAAAGGATACCTGGGTCTGAGCTACAGCTTGGAATCTAATTAAGGAGTTTGTTTAGTCTATTCCTTTTTTTTTAATCGATGTTTTATGTTTTAGCTCCGGCTCCATTAAGACCAGTGACACCGGAGAAATTCACAGTTCCTCATCTTTGTGTCCGGTTCGGCCCTGGAGGGCAGCTGCTGAAAGTGTTGCCCAACCTCCCTTCAGAAGGACAGCCTGCCCTGGTGGAGATGCACAGCCTAGAGGTACTTTAGGGCGTGAGGGCAGGTGGGATTTTGTCTTCATTATATTTCGTGATGAGGCACAAGTTCTTGATTCTTTTCTGCTAGTCCTGTGGACATTGCTGGGTGTTGCTCTGAATGGTCAGTACTGCTCTTAGCCCTGTCAGACCCATCCAGCTATCCAGCATGCATGTTAATAGAGCCCCCAGGGATACACATGGAAGCTTGGGTGACAGACGTTCTCGTTCTGATAAATTTCCATTAGTGCAGGCCCTGGATTTGAATGTTGGGGAGATACTGGGAAACAGAGCAGGCCACTCCCCAGGAGAAAGGAAGGGACACTCCTGGGTTTCCCCTCGATGCTGGTCTTCATTTGGTTTTGGCAGAGGCTCGGCAGTTGGGGCGGGGAGAGAGTTTTCCAACCACCATCTATTCCTGAATTAATACCAGGAACTGTGTTTATTCCAGTTCCCCAACTCTGCAGGGAAACCATGGAGTGCGATACCTCCGGCTGGTTTTCGACAGGGTGGTGAATGTTTAATCCCCTAAAATGCTGGACGTTTCCAGCACCTGTAAAATAGTGCTGGAAATGTGACAATACTGAACTCTGACAATACTCTCACCAAGCTGCACCCTTGCAGGGCAAGTGGGTGGCTTTTCACTTTTACAATGGAGGGGCACTAACCTTTCCCCTCTGACAGTCACAGACAAAACAACTCGTTTCGCTCAGATGCTGCCTGATTTTTGGGATATTTCCAATCTTTCCTGGTTATCAGCCTTGCCCAGGAATCCTGCCTGGAATTTGGTTTATGGAGGGATGCCATATCTGCCATTGTGGGGGTGGGGTGGGGGGGGGGGTGTAGGGGGTGGTTCTGATTGTGGAGGATAGTGAGGGAAGGAACCCATAAACTTGTGCTGTTTAAGTTAGAACAGGTGCAATGTATTTGATATCCGATCAGGCATTTTGGTTAATTTTAAACAATAATTCTAAAAGCTGCTTGTGATTCTAGTTGACATGTGGATGTTCCATTCCCCAGGTAATCCTGCAGCACATGCCCGAACAAGAGGAGCTGAGGAAGTTCCCAGGGCCGCTGGTGAAGTAAGTCTGTTGACTTTCTACATCTCCTTGCTGAGCTTGCTGCTGAACTGCTTCTGTTACCCATATCCAAATGTTCAAACCCCAGATTTAAATTCAGTTTAAAGGATCTGAAAGTAAAAAGCACGTATGGGTAATAGTGATTGTGAATTGCTGTTGGAATCCCACCTGAGTCAGGGATATCCTGTGGGGGTGAATACCTGCTGTTATTAACCTTGTCTCAGCCTATATGTGACTCCAGCATGGTTAAACATTCCTTTCGAAGTGCCCGAGAAAGACCCAGTCTTTCCACCTGGAAACCCCTGGGTTCAGTGTTGATAGGGTGTCCATACAGTGACTCAGCTCCAGAAAAAATGTACTTGAGAGAAATGTGAGTACGCTGCAAATACAGGTCTGACTTACTTTGTACAACACTTGATGTTAAAGCCAAATCATAAATATACCCATTCAACAGATGTAGGACATTATGAAAAGATAGTTGATTTTATCCTTATGTTCAAATCACTCCATAGCCTTACCCCTCGTTATTTCTGTAACTCTCTTTCAGTTCCAGCCCTCTCCATGATATCTGTCCTCTTCCAAATCTGCTCTCTGCACATTCCTTTTGTAATCTCCTGTTCCTGTTTTCACAACTTTCTGTGCTTCCAAATAGTGTTATCTGTGAACAAAGATATCCAACACTGTTTCTTTAGATAAATGCAAATTATTGCAGATGCTGGAATCTGAAACAAGAACAGAAAAATGCTGAAAAATCTCAGCAGATCTGACAGCCTCTATGGAGGGACAGTGGAACCAACGTCCAGAGCTCTGACAAAGGGTCATATAGATTCAAAACGTTGGTTTCACTGTGGAGAGATGCTGTCAAGCCTGACAGCATCTCTCCACAGATGCTGTCAGATATGCTGAGATTTTTCACTCTCTTCCTTCATCTAAGTCGTTAATAAGTATGGTGAAAAGCTGAGATCCCAGTATAGATCTCTTGTGGAACATTACTGGTTGCATCCTGTCTGAGTGTGTGTTGGCTTTATGTCCTTGCTCCCCACTGATTACTAACCCATGTCACAAGGTTGCCTCCCATTGCTAATCTTATACCCTGTTGTTGCTTGCACTATTGCAGTGCATGTTTGCTAATCAGTGAACTTTAAAGGTTCAAGGTCCCTTTCTGATTATTTTTTCTTCAGGGAAGAAACTCATAAAGTCGATGTTATCAACTTTGCTCAAAACAAGGCCACAGAATGCCTGAGGAATGACGAACTTCTGGATAAGGAGTCTGCCAACCTGCTGTGGGAGCTGATTGTGCTGTTATGTAGACAGAATGGGGTGAGTCTCTCTGCTACTTTGCACCATCCTGAATGAATATTCTCCTCCAGCACACAGTCCTATTTATATTGGCTGTTTTGTAATAGTCATCTAACAGCTTGTTTGTGTTCCAGCATCTTGAGCATGTGCTCATGTGGATCACTGAATGGCAATGAATCATTATTCACTATTACTGCTGTATCCTGTACATGTACAGGAACTGATGGGAATCATGGAATCCCTAAAGTGCAGGAGGAGGCCATTCGGCCCATCGAGTCTGCACCAATAACAATCCCACCCAGACCCTATCCCCATAGTCCTATGTTTTTACCCTGCTTATCCTCCTGGCACTAAGGGTCAATTTATCATGGCCAGTCAACCTAACCTGCACTCTGAAAGGTTGAAATGTTCTTCTTGTGCATTCATAGAATCCTTCAGTGCAGAAAAATGCCATTTGGCCCATCGAGTCTGCACCGACCGCGATCACACTGAGGCCCTACCCATAACCCCTTGCATTTACCCAAACTAGTCCTCCTGACACTAAGGGGCAATTTAGCGTGGCCAGTCCACCTAACCTGCACATCTTGGACTGTGGGAGGAAACCAGAGGGGAAACCTGTGCAGGCATTGGGAGAACGTGCAGACTCTGCATAGTGACCCAAACCGGGAATCGAACCTGGGTCGCTGGCGCTGTAAGGCAGCAGTACTAACTGCCGTGCCAACTGCTGTGCCGCTGTGCCGGCCATAATGCTGTCGCATCGAGTCCCTTATGTCATGGTACTCAATGCAACAGCTTTCAGAATGCTTGTAAAGAAGAATACTCAGTTTTCATCTCACTTCTCCATTGCCCCCAGGAGGGTGAGGAATGGAAACAGGTGCAATATTAGACGTATCATCTTTTGGCTGAAATGTTTAATTGAGGACCTGTCTGCCCTTTTGCATGGCTCCTAAAGAGCCCACGGCAGTATTGTGGAGAATGCCTGGCCAAGACTTATCCCTCAGCCAATATCAGTAAAGATTGGATTATCTGTTTGTTTATCTCATTGCTGTTTGTGGGATCTTGCTGTTCACAAATTGATTGTTGCGTTTCCTACATTAAAAGTGACTGCACTTCACGCAGTATTTAATTGGCTGTGAGGCACTTTGGCATGACCTGAATTTGTGAAAGATGCCAAAGAAATGATGCCGGAGTTGAGGGGGTTGAGCTATGAGGAGAGGCTGAATAAACTAGGCTTGTACTCGTTAGAGTTTAGAAGAATGAGGGGAGATCTCATTGAGACGTATAAGATGATGAATGGGATGGATAGGATAGAGGTGGAGAGACTCTTCCCGCTCAGAAAGGACAGTAGGACTAGGGGGCACAGCCTCAAGATAAAGGGGGGGCGGTTTAGAACGGAGTTGAGGAAGAACTTCTTCACTCAAAGGGTGGTGAATCTCTGGAATTCTCTGCTCGTTGAAGTGGTGGAGGCTGCCTCGCTAAATATTTTTAAGATGCAGGTTGATGGGTTTTTGATAAGAGAGGGGATTAAGGATTATGGGGAGAAAGCGGGAATGTGGAACTGAGCCACGACAGATCAGCCATGATCTTATTGAATGGCTGGGCAGGCTCGAAGGGCTAGATGGCCTACTCCTGCTCCTATTTCTTATGTTCTTATGAAATCCGAGCCTTTCTTTAATCTCTACGTGTGGTTTATATCCAGTTCCCCCACTGCTATCTGTGGTGTGTAATTTCATAGCCACTGCTCAAGCTCTGACCACAGTGACACGGATAATTTGTTATGTACAAAACTCTGATGTTGAATGTTTAATACCATTTCAGACAGTGATTGGTACGGATATCGCTGAGCTACTACTGCGGGAACATCGTTCTGTCTGGCTTCCTGGAAAATCACCCAATGAAGCCAATCTAATTGACTTCAACAACGATTTGGTTCCACGTGCAGAAGACGAGTCTTGTACATCCCTCTTCACGGACGGCTTCCTTGATGGTAGTGGCACGGAAAACCCTGGCAAGGACACGGAACGTTTCCGTGAGCTGCTGCTTTTTGGTCGCAAGAAGGTAAAAGTCAGATTAACAATCCCTTGCTAACAGCACCGTGTGTGTGTGCGTGCGCGCGCTTGGGAATCACGGCACCATGTGCACACTAGCGAATTGCTCAGTAATGGCAGCGTGCGTGTGTCTGTGCTGGTGAATCACTTCCTGATAGCATTGTGCACAGTGTCTCTCTGTGCTGGAGAATCACTCGCTGATAGCACTGTGTGTGTGTTCCTGTTTGACTGGTGTTGTATGTGCCTCTGCAGGATGCCCTGGAGTCAGCCATGAAGCACGGACTTTGGGGCCACGCTTTGTTATTGGCCAGCAAAATGGATAACCGGACCCACGCAAAGGTCATGACCAGGTAGAAGCTACTCAAGAAAGAGTGATAAGCTGAAATTCATTTCTCCAGAAAAGAGAAGGGTAACTTGTTGATCTGATGGAGGTCTTTAAAGTGTTAAATAGGTAGAGATAAAGATGATGATGAATTAATTTGTAGAGAAGGCAAAACTAAGAATCATTACTAAAGATACAAAAGGAACACTTGCCTCACTATAGCACCTGACACGACTACCAGATGTCCCAAAGCATGTTACAGCCAGTGAAATACTTTCTGAAGGTGGGTGGCACAGTGGTTAGCACTGCTGCCTCACAGTGCCAGAGACCTGGGTTCAATTCCCGACTAGGGTCACTGTGTGGAGTTTGCACAGTCTCCCCGTGTCTGTGTGGGTTTCCTTCAGGTGCTCGGGTTTCCTCCCGCATTCTGAAGGACATGTGGATTAGGTGCATTGATCCAAACTGGCACTGGAGTTTGGCAACTAGGGGAATTACACAGTAACTTCATTGTAGTGTTAATGTAAGCCTTACTTGTGACTAATAAATAAACTTTAACTTTTGAATAGTTACTGTGGTAAGAAAGACTGTCACCAATCTTGGATAGAGTAAGAGGAGACAAGAATGGAGCAGAAACACCAACATGGACAAGTTGCTTCTTTCTATGTTGTAAAATTCTAAGCTCTGGGCATGTCAGACTTTTGTGTCATGACCCACTGGTTGAATATCCAGCCACCACCATACCTGGACATCACTGCCTTAAAGCCTGCATCTCCTGAGGAGGGCATTGTCTGCCTCAGGACCGGAAAAGTAGGGAAGCCTCAGTCCCCTGTATATTACATCACAGTGCTCTGCCAGGTACCCCAGCAAGCCTCAGCACCATGAGGGGAATGGAGAGAGAGTGTGAAATTAACTGTGTGTGCAGGGGTTAAAGAAAGGATTTGCATTTGTACAGTGCTCTTCATGAGCATTCACAGGTAGGAAAGTAAGTTCTGAAGAGGATGTAAGAAAGCTACAAAAAAAAAGGTTAATGAGTTGGCACAAAATTGGCAAATGGAATATAATATGGGAAAATGTGAAATTGTCTGTTTTGGCAGGAAGAATTAAAAAGAAACATTATCTAAATGTGATGTGGAAATGCTGGTGTTGGACTGGGGTGGGCACGTTAAGAAGTCTCTCAACACCAGGTTAAAGTCCAACAAGTTTATTTGGAATCATGAGCTTTCGGAGCATTGCTCCTTCATCAGGTGACTCATCTGATGAAGGAGCAGTGCTCTGAAAGCTCATGATTCTAAATAAACCTGTTGGACTTTAATCTGATGCTGTGAGACGTCTTACTATTATCTAAATAATGAGAGATTAAAGAGCTCCGAGGTGCAGAAGGATCTCAGTGTCCTCCTGCATGAATCACTAAAGGCTAGTGTTCAGGTACGGCAGGTAATTAGGAAAGTTAATAGAATGTGATCATTTGTTGTGAAAGGAATTAAAGTTATGTTTCACTTGTACAAGGCACCAGTGAGACCATATTTGGATTACTGTTCACCTTATTTAAGAAAAGATAGAAGTGCATTGGAAGCAGTTCACAGAATCTCAGAATTGTTGCAGCGCAGAAGGAGGCCATTAGGCCCATTATGCCTGCACTGGCTTTTAGCACCAGCTAGGAATCAATGCCCCAAGTCTTGATCAGAGAGTTTTTTATTCATTTGTGGGATGTGGTGTCACTGGCTAGGCCAGCATTTATTGCCCATCCCCAATTGCCCTTGAACTGTGTGGTTTGCACATTTATTTCAGAGGATGTTTAAGAGTCAGTCACATTGCTGTGGGTCTGGAGTCACATATAGACCTGACCAAGTAAGGATGGCAGATTTCCTTTCCTAAAGGGCATTAGCGAACCAGCTGGATTTTTACCACAACGAACAATGGTTTAAAGGTCATTAGATTCCAGCTTTTCATTGAATTCAAATTTCCAGGGAGGGATTTGAACCTAGGTCCCCAAAGCATTGCTTTGGGTCTCTAGCCTAGTGACAATACCACAACACCACTTTCTCCAGAGTAAAACATGGAATGAGTGGGTCTTGAGGGAAGTTTAGACTTTGCAGCAATTTGGAAAAGTAAGAGATGTCTTGGTTGAAACATATAAGATCCTGAGGGGTGTTGACAGGGTGGATATGGGGAGGAGGTTTCCTTTTGTGGGAGAGTCTAGAACTAGGAGTCACTGTTTAAAAGTAAAGTCATCCCTTTAAGACAGATGAGACACAGATGAGGAGAATTATTTTCTTTAATGTCTGGGACACTCCCTTCATCAAAAGTCAGTGGAGGCAGAAGCTTTGAATATTTTCAAGGCAAAGATAGATTCTTGGTAAGCAAGGGGGTGATAGGTTATTGGGTGTAGGCAGAGTGTAGTTATATCAGATAGTCAAGATCTAATTGAATGGTGGAGCAGGCTTAAGAAGCTAAATGGCTTATTCCTTTTCACTCGTGTGTTTATAACTCAGCAGATCTTGCCTAATATCTACAGACTAACCATTTACACTCTACTGCCTTCATCTACAGGTTTGCCAACAGCCTGCCCATCAATGATCCTCTGCAGACAGTATACCAACTGATGTCTGGGCGCATGCCAGCCGCTGCCACGGTCAGTCCAGCTAATGTTACCATTATTGAACATTGTGATTCAGGTTCCCTCTACACTGTCCCCATCAAACACTCCCAGGGCAGATACAGCATGGGGTTAGATACAGAGTAAAGCTCCCTCTACACTGTCCCCATCAAATACTCCCAGAGCAGGTACAGCGTGGGGTTAGATACAGAATAAAGCTCCCTCTACACTGCTCTATCAAACACTCCCAGGACTGGTACAGCACGGGATTCGATACAGAGTAAAGCTCCCTCTACAATGTCCCCATCAAACACTCCCAGAACTGGTACAGCACGGGATTTGGTACAGAGTAAAGCTCCCTCTACAATGTCCCCATCAAACACTCGCAGGGCAGGTACAGCATGGGGTTAGATACAGAAAAATTCAGTTGAATTTTGTTCCAGATTAGTATTTTTAAAATTAATTCTTGGGATTGTTTCAGTGGCAAAGCCAGCATTTGTTGCCCTGAGAAGGTGGAGATGAGCTGCCACCTTGAGCCTTTGGTAGTGAGTTAGGTGCAATTGACTGACTCCCTGAAAGGGCTGTTTAACCTCAGGGCATTGCTATGAGACTGGGCTCAGATATAGGCTTAGTGCGGGTAATGGAAACAAGTTCCCTTCTCAAGAGGGCGTTAGGGATATATTGGGATTTTAATGACAATCTGACTGGCTGCTTCATGGTCACTTTTACTGATCCTAGCTTTTTATTTCCAGGCTTGTTTGAAAAAAAATCTTAATTTTAATTCTCAAGCTGCCCATAATTGCATTCGAATCAGAGCTTCCAGGATTTAGTCTAGTAAGATAGCGGAGGCGGTGGTATAGTAATCCAGAGACCCAGAATCTGGGGACCCGAGTTCAAATCCCAGCACCAAAATGCAATGGAACATCTAGAATTAAAAATCTAATGACCATGAAACCACTGTTGATTGTTGTAAAAACCCATCTGGTTCACTAATGTCATTCAGGGAAGGGAACGTCATCGCCCTCACCTGGTCTGATGCAGATCCACCACAATGTAGCTGACTCCTAAGCAAGCCACTCAGTTGTATTGAATCGCTACACAGAAAACAAAAAGGAATGAAACTGAACAGATCATCCAGCATTGACAGGAAAACTTCATCCTGTCCTCCTTTCTAATATCCAGGGGCTTGTGCCAAAATTGAGAGAGCTGTCTTAAGGAATAAACAAACAATAGCCTGATATATGGTATGCCCGGCCTCAGAGATGGTGGTACAATGGTATACAGTTGGGAGGCCATTGTCCTGGGAATCCTCAACATTGACTCTGAAACCCATGAAGTCTCATGGCAGCAAGTCAAACGTGGGCAAGGAATCCTCCTAATTACCACATACTAATTCCCCTCAGCTGATGTCTCAGTCCTCTTCCTTGTTGAACACCATCTGTAGGAAGCACTGAGAGTGGCATGGACACAGCATGTATTCTGGGTAGGTGGACTTCAATGTCCGTCACCAATAGTGGCTCAGTAATATCACCACAAATCGAGCTGGCTGGGTCCTAAAGGACGTCGCTGCTGGCCTGGGACTGCGGCAGGTGGTGAGGGAACCAACAAGAGGGGAAAACATACTTGACCTCATCCTCTCCCCAACCCCCTGTCTGTCACAGATGCATTTGTCCACGATGGTATCAGTAAGGGTGACCAGCATGTAGTCCTAGTGGAGAAAAAGTGCTGTCTTCAAATTGAGGATGTCCTCCATCGTGTTGTGTGGCATTGCAATGCTAAATGAATTGACCTTGCAACACACAACTGGGCATCCATGAGATGGGCAACAGCAGAACTGTACTTGACCACAATCCATAACCTCGTGGCCTGGCATATTCCCCACTCTACTACCAGGAGATCAACCCTGGTTCAATGATAGGTGCTGGAGGGAATGCCAGGAGCACCACCAGACATAACGAAAAATGAGATATCAACCTGGTGAAGTGACAACGCAGAACTATTTGCATGCCAAACATCAGAAGCAGCAAGTAATAGACGGAGCTAAGTGATCCCACAACCAATGGGTCAGATCTAAGCTTTGCCACATCCAGTCGTGAATGGTGCTGAACAATTAAATAACTCGGTGGAGGAGGAGGTCCCACAAATATTCCCATCCTCAATGATGGAGGAGCCCAACATGTCAGTGCAAATGATAAGGCTGAAGCACTTGCAACAATCTTGAGCCAGAAGTTCTGATGGATGATTCATCTTAGCCTGTTCTGGAGGTCCCTGGCATCACAGATATCAAGAAACGGCTGATGGCATCGGATACTGTAAAGGCCCCGGGCCCTGACAATATTCCAGCAATAGTATCAAAGGTGTCTGTTCTTGAACTTGCCATGCTTCTAACCACTTTGTTCTAGTACAGCTACAATGCTGGCATCTATTCAGCAATGTGGAAAATTGCCCAGGTATATCCTGTACACAAAAAGGACAAATCCAACCTGGCCAATTGCCACCCTGTTCTCTAATCTACTCTCGATTATCACCAGAGGGATGGAAGTGGTCACGAGTGCCAGGCAATGACCATGTCCAACAAGAGAGGATCGGCCTTTGGCATTCAATAGCATTACCATCTCTTATTCCCCCATTATCAACATCCTGGGGTGGCTAGAAACAGAACTAGCCATATAAATACTGTGGCTACAAGAGCAGATCAGAGTCTGGGAATCCTGTAGTGACCAACCCACCACCTGACTCCCCGAAGCCTGTCCACTTCTAAAAGGCACAAGTCAGAGTGTGATGGGATACTCTCCATTTGCTTGGATGAGTGCAGCTTCAACAACACTCTAGCACTCCTTCCAAAAAACATTCAGTACCTCCACCACTTGCACGCGTGGCACCCGCGTCTACCATTTGCAAGACGCACTCCTGCAGCTCACCAGGGCTCCTTGGGCAGCAACTTCCAAACCTATGGCCACTACCATCTAGAAAGACAAGGGCAGCAGATGCCTGTAACTTTCCCTTCAAACCACTCACCATGCTGCATTGGAAATAGATAATAGATTCCTTCATTGATGCTGGGTCAAAGTCTTAATTCCATCCCTAACAGCACTGTGGATTTACCCACACCTCAGTAGCTGTTCAAGAAGGAAGCTCACCACCACCATCTCATGAGCAACTAGGAATGATCAATAAATGCTGACCTAGCCAGCAATTCTCATATCCTGTAAATGCATATTCTTTAAAAAAAATTACTGCACTTATCAAATGCCCTCTTCTACAAAATACACAAGTGAATTTTGGGCTGTTGGGTAATGGGTAGGACATGTTGGGGCCTGTGATTGATGCTTTTTGTGGTCAAATAACTTATTAGAGCAGTTTGTCCAGGTACCAGGAACTGCTGCTGTTTGTAAAACTGTATCAGTCATCAGTTTAATGAAGGGCTGGGCTATGAATTGGCTTCAAAGAAAAAGCTTTCAGGGTTTCCACTATTCTGCAGCTTGCTTTGGATACTAATGCATTTTACCACAGAATGATTGATAAGGGCCTGGTATAAAACCAGGAATCTGAGAAATAAGAGATTACCGGTCTGTAATCCTATTGCTTTTTTTTTATGTTGCAGTGTTGTGGAGATGAGAAATGGGGGGACTGGCGACCCCACCTTGCCATGGTGCTGTCCAACCTTTCCAGTGGTCCCGATCTGGACAGGAAAACAATCACCACAATGGGAGACACACTTGGTAGGTCACAGCTCCACCATTTCCTGACAGCTGAGTGTTTTCCTGGAATTTCCCCCTCACTTTCATGAGGTTCATAATCCACCCCAAGACACACTCTTCGTCTCCCCTCCTGTCAAAGCTATGGGTGAGAAAACTTCTTGCTCCTGCCATTGCCTGGGGGCACTGTGAATTAGGGTCAATTCAGGGGGATGAATCAAAGATCTTACACAGGGCACCACCTGCAAGTTCTCTGCAAGCCAGGCACCATCCTGACTTGTGTCTGTATTGCCATTCCTTTGCTGTTACTGGATCAAGATCCTGGCATTCCATCCCCCAGTAGAACTGGCTGTACCACGTACAGGAGTTGGGACATCTTACTGAAGTTGTACAAGGCCTTGGTGAGGCCACACTTGGAATACTGTGTGCAATTCTGGTCACCCTATTGTGGAAAAGTCATTATTAAACTAGAAAGAGTGCAGAAAAGATTTACTAGGATGCTACCAGGACTTGTTGGTTTGAGTTATAAGGAGAGACTGAATAGACTGGGACTTTTTTCTCTGGAGCTGGGAGGCTTAGGGGGTAATCTTATAGAGGTCTGTAAAATAATGAGGGACATAGATCAGCTAGATAGTCAATATCTTTTCCCAAAGGTGGGGGAGTCTAAAACTAGAGGGCATAGGTTTAAGGTGAGAGGGAAGAGTTTCAAAAGTGTCCAGAAGGACAATTTTTTCACAGAGGGTGGTGAGTGTCTGGTACAACCTGCCAGAGGTAATAGTAGAGGCAGATACAATTTTGTCTTTTAAAAAGCATGTAGACGGTTACATGGGTACGATGGATATAGAGGGATATGGGCCAAATGCGGGCAATTGGGATTCGCCTAGGGGCTTAAAAAAAAGGCGGCATGGACAAGTTGGGCCAAAGGGCTTGTTTCCATGCTGTAAACCTCTATGGTTCCACACCCTGCAGCAGTTAAAGAAGGCAGCTCACCATCACCTTCCTGAGGGCAATGAGAGATGGGAAGCAAATGTTAACTGTGCCAGCAGCACGCTCATTCCTTGAAATTGTAAAAACACATGTTTTACTGTTTCTTGAAATGTTTCCCAATGTTAGTTTACAGCCATGGCTTTTAGTCTATTCATTCAGTCAGCCTGAGCCGCTTCTCCCCTCATACCCATATCATTGGTTTTGTTTAAGATTCTTATTTTGGACTTGAGTATGTCGAACTTGAGCTTGATTTGGAATTTGGTTGTGTTATGATTACTAATTCGCAGGGGGTCTTTTAGTATAACCCTGCCTCACTGCTCAATATTAGATCTAAAATAGCTTTATTCCCAGATAGGTTCAGAAATACTTTTCTCTGAAACTGTCACAAAAGCATTTTCCAAACTCATCTTCCAGATTCCCTTTGTCAGTTTGTTTGATTCATTCTGTATATTGGAGATTAAAATAGCCTAAAATAATTGTTGCTTTTGTTTTAAATGCCAATTATTTCTTGTTTAATGCTCTAACGGTATAACTAATGTAATGAGCCCTATAAACCTTTCCCACTGGTGTTTTGTGACCCTTGCTATTCCTAATCTTCACCCAAACTGATTCTATTTCCTGATCTCCTGAGCCAAGATCCTTTCCCATTACCATCTTTGTATCACTCTATCGGGGCTGCTCCTCCTTTTCCATTCTGTCTGTCTTTATAAAGTGCTCTGGAATATTATTTCCCTGGTCACCTTGTCAGCATAGTTTAGTCATGCTGATTAGATTGAAACCATTTATTTTTTTGTTTGCAAATTCTTTTATTTCATTACAATGCTTTGTGTGCTCATATAAAGAGGCTTCATCTTTGTTTATTCACTGATGCACTACTGTCCCACTCTGCTTAGAATATAGAATAGACCATAAAATCCCTACAGTGCAGAAAGAGGCCATTCGGGCCATCAAGTCTGCACCGACCACTATCAGACCCAGGCCCTATTCCTGTAATCCCACATATTTACACTGCTAATCCCCCTGACACTAGGGGCAATTTAGCATGGCCAATCAACGTAACCCGCACGTCTTTGGAGTGTGGGAGGAAACCAGAGCACCCGGAGGAAACCCACACAGACACAAAAAGAATGTACAAGCTCCACACAGACCGAGGTTGGAATTGAACCCAGGTCCCTGGCACTGTGAGGCAGCTGTGCTAACCACTGTGCCACCGTGCTTATCTTTATCCCAATCACTACACTGCTCTATTGCTTTGATCTTTTTCTTTGGACTTCTAGATCTTTCCTTCACCAAACTCCTTATCGTCCTTTTAGTTTAAAACCCTATCCATAGCCTTAGTCAGGGCACTGATCCCTGGAAACACTTCACACAGAGCAGTGGAAATCTGGAATCCTTTCTCTGACAGCTCTTACAACACCAGATTAAAGTCCAATAGGTTTATTTGGTAGCACAAGCTTTCAGAATGCTGCCCCATCATTAGGTGAGCACTCAAGTGGTGATGAAGCGATGCTCTGAAAGCTTGTACTACCAAAAAACCTGTTGAACTTTAACCTGGTGTTGAGAGATTTCTTACTATGCCAGTCCAACGCCAACATCCCCACATCATGACAGCTCTTGATGCAGGAAATCGAGTATAAATTTTAAAATTGAGTGATAAGACTTTCATTGGGTGAGGATTATAGACAAGTGCAGTTGTGGTACAGATCAGCCATGATTTGATTGAATGAGTGAACAGGCTGGAGGGGCTGAATGGCCCCCATCTAATCCTGTGTCAGAGTGGAAAGTGTTGACAGTGGGATTCCTTCCCTTGCAGCTACCAAAGGATTGCTGGATGCCTCGCACTTCTGTTACCTGATGGCACAGGTTGGGTTTGGAGTGTACACCAGAAAGACTACCAAACTTGTTCTGATTGGCTCAAACCACAGGTGAGCTGTCATGTGGTGTCTTGTGTTTGGCAAGAAAAAGGTGTCATTTGTTTAGCGCCTTTCACATCCCTGGGATCTCGCAAAGTGCTTTATAGCCAGTGGAGTACTTTCAAAGTGTGGTTCCTATTGCAGGCAAACGTGTTAAATTGTGTACAGGAAGAGGATAGCTCCCTGTGCTGTGTGCTAGTGAGGCTAGGAATAGGAAGGTACTACAGCTCATCACGTGGCTAAACAGCTGGTATAGGCAGGAGAATTTCAGATATATGGACCATTGGGATTTCTTCTGGGGCAGGTGGGACCTGTACAAGAAGGACGTGGTGAAGAAGACGTTTGGCATGCTTGGTTTCATTAGTCAAAACATCGAATACAGGAGCTGGGGCGTTTTGTTGCAGTTGTACAAGACATTGGTACGGCCACATTTAGAATACAGTATACAGTTCTGGTCACCCTATTATAGAAAGGATATTATTAAATTAGAAAGAATGCAGAAAAGATTTACTACTATGCCATCAGGACTTGATGGTTTGAGTTATAAGGAGATGCTGGATAGACTGGAACTTTTTTCTCTGGAGCGTAGGAGGCTTAGGCATGATCTTATAGAGGTCTATAAAATACTAAGGGCCTAAATCAGCTGGATGGTCAATTTCTTTTCTGAAAGGCAGGGGAGTCTAAAACTAGAGGACATAAGTTTAAAGTGAGAGGAGAGAGATACAAAAGGGTCCAGAGGGGCAGTTTTGTCAGAGTGGTGAGTGTCTGGATCAAGCTGCCACTGGTAGTAGTAGAGATGGGTACAATTTTGTCTTTTAAAAAGCATTTAGATAGTTACACGGGTAGGATGGGTATAGAGAGATATGGGCCATTGGGACTAGCTTTGGGGTTTAAAAAAAGGGGCAGCATGGACAAGTTGGGCTGAAGGGCCTGTTTCCATGCTGTAAACCTCTATGACTCTAAAGATCCCAGAGGTATAGGGGCCAAGAACAGAGCATCTATTTTTTTTGAAGTGATATTAGTTGAAGGATGGCTATTGCCCAGGGCATGGTGCAGGGGGGGATCCCCTGCTTCTATTTGAATCGCGGACGTGATGTTTTTCTTTTCATGTCCGCTTGTGGTTGGACTTCATTGATTGAACTGAAAGATGAACTTTCGAAGGTGCAGTACGCCCTTAACCTCAGCAGGTTGTCAGCCTGTGTCGTGTGTGCAAGTCTCTCTGGAGTTGGGCTTGGGTGGGGTTGCTACCAACCAAGTCAAACTGGCAGGGACAGAACAATCTGAGCAAAAGAAATCAGGAGCTCAAATGAATAAATACTTTTGTCAGCCTGCTGCATATACAATATGGAGAACAGTCGAGACAAATTGGAGAGGCTTGGACCAACTCCTGGTCTTCCTCACTCTGTGCTTGTGAGAATGTGAGCAGCTGCTGCTGACTGCCCCATCTATAGCCTCTGCCTCCTAACACTGCCCTGTGTCCAGAATCCCTCACCTGGGCCATCAAACATGCCACTCTCTAAACCAGAACAGACATTTGATACAAAGAATTCAATGAACTGTAGACTGGGTTGATGCTGCTTTCTTGAAGATGGGGCACTGTTTAATCTGGGCTCTGGAACCTTGGCCCATGGGCTGTCGAGTTGAGAGCAGCAAGTTTACAAAGGAGGAGCCTGGAAATAGGACTATCATTGTAAAATAGTGACCAGTAAATCCAATGATGGGGGTGGGGTGGGGGGAGGCGGGGGTGCGCGCATGGGGAGATCATTTATCTGTTTTCACAAAAAGGGGTAATCTTGTTTTGAAAATGATTCTTTGGTGTTTTTAGTTGGTCCTTTCTGAGGTTTGCTTCGAATGGAGCTATCCAACGCACAGAGGCATACGAGTACGCACAGGCTCTGGGTAACCAAGCCTGCTTTCTGCCCAACTTTCAGGTACAGCAGAAACTTCCGTTCAGATTTACTGTCTCTGATTTGATCTGGATTGTCTCATTGTGCTATGACCAAGTACAGGCTGGAATGACAAATTTTATTCCCCTCTTCCTCCTCTCCTTCCATCGCAGGTCTTTAAGTTTATTTATGCGTGCAGACTGGCTGAGATGGGCTTGGCTGCACAAGCCTTTCACTACTGTGAGGTCATCGCGAAAACTGTTCTCAGGAACCCAGCCTATTACTCACCAGTGTTCCTGAGCCAGCTCATTCAGGTCTGTGACAAGTCTGTGTTTCATTTTAATAAAGATTTTAAAGATTTAAAATTAAAAGTTTTAATAATAGATTCTTTTTCAAATTTTAATTTTGAACAAAGCTGATTAACTGTCCCAAAAGCCCAGGGCTATATGATAGTCATTATTAAATTCAATTGGGAATTCAACAGAAACGTCTTCACTCAGGTAGGGAGAGTGTGAAACAGAGTGGTTGAGGTGAACAGTATCGATATATTTGAGGGGGAAGCTGGATAAATACGAGAGAAAAAGGAATTAACGGATATGTTGATGCGGTGAGATGAGGAGGGGTGTGAGGAGGCTTGTGAGGAGTACAAACAACAGCATAGACCAGTTTGGCTGAATAACTAGTTCTTGTGCTGTAAACTCTGCCCAGTTAATGCAGCACACTGTGCAATCAAACCAGGTAACCACAGGTACAGCGTGTGGAGTCCTGTCAATCTTGGTGGAGGGATGGTGGTGAGCTCCACTTCAACTCAATGCCTCCAGCAAGGAAGGAGAAGCAAGACTAGCTTGGCTTTCTGTTCCATCTTCCAGCTAGGTGCAGGGTGGAGAATCAACATCGTTTTGAGCTAGGTGCTGTCTAATCTGTTGCTGTGGGGATCAGTTGTTCAGGGTAAGTTTTAATCTTACTGCTGCTCCCCCTTTCAACCTTGCCCCACTGGTATTGTCAGGAGTGATGTAGCTATGATTGTGATGTCAAATGGTGGTGGGATCTGAATTTGATAGTGAACTTGCTCTGCTGTGTCTGGATTGTGTGATGCCAGAGCAGCTGTGGCCAGCTGGCACAGGTAGGGAAGGGCAGGCACCTCACTGGGAGCCGAAACGCATGCTGTGCAGAAAGATGTGAATGAGATGGTGCTGAATGTACCGAGACACTGAGACAGCCTGTGACATAGTTTATATACAAGATCTACCCCACCAGATAACTCTGGTAAGCACAGCCAGTGCCTATATCGCAGGATTGGTCCCCCTCTCGGTCTCTGCGGAGTTGAGCAGGAATGGCTGCCCATTGCACACAGCCTAACTGTGTCCACCAATGCACCCAGCTCAAAACGTCTAACCTCTGTCTATAAAATAATGAGGGGCACAAATCCACTAGATAGAGTAGATAGTCAATATCTTTTCCCTAAGGTAGGGGAGTCTAAAACTGGAGGGCATAGTTTAAGGTGAGAGGGGAAAGATACAAAAGGGTCCCGGGGCAATTTTTCAGAGGGTGGTATGTGTCTGGAACAAGCTGCCAAAGGTGGTAGTAGAGGGTACAATTTTGTCTATTAAAAAGCATTTAGACAGTTACATGGGTATGACGGGTATAGAGGTATATGAACCAAATGCAAGCAATTAGGACTAGCTTGGGGGTTTAAAAAAAAGGGTGGTGTGGGCAAGTTGGGCCGAAGGGCCTGTTTCCATGCTGTAAACCTCTGACTCTGCCCTGCAACTATCTGGAAGAACAGAAAGTCAGGCTGGTCTTGCTTCCCACTCTCTTGCCGGGGTATTGAGCTGATGTGGAGCCCTCCTTCATCCTCCAACCAAGATCGACAGGACTCCAACACTTTAGCTGACTGCTTCCCAGTTGGTGGGTGGCAGGAGCATCCAGTTTTAAGATCTTGTTTTGTAATTTATAATGCCTCCAAACCAAGGCCAGGAGAGCAAACCCAGGATAAAAGGGGACAATGCCAATGAGAAGGAAGTGGCAGTGCCGGCAACAGTAATAATGCAATGTTTCAGCTACAAAATTTCCAGATGGAGCAAACCATATATGCTAAACAATTGTCCCTAAACTACCTTATCCAAAAGTTTATTGCTCAGTCAGACTTGCAGGAGACCACTGTTTAGACATTTTGGGTAGTGAGCTGCGTTGTCAGCCAAGTTGGAAGGGCTTTAGGAGCAAGTTCCTATACAATCCAATGGGTAATTAATAGGACGCTTAATCCCCGGGTGGTGATCTCGAGCCCCACATTGGGTAACTCTCCTGCATCACTGTAACTGCATCTGCACACATGCAGGAAGTACTTCCGGTGTTGGGGCAGAAATAAGTCCCCCCCCCCCCCCCAACATAGTCATAAAGTCTAACGATGGCTTGGCTGACACATTGAAGGATAATTGCCCAGGTCTCTGTTGCTGCTGGAGGTGTCCACAACAGGAGGCAGCATCTGCAGAGTAGATGAGGAGAGCAGGAATGTGACACCGTGTGCTTTAGGGAAAGTCGTTCTTTCATCAGAAAGACAAGGGTCTTAGTGTCACCGTCAGTATGGTTCTGATATGGACTATCAGCTCTGAGCTGAGAGTTGATCTTCCGCTGGGGCATCTTGTGACACTCCACTCAATAAATTGGTCAATTTATCATCTGGCACCAGAGAAAAAAGTTGCAGTAAAACTCAAGCTGGGCAGCTGATGTCCAATTCTGGGCATTGTTCTCTCAGAAGGATAGATAGAATCAGAGATCTCTCAGAATCCTACAGTACAGACAGA
Organism: Carcharhinus amblyrhynchos; assembly: GCF_965287045.1. Lineage (NCBI taxonomy): Eukaryota > Metazoa > Chordata > Chondrichthyes > Carcharhiniformes > Carcharhinidae > Carcharhinus > Carcharhinus amblyrhynchos. Next base: position 2,718,016 of record NC_137348.1, read on the forward strand.
GGCCATTCAGCCCATCGAGTCAGTCTGCACCAACCACAATCTCACCCATACCCTGTCCCATAAACCCATGTATTTATCTTGCTAATCCTCCTGACACTAAGGGTCAGTTTAGCCTGGCTAATTAACCTAACCCGCACACCTTTGGATTGTGGGAGGAAACCGGAGGAAGCCCACGCAGACACAGTGAGAATGTGCAAACTGCATACAGACAGTGACCCTGGTGCTATGAGGCAGCAGTGCTAACCATTGTGCCGCCATGTCAAAACTGTGGCGAAAGTGCGGAATAAATGGTGGCAAATGGAGTTTAATACGGAAAAGTGTGAGGTGATTCACTTTGGTAAGAGTAACAGGAGTACGGAATATAGGGCTAATGGAAGGACTCTTAATAGTGTTGACGAGCAGAGAGATCTCGGTGTACAGGTGCATAGCTCCCTGAAAGTTAGCACCCAGGTTGTTAAGAAGGCGTATGGTGTGTTAGCTTTTATTGGTAGAGGGATTGAATTTCGGAACCGTGACATCATGTTGCAACTGTACAAAACTCTGGTGCGGCCGCACTTGGAGTATTGCATACAGTTCTGGTAGCCGCATTATAAGAAACATGTGGAGTCATTGGAAAGGGTGCAGAGGAGGTTTACCACGATGTTGCCTGGTATGGTGGGAAGGTCTTATGAAGAAAGGCTGAGGGACTTGAGGTTATTTTCATTAGAGAGAAGAAGGTTATCAGGTGACCTAATTGAGACATACAAGATGATCAGAGGGTTAGATAGGGTAGACAGTGAGAGCCTTTTACCTCGGATGGTGATGGCTAACACGAGGGGACATAGCTTTAAATTAAGGGGTGGTAATTATAGGACGGATGTCAGAGGTAGGTTCTTTACTCAGAGGGTAGTAAGGGCGTGGAATGCCCTGCCTGCAGCAGTTGTGGACTCGCCAACTTTAAGGGCGTTCAAATGGTCAGTGGATAGGCATATGGATAACATTGGAATAATTTAGGTTAGCGGGTCATTAGATTGGTTCCACTGGTCGGCGCAACATCGAGGGCCGAAGGACCTGTACTGCGCTGTAATGTTCTATGTTCTAAATTTACTAGAACCATACCAGGGCTGAGGAAATTCTGCTCTGGGAAGGGATGGGAGAAGCTGAGATTGTTCTCATTCCAGCAGAGTAAGCTCAGATGAGATTTAATGGAAGTGTTCAAATTGAGAGGTTTTGATTGAGTAACTAAGGAGAAGCTGTTTTCATCAGCAGATGATTCTGTAACTGAGGGCCACAGGTTTACTGTAACTAGCAAAAGAACAGGGAGGAGCTCAGTTTTTTTTACGCAGTGAGTTTGATCCGGTATGTGCTGCTGGAAAGCTCCATGGAAACAGATTCCATAGTAATTTTCAAAAGGGCATTGAGGATGTACTTAAAAAGTAGCTCCACTCTTGTTCCCAAAAGCAAATCCGAAGTAATTACTTTGCAGAAAATGGTATCTGAATCACAGTTGCTGAATGTTTTTCTCTGTCTCTCCCCACTTACCTCCTCACTCTGCCTGGGCAGATTTCCTCCCAGCTGCGATTCTTTGACCCTCAATTGAAGGAACAATCGGATAAGGAATTGTATGTGGAGCCAGATTGGATTAAACATCTCCAACAGACAGAAAGCCAGTTGAAGGTAAGACTGCACCCTCCACCCCAGCTCTTGGGGGAGCTTCTCACACCCAGCCTGCCCTGCACTGCCCGCTTACCCTCTTTCCCTCTTGTCTCTGCAGGAAGGTGCATTTGTTTGCCGTTCTGGCAGAGCCACGCCCCAGCCGTTCTGCTCTAGCACCCCCAGTTCCGAGTATGACCAAGTCAGCCAATCCGATGGGCTTGTCACAGGCCCTCAGGAGGAGGCCTCGGGAATGGACAATCCACTCATGACGTCCTTCGTGCCGGATGCAGGATTGCCAGGAATGCTTGGAGTGCAACTCGTGCCACCAGGTATCTGCAGTATATATAAGCATCTGGGTGCTTTAGAATTGGAACAAGTTTACAGCACAGAAACGAGCCATCCATCCCATCAGACCCAAGCTGTACTGACACCTTCTCTCACCCTATCAGCCTCTCCTTCCATAACTGTCACTGTCAGATGTTTAATTCCACATTCCCTGTAATAATTCCACATTCTCACCACTCTGAGAGATATTTCTCCTGAATTCCTGATTGTTTATTAATGATTGTTACTGGTGGCCTCTGGTTTTGAATTCCTCTGTGTGTTGAGGCTTTGCAATTAAAATCCCTCCCAAAAATCCTCACTCTTGCTTCACCTCTGTTGTGACACCTCTTGTAGTCATAGAGGGTTTACAGCATGGAAACAGGCCCTTAGGCCCAACTTGTCTTTTTTTTAAATACCCCTAAGCTTATCTCAATTGCCTGCATTTGGCCCATATCCCTCTATATCCATCATACCCATGTAACTGTCTAAACGCTTTTTAAAAGACAAAATTGTGTCTGCCACCACTATTACCTCTGTCAGCTTGTTCCAGACACTCACCACCCTCTGAAAAAATTGCCCCTCTGGACCCTTTTGTATCTCTCCCCTCTCACCTTAAACCTATGCCCTCTAGTTTTAGACTCCTCTGTCTTTGGGTTTAGACTCCCCTACCTTTGGGAAGCTTGGTGTGTGTGGCATCCTAGCTGACAATTCTTGGTTAACCCCATACCCAAGCTGAGCTGAGACAGTCCATCCATCCTGACGGTGTTTGTGGTATCAGCTGTCTGTGCAAGTACTATTCTGGCTGTGCTGTCCAATACTCCAGCTGTGGGCCAGGCATAACTAACTGGGAATCCAGGAACAGTAAGTAATCTCACAACACCAGGTTAAAGTGCCTGATGGCACTCACCTGATGAAAGAATGGCGCTCTGAAAGCTAGTGCTACTGAATAAACCTGTTGGACTTTAACCTGATGATGTGAGACTACTTACTGTGCTTACCTCAGTCCACATCATGGGAATCAAGGTGTAGTTAAATTGTGTAATTGCCAGCATTTACTAAATAGTGAATAAAAAGAGTGTAACCCAGTTGCTGGGTCATTTGATCTCTATCTGTTGGCATGGAGTTGATACATGAACTTTAACCTTTCTGTGCAGTTGAGCTGCTGAGGGAACGAGCTGAGCTTGCGAGTGTATTTGACTATGTGTCTGGGTTACCGAATGTTGGGGGTTGTTTGGTAAATATGCAACTATGAAAGTGTTTGTGTGGCATGTTCAACTAAAATTACTGGATAAAGCAGCGTCTTCAAGACCACATTGTGACTGGTTTGTGATTTCTATGAGGCAGCTGGTGTTCGGGACTCTGAAGTAGTTTTGTAAATGATCTGGCCTGCCCCAATGCCTCTGGGTAGAGGAATGATTGGGATGGTGTGGAACTATGCTTAGAAAAGCATCAAGGTTACAACCTAACAATCGGCTACTCGGTCTAATCGCTATTGGCATTTATCCTTGAACAGGCCATTTGGCCCCTCAAGCCTGCTTCGCCATTTGATAAGATGGCGTGGCACGCTGGCACAGTGGTCAGCAGTGGGACCTGGGTTCAATTCGTGGCTTGGGTCGCTGTGTGGAGTTTCCATGTTCTCACGTGTCTATGTGGGTTTCCTCTGGGTGTTCCAGTTTCATCCCACAGTCCAAAGATGTGCGGGTTGGGTGAACTGGCTGTGCTGAATTTTCCCTTAGTGTCGGGGGACTAGCGAGGTAAATGCAGGGGGTTATGGGGATAGGGCCTGGGTGGGATTTCGGTTGGTGCAGACTCGATGGGCCGAATGGCCTCCTTCTGCACTGTAGAATTCTATGAATTCTGTGAAAGATCATGGCTGATCTGGTTGTGGGACAACTCCAGTTTTCTGTCTCCCCCTTTCAGAATCCTCAACACTCTCGGCGGTTTAGAAATCTGTCTAACCTGGCCTTGAGTATATTCAGTGGCCCAGCCTCCACTGCCTTTTGGGGAAGAGAATTCCATAAACTGATGAGCCAGCTTTGATCCCTTTGCTGAGTTAGCTGACCTCATTTGGGTGAAGATGCTGCAAAGGGCCCCTATTTAGGGGCTGTGTAGGGAGGCAGATGTGACAAGCCTGTGCTGGGTGCATGAGTCCGTCTAGAAGCTTTTAACAGAGTAAAACATCCCGAGACATTTCAGAGAAGTGAAATCAAAAAAGGTTTCACAGCAAGCCATATGAGCTATTAGGACAGGTGGCCAAAAAGCCATTCAGAGGTTTTGTCTCTTAAAAGAACAAGAGGGAGAGCTGGAGAGATTAAATTCCAGAGCTTATGACCAAGGCGGCAAAAAGCATGGCCACAATCGATACAGTAATGAAGAGTCTGTTTAAGCAGCCAGAGGTGAAGGAGCAGAGACCTGAAGGCTCTGGGGCTAGAGGCAATTAGGTTGGGAGGAGTGAGGCCATGAGAGATTTGAAAAGAAGAATGAATAACCTCCTCCTGTTCCTGTATAACAGTCTTGAGGAGGATGAATGACCTTCTGTCCTACGTAACACTCGAGGGAACTGATTGCTACCTACTCTTCTTGTGTAAGAGGCTTGAGGGGCTGAATGTCCTCCTGTTCCCTGGCACCTACCTATTTCCTGTGTTCTTGTTTCCTTGCAGCTCCTGCTCACACCGTGTTGGACAGCAAGCCGATGGCAGCACCTCCCCCTCAGACGATGATGGACGGTGGCGTTCCCATGTACTCTCCTACCCAGGCCTCACCTGGATTCCCAGGGCAATCTCCCAACTCTGCCTTTAAACAGCCTTGTGATCAAGCTAAAGGCCCACTGTCCATGGGACCACTGGCACCTCCTCCTCCGGGGCCTCCTACAGAAGCTCTGCACACTGTGCTAGAGCAGCAGGTGCCAGAGAACATAGGTTTGTAAACTGATGACAGCAGCTGGGAATAGGATGTGGGGGAGGGGGGATGAAGTAGAAGTGTGGGTCTATCATAATGTAGGAAACACAGCAGCAAATGTGTAGCCAGCATGGTCTTAGCAGCAGCACTGGGATAATGACCAGTGTCATTGTTTGAGTGGTGTGTATTTGTCAGGACGACTGAGGAAATACACCTCCTGCTGTTTAAACAGTGTCACAGAGCAGCAGGGTTATCTGATACAGTTCCTTGGACAGAAAGCAAGGCATTAGGTTTGTTTTGGTATTAGTACAGAGCTATGGAGAATGGGAACAGTTCGAGATTGGTACAGGGATATGGGCTATGGGATTAGTTTGGGATTGGTACAGAGATATGGGCTGAGGATTAGTCTGGGATTGGTGTAGGGATAGGGGTTGTGGGATTAGTTTGGGATTGGTACACGGATATGGGTTGAGGATTACTTTGGGATTGATACAGGGATATGGGCTGTGGGATTAGTTTGGGATTGATACACAGATGTGGGCTGTGGGATTACTTTGGGATTGAAGGGATACGGGCTGTGGGATTAGTTTAGGATTGATACATGGGTGTGGGCTGTGGGATTACTTTGGGATTGAAGGGATACAGGCTGTGGGATTAGTTTGGGATTGATATGTGGATATGGGCTGTGGGATTACTTTGGGATTGATAAAGGGATATGGCTGTGGGGTTAGTTTTAGATTATTTTAGCATAGGGCAGATTTGGTTGTTGTTTAAGAGCTCGGGAAGTGGCAGGAACCTTTTTTGCTTTCCTGTGTAGTAACTTTCTTTTCTGCTGATTCTTCAGAATACAATTCCGTCAACCACCAGACCTCACCGAAAAGACACAGCTTTGGGGAAAGTGGACAGCAGGATTTCTATGATCACATGGCCAAAATGGTAATGATGCCTGGATTCAGCTCCAAACGACTTGTAGTTTAAAATCTGTTGGGAAGTGTTTGTTTATCCGTGTGACCTGGCAGGTGTGGTTGGTGTGTCACTTGGCTGGACAATACTGAGTTGGTGTATGGGTGAGGCGGGGTTCCTGTGAGAGGAGGGTGGTCACCCACGTGTTAAAGCCCCTCCATCAGTAGCTGCCGATGGATGATCACCATAGCGAGTGCGGAGGCTGGTGTCTTGTACCCCAACCCCTCTGCAGAGCGATAGGGGATGTTGATGTTGCATCGTTGGCCAGGTGGGAGAGGCAACCCAAGGACTAAAAGAGAACAGCAAAGGTTGCTGATATGGGGTGCAAGCTCCTTGTACGAGGCTGAGTTCACTATCTTGGCCGTGCATTCCCATTCTAACTTCATATTGTCTATATGGCTATATCCCTGACCCCTGTGGGCAAATGCAGTGTTGCTGGAATGGTCCATTGGGTGGGTGAGTGTGACTGAAGCTGGCCATTCAGGATAGAATGTAGTGAAGTCAGGACCTAATACGATATCTTTAAGCTGGTAGCTGGGAACTGTGCTCCGCTGAGATTAATGGCATTATTTTAACCATTGCAGTCAGTTTTTAATTGTTGCTATTTCTAATTGGCTAAATGAGATGATCTCTGATTATTCCAGCTGGCTGATCATATGTTCCTGCTTCCTGTTGCAGGTTTGGGTGGTGCCTCCCTCTGCACTGCCGCCCCACCCCCCCTCCCCCACCACCCAGTAAAGTGCAGCTAGTAAAGTTTATTTATTCGTCACAAGTAAGGCTTACATTAAAACTGCAATGAGGTTACTGTGAAAATCCCCTAGCAGCCACACTCCGGTGCCTGTTTGGCCATGCTAAATTCTCTGTGTACCCAATGTATCTAATCACGTCTTTCAGACTGTGGGAGGAAACTGGAGCACCTGGAGGATACCCACACAGAGAATATGCAAACTCCACAAAGACAGTGACCCAAACCAGGAATTGAACCCGGGTCGCTGGCGCTGTGTAGCAGCAGTGCTAACCACTGTGCTACCGTGCCGCCCATGGTAGCATAGTTGGACCTAGCCAAGGTCCAACTAGTATCAGCTAGTTTTGAGTGTAGAATGTGTCATAGCAAAGGGTCCCCCAACCCCTCACTTGATTTCTGTGGCCTGGAGGTGTCACCATCAGGGACCTCCTTGGAGCAGTCCTGTGCAACAGGGAATCTGCATGGTGGGGAAGAGCTAACACACATCTCAACAAGTTTAGTATTGAGATGAAATAGAGTGAGGAATGGCTTCCCATTTGTTCGGTAGCGAGGGTGAGACTTTACCACTGTGATAAAGAATTGCTGTTTGGGATGCTGGTAGTTTGTGCTGGGGTTGTTCTTGGGCTCTGTGGCATGTGCCACACTGACTGTGAAGGTGAGGCTGTTTAATAGTTGGTGCAGCAGCATAAGGTTAACACAGCTGAACGTTTGTGTCTGAACCAGGCCCCTGGAAGAAGATCGAGGTCAACGTCTCAGTCGTCCTTGCACATGGTACGCAATACCTGATGCCTTTGTATTAGGGTCCTGGTGCTTTTCTTCCCATTCTTAACTGGGACTCATTTGGTGGTGGTGGTGGCCAGTGCTTTCTCTCCCTCTCCGCTCTTTCCTAATCTCACCCTCTCTCGCTCTCTGCCATTCAATCATTACTACTTGTAATTTGGATGCCAAATACACCTGCTAACAATCTTTACATGGGCCTAGGATTACGGGCGTTTTGCGTCCCACTGATTTTGCTGCTCTGCAATGAGCAGGGAGGGTTCAGATGTGGGAGTACAGCGATGCTTGGGGTCTCCCTGATGAGTGCCAGATCCTATTCCATTAATGGTTGGATGTGAACTTCTGTACACTGCTCCACAGTAGAGCAGGTCAAAGCATATGCAGGTGTACACTCCATTTTATCCATTGGCAGAAAGCTGGGCAGGTGGGATAATCTGGGATTTGCTGCAGGGCTATCACTATCATTTCCTGTTCTCCTTGGGCAGATTATTGAATTGTGTGCTGTATACCAAACACTGTGAATGCTTACTCAAATTCCGCCACCCCTCTCTCTGGGAGCCATACTTAGCTGGTGGCAGGGAAGCCAACTCCGTTGCTCCCAGTGACTTCCCGGAGTTAATTTTACTGCAGAATGTTTTGATAAGGCAATACAGGTTTATGGTCCTTTCTGTCTCCATGTTCAGGCAGGAGTGTGTTAAATAAACACTCCAGGCAATGTTAGAGCCAGAGGAGCAAGGAGTTCTCTTTGAGAAATACTGGCATAGCTAGACAGAGAAAAGGCCAAGGTCCACCTGGCTCACCACCTGCCATCCATGGCAGGGACATGGTAGGTGATAATGGAGATAATAGTCCACCTCGTTATAAACCACATCCCCACCACCATGTTACAGAGCTGTGGACACTATAGGTTTAAGGTAAATACTCCTCCCCTCACTAATATCACCAGTAATGAGGCTGCTCATTACCATCTTGCTATTTCTGGGATGTTCCAGGAGGCTGTTTTCGCACACTTAGATACAGAATGAGGCCACTCAGCCCCTTCAGCCTGTTCTACCACTCAGTTAGATTTTGGCTGATCTGTATCCCAATGCTATTTTATCTTTTAGTTGATACCCTTCCCAATAAAACTCTATCAATCCCAAATTAATCCCACAGCCCACATCCATGTATCAATCCCAAACTAATCCCACAGACCATACTGCTGTATCGATCCCAAACTAACCCCACAGACCATATCCCTGAATCGATCCCAAATGAATCCCACAGCCCATATCCCTGTATCAATCTCGAGCAAATCACAGAGCCCACATATCTGTATCAATCCCAAACTAATCCCACAGCCATTTCCCAGTATCAATCCCAATCTATCAATCTCAGTCCTGAAGTTTTCAGTTGATCTCAGAGCTGAGAGTTTGGTTGAGGATTAGCAGGATGAAGGAGTTGGGAAAGCAGCTGACTGTTCTGAAACTCAGTGGAATGCCTTGATGACACGCTGGGACTGATCAGCTTGGGCATTTCTCTTCCCCTGGTAGCCCACACAGATGGGAGAGATTTGAACCTTTTAGAGATGTATTTCAATTGGTAGGTTTCCTGGTTTATGCCAACTAACCAGTGGGTTGTTGCTGTTTAATTGGAGGGCAGGGTGGGTTTTTAGTCTGGGGGAGAGCTTGCCTCTATGCCCGTGATGTTTTCATATTGGACTGTCTCGTTTTCAGCCCTATGGGAGGCGCTCTCGAACCACCTCTGAGTCATCTAACCACAGCCTAGGCCGCGAGAGGCACCCCTCAGCAGTTAACCAGCCATCACTTCCACCTCAGCCAGAGACCACTGCCAACACGGCCCCGGAGACATCAAAGGAAGCCAGGCGACAGGAACCTGAGAGCAAAAAGTCAAAGGTAAAGGCAGCGGATTCCAGGGGTGCCGCAGGCTGACTGCGTCTCATTGATGCTGCTTCCTTGGGTGAAGGCAACATTGGTGTTTATTGACCACTGTTATCCTGCAGTGTGTCACACTGGATCTTCCTGATCCGCTCCTGTCTTTGTAGATAGGGAATGACAGGATATTGACCCTGGAGGAATATGGGGTAGAGGTATTCAAAATTGTGAAGAGTTTTGATAGAGTAACGAAAGATAAACTTATAGAATCATAGAACCCTACAGTGCAGAAAGAGGCCCTTCAGCCCATCGAGTCTGCACCGAACACAATCCCACCCTGGCCCTACCCCCATATCCCTACATATTTTACCCACTAATCCCTCTCTAACCTACACATCCCTGGATACTAAGGGGCAATTTCTTAGCATGGCCAATCAACCTAACCCGCACATCTTTGGAATGTGGGAGGAAACCGAAGCACCCAGAGGAAACCCACGCAGGCACAGGGAGAATGTGCAAACTCCGCACAGATAATGACCCGAGCCAGGAATCGAACCCAGGACCCTGGAGCTGTGAAGCAGCAGTGCTAACCACTGTGCTACTGTGCTGCTCTGTTGCTAGTGTCACATCCCTAATCAAAGGGCGCAGATGAAAAGGAACTGGGGGAGGTGAGGTTTTTTTTTTACTGCTTGTTACGCTGAATGAACAGCCTAAAAGGGTTGTGAAAGCAGATCCCACTGTAATTTTCAAAATAAATAAGTGGGATTACTTGGATAGTTTTTTTTAAAAGAGCTGGCAAAGGCGCAAATGGCCACCACCTATGCTGTGATGTCCTGACAACACCACTGGAGCATGAATGCATGTTTCAAATCAGGATCAGTGTTTGGAGGTGTCAGTGTCCACTGATCTGGAGTACCAAGTGCTTCTGACTAGTAGGGGTTGCAGGGCGGGGGAAAGATGATTAAGGGAGCTTGCTGTTACTGAGGGAAGTGTCTGTCAGGTCTCTGAGGAGACTGGCTGCTGGTGTTTCCCAAGCTGTGGCTGTGCTGTGTTCATTCAGAAATAAGGAGCTATAGAAACCACATGGAGGAGCTGCTATTGCAGGAGGCTTTCTGATCATATTATGGCAGGAGTTGGGACTGGTAATGCAGAATATGTCATATAGTGCACCCATCAAACACTCCCAGGACAGATACAGCTCGGGGTTGGATACAGAGTAAAGCTCCCTCTATGCTGTCCCCATCAAACATTATGTGGAGATGCTGGTGTTGGACTGGGGTAAACACAGTAAGAAGTCTCACAGCACCAGGTTGAAGTCCAACAGGTTTATTTGGTAGTAAACGCCACTAACTTTTGGAACGCTGTTCCTTTATTGGGTGAGTGGAGAGTTCTGATCACAAGCAGGGCATATAAAGGCACACACAGTTTACAGAATACTGATTAGAATGTGAGTCTTTACAGCTAATCTGCTATTCAAGTCTTAAAGGTGCAGACAATGTGAGTGGAGATAGCATTAAGCACAGGTTAAAGAGATGTGTATTGTCTCCAGAACAGCAAGTGAGATGTTGCAAGTTCAGGCGAGTCATGGGGGTTACAGATAGTGTGACATGAACCCAAAATCCTGGCTGAGGCAGTCCTTGTGTGCAGAACTTGAGTAAAGCTCCCTCTACGTTGTCCCCTGTCCCCATCAAACACTCCCAGGACAGGTACAGTACGGGGTCAGCCTGTCCCTTGCATCTAACTTTCCAACAAAGGCACTAATTGTTGTTGTCTCTCAGGGTGGCTGGCTGAGCTGGTTGCGACCCAGCAGGAAGACTGAAGCCCATCTACCGGATGACAAAAATAAATCGGTGAGTATGTCGGTCACAGGGCATGTCTGTGGATCTGTTACATGCAGCGAAACACAACCTTCACATTGAGATGCTGAGTATTGGCTCCCTCTGGTTAATCCAATGCAACTCAGCCCACCTGCTAGCACTGTATGAACAGCCATATGTCCAGAATTTTGCATTCATTCCCCTTTAATCAATACCTTTCTGGTTTTGGGTAATACTTGATGAGGTCACTATTTATTGCCCCGAGATGCTAGTGGGCTGCCTTAGTGTGAGGTACGGTATTCTACAATGTTAACACTAATCTTGCAGGCTCCCTGAGTCCCTTAGAAACAGGCTGGTAACAAAGCTCAGCCATGAGATGACTTTAATGAGAGAGTCCAAACATGTTTATTAAGTTTCATGTAAACTGCAGCAATAAAAGTTCAGATGCTGATTTACAGTCTAATGTGAGCTAAGTACATGTTCATTCTGGACAGAGGGGTCCAGACCTTATCGTGCAGCTCCTGGTCTTCAGTCACACCGGATCCCCTCGCGGCTGTGTTTGTTCTTTCCTGTGCATGTGATGTGATTAGACGGTGCAAATTTGGACTTGGGAGCCGTGAACAGGCTGCAATGTGGCTGCTTCTTCCATGGCTGTACCCATTTTAATGCCAGCCTGTGTTGCGTGGGGGGGAAGGGGTGTTGCTGGTTTTGTTGGGTGCATGGGTTTTATGGGACCTGCACCCTGAGGGGCCGCACCACTGGCACCCACTGGGTGCATGTATTCCACTGTAATTGGAGCTGGAATTCTGGTCTCTACTTGCCAGGGAAGTCTGGAATGCTGGGCTTTAACTCTCCGCCTTCTAGCCCTGAGGCAGAAATGGAAGCGGTGTTGATGAGGGTGGCATTTGGAAGTGGGTTTCGGTTTCCCGGCTCCGAGCTCACACCTAAAGCATAGCCTTGGGATGGGGCCAATTCTGAATTTTGTTTTGTGCACAGATTGTGTGGGACGAGAAGAAGCAGCGATGGGTGAATCTGAATGAACCCGAGGAGGAGGTACGTGTCGAGTGCTGACGTTCTCCAGCCTCCTGATTTGTTATTATTTGTTCTCGGGATGTGTGTGTCACTAGCAAAGCTATCATTTATTAGGCATGCCTGGTTGCCCTGCAAAGGTGATGTGGAGTTGCCACCTTGACCCACTGCTAGCAGGTTTGGTACAAAATGACCACCTCAGGGCAATTGAAGTCAAACACCATTGCTGAGGGTCTGGAGTCACATAGTGCCGGACCAGTTAAGCGCGGCGATTTCCTTCCCTAAAGGACATCAGTGACCCAGTTGTGTTTTTATGTCAATCCGACAGTTTCCTGCTCACTTTTACTGCAACTGGATTTTTATATCCAGCAGGTTGCCGATAGCTGTGCTGCACTTGGTCTCAGGGTTAGAGAGAGAAAATCAACTCTGCCCCTGATTTCCATCGGATGTGGGCAGCAGTTGAGGACAGAATGGGATTCCGCTGTGATTCTCCCCCTTCCATGTTTGGTATCCCCATACACACCACCCAGGCCGATTGGTTTCAAAAGGAGCAGCGCTCTGAAAGCTACAGGCTTGTGCTACCAAATAAACCTGTTGGACTTTAACCTGGTGTTGTGAGACTGCTTACTGGTTTCAAAAGCCCAGGGTAGGGAGCGAGTGTGGTTGGGGTGGGGGGGGCACGCAGGAGCAGGAGGCCAGGGTGGGGGAGCTGGGGCCCAGGGAGGAAATGGGGTGGGAAAGAACGCAATGTGGACCCCAACACGAGGGAGGAATCAGACTATCTGGCAGGAATATCTGTCTTGGGCCTGTCAACAGATTACAGTAATGTGTCTGTAAGCAGTAACTCGCCATGTGGGAAATGACAGGGGCTCACGCATAGATGACCCGTACAGGGTGCAGAAATTTCCTGTGGTTATGTGGGGAGCAGTGAAGTGGGAACAGGGATTACTTGACTCTCCTCCCCCACCCACCCGCCCGATCTGAGCTGAGTTGGCGGCGGCGGCTGCTGCTAGATTTTGGGAGTGATGTTATGTGTGTGTCATTGCAGAGCAAGCCTCTTCCTCCACCACCGAGCTTTCCAGTGACTGCTCCTACCCTTGCCTCGAGTTCCACTACCTCGCCCACCCTCGGGGGTGGTCCTCCACCCAGGAACAGGTTCTCTATGAAAGCAGGTGAGGATTCGTTGCTGGCTCTTTGCTGTCTTTCCTGCTTTCTCTCTCCCAAGTTTTGTACGTGTGCAGCACCACCCACCCCCATGCTCTGTTTGGGTAAGCTGTGCAGTGAAGGTACTCCCCACACTCCCCCTCTATCTCAGGATGTCTCAAAGTACTTCACAACATATTAAATATTTACGAACTCCAGTTTGTCATAATGTGGTAAATATGACAGCAAATTTGTCCACAGCAAGATCCTACAAGCAGCAACATGGTAAATGACCAGATAATGTGTTTTTATCGATGTTGGCTCTGGCTTAAGTATTTGCGAGGACAATGGGATCGCTTAAATTCTAGCCGAACAAAGAGAAGTGCAGCTCAGGTATGGGCCCTCCGGCTTGTGCCGGGGGTGAAGAATTTCAGTCATACTGACGTCCCTCAGCTGGATGAGCCCAATATTTGACAGTCTATAACGGTGGTTTGTATATTGGTGTGTGTTCAGGGAGATGGGCCACTCGGTTCTGCCGTACTATTAAATCACTACAGCTTTCTGGGTGCCAGTCCCGGATTGCACCCCCTCCCCCAATCCCGTGTGTGAAGAATGCTTTCTGACACCGTGTTTAAATGGCCTGGCTCAGATTTTAAGGGTTTGTCCCCTTGTTATTGCCTCCTCCTCCCTCCTTCACCACCAATAGTTTCTCTATCTCTACCATCAAATCCTTTAATCATCTTAAACCTGTCAATTAGATCAGCGCTTAATCTTCTACTGAAGGGGATACAAGTCTGTGGAACCTGGCCTTAGAATTTAATCCTCTGTTTCCCCCACAGTCATTCTGATGCATCTGCTCTGCTCCCTGCCAAGGCCTTACTGGGAGATGCAATGCCCTGAATTGAACCGTTACTGCAGGTGGGGTCTGGCCAGGGGTCCCTAGGAGATAATGCAGTTTTTTTTGTTAAAGACAAAATTACAATGGATTCTGGAAAACGTAAATTCAAATAAATCTACCTCTCCATTAGCCATTAGTAATTTCTGTACGGATCCCTAAATCTCTCAGCTTCTCCAGTTTCTCATTGACAAAATATTTTGAATCTGCTGGTCAGCAGAATATCTTCATATGAATGCAGTTTAACTGATTTCCATTCTCTCTCCCCACATCAACCCAACAGGTACGAAGGCTCGATATGTGGATGTCCTGAATCCCAGTGGATCAAAGCCTGGTGGGGTGCTGCAGCCCCCTGTGGACCTGTTTGCCCCCCTGGCACCAATGCCTATTCCCACCAACCTCTTTGTACCACTGCCAGGTACGGTGCATTGCTGGCTATACGCTTATTCCTGTCAGTAATATAATATATTCCTTCTCCTTTTCCTTGGAGGGGTGGAGGGAGGGAAGGGGAGGAGGGTTGGTGGGTGAATGACTGCTTCTGCCTGCAGAGATGGTGAGACCCCAGCCTAAAGATAGACTTGCCTTTCAACTGTGTCTTTCATTACCTCAGGAGGCTGCAGAGCATGAATTAAAAGTGTACTTACTGCTATAGTATAGGAAATACAACACACAACAAACACCCCAAACAGCAATATGATCCTGTCCGGATTATCTGTATCTAGTTAATGTGGGGTGGGTGATAAATAATGGCCAGGGCACTGGGGAGAACTTCCCTGCCCTTTTGGTAGCACCACAGGATCTTTTACTTCCACATGTGAAGGTGGACGAGGCTTCAGTTTAGCATCTTATTGGCAAGACGTCACCTCTGGGCAGCTTTCCCTTGGTAGTGCACTGGGAGTGTGTTGCCTAGATTGTGCCCAAACCATGGAATGGGACTAATTCTCCTGACCTTTCAACTGCAACCCACTGAACGAAGACCCATGTGGCTGGAAAAGGAGGGGGAGAGTGAGAGGAGTTTGGGGTGGGGGGAGCGGGGGTGACAGCAGGGCCAGGGAAGAGGATTGGTGGGTGAATGGTAGGATGGATCCCTAACTGGAAAGTCCTCTGCAATGGTGTCCATCCTGATAACGAGCTCGCATTTTGTTGTGAGGGACTCTGTGCGCCCACTTTTGGACTTGGTGGTGACAGAGCTGTCAGCTGAGCCAAGCTGCTGTTCAGGCGGGGCCAGTTCCACTGTGGATCTTGCCCAACCCTTCAGACTCTGGAGAATGAGAGAGAGAGAAACAACAAAAAGATCATTAGAAATAGACCATTCAGCTCATTGAGCCTGCCTTGCCATTCAATAAGATTGTGGTTGTTCTGACTGTGGCCTCAGCTTCACTTTCCCACACGTCCCCAGAATCCTTGATCCCATGTTGATCAAATATCTGTCTAACTCAGCCTGGAATAAATTCCGTGACTTAACCTCCACCGCTTCCTGGGGCAGAGAATTCCAGAGGATAAATGAACCTGTGAGCTGAGAAATTCCTCCTCAGCCCCTTCATAAATGGGAGACCCCATTTTTTTTAAGCTGTGCCCCTTAGTTCTAGATTCCCTCACAAGGGGAAATGTCCTCTCAAGTGCGCCCTCCCCCACCCCACAATCTTAGATATTTCAGTAAGATTCTTCTCACTCTTCTAAACTTCGGTGAATATCGGCCAAGCCGCTCATTCCTTCTCTCCAGACACACCTTCGTTGCAAGAATCAGCCTAGTGACCTTCTGTATTCTGAAGGAGACCAGAGTGGTACACAGTTCTCTGGTTGTGGCCTCACTGGTGCCCCGTCCGGTTCCTACAGAACCTCCCATCTTTTACGCTCCGTCTCCCTTCCAATGAAGGTTAATATTCCATTTTCTTCCCAACTAACTGCATGCTAACTTTTTATGATTCACGTACATCCAGATCCCTCTGTATTGCAACATTCTACATTCACTCCATTTGAATACTACTGTATTTTTATCCAAAGTGGGTAGCCTCACATTTCCCATGTTATGTTCAATCTGCCATTTTGTGCTGACTCACTTAACCTGTCCAAATTGCTGAGCGGACTCTTTGTATCCTCCTCACAACTTGCTGCCCTTCGTAGCCTCGGCAAATTTGGCTACAATGCAATCTGATCCTGTATCTGAGTCATTAATATAGACCCCGAGTAGCCTAGGTCCCAGCACCAATTCCTCTGACACTCTTGTCAGTTAGTTTGCCAAACTAAAATTGACTCAATTATCCTGACACTTTCCTGCTAATGAGCCAATCCTCTATCCATTCTAATGTATCATCCAAACACTATGATCCCTTATCGTGTGCAGTTACTTTATCACATGGCTTGCGGAAATCTAAATACTCTACATCTACTGGTTTTCCTATATTCACCTTACTTGTCGGCTTCACAAAGAACTCTTGTAAATTTGTCGAGCATTATTTCCCTTTCATTCACTCAGACAGAGTCAACGTGGTTTTATTGTGGTTTTCCAAGTATCTGGCTCCTATCCTTTCAAAAGTATATTTATTATTGTTACAAAGAGGCTTACATTAACGCTGCAATGAAGTTACTGTGAAACTCCAATAACACACTCTGCATTCTGGCACTTTGTCAATGACAGACATTAGGCTAACTCGTTGATTTTTCCTGCTCTCTAACACTCCCCGCCACCCCTCAACCAGCCCATACCTCTGAAAAAGTATGTGATGTTTATGGTTTTCCAATTTGCTGGAACCTTCCTAGGTGATTTTAGAAATTTGTAACCCATGTACCCGCGATCTCTGCAGCCTCTTCCTTTTGAGACCCTCTGGAGACCATCAGGTCCTGGGGATTTAGTTTCCCTAGAGTGCTTTCTCTGATAGTGACAGTGGTTGTTTTTACGTTCCTCCCTCCACTTTGCTTGTTTATTTTCTATTCTTGGAATGCTTCCTGTATCTTTTACTGTGAAGACAGAAATACCTGTGTTTATTGTGTTTATAGGTGAGGGATCTCAGCCACCTGAAGGAACACCAGCAGAAAGCTCTCAGCCCACAGAACAGACAAACCCAGAGGCAAAGGCACCACCCCAGGTATGTGTCTGCAATGCCCTGTTTATACAGCAAGTACAACACACAAAAAAGCCTCCTTCAGCCCTTTTGTATCACACCCTTTCATCAAACCCATCTATTACGTTTGTATTTATTAGTGTCACAAGTAGGCTTACATTAACACTGCAATGAAGTTACTGTGAAAATCCCTGAGTTGCCACACTCTGGCGCCTGTTCAGTTACACTGAGGGAGAATTTAGCATGGCCAGTGTACCTAACCAGCACGTCTTTCGGACTGTGGAAGGAAACCAAAGAACCCGGAGGAAACTCATGCAGACACAGGACGAGCATGCAGATTTCACAGAGTTTCACACAGGGTTGTGATCCTAGCTGGGAATAGAACCCAGGTCTTTGGTGCTGTGAGCCAGCAGTGTTAACCACTGTGCCACCATATTTTTTTCTCCCTTGTGTTTATCTCCTTGAATATATTTGTGCTGTTCCCTTCAACCACTCCCCATGGGAGTGAGTCCCACATTCTCCTGAAATCCTCATTGGATATACCATATGTACCATGGGGTTTGGCAATGTTAATAATGAGATTTATTTTTAATATGTAGCCAAACCTTAATATCTGAAGAGCCACAATACTGTAACTGAAATGTTTGTAAGATTGAAAAACATAATCCAAACACATTTCAACAACATTTTAAAAGATTTTTTTATAAAGTTAATTGGACAATACTTTCTCATGAACAGAGTATTAATAAAAGTTTGGAAAATAAAACAAGCCATTTAAATACCCTGGAAATGAATTCAAACCATCGAGGCTGGAGACTCGCCTGATATTTAACGTGTTGCTTCTCTTTTTGTAGATGTTTAACCCAGTACCAAATGCTGATCTGTTGCCTTCTGAGCCCAATAGTGTGCAGTTTGGAGAGGTAAATATCATTGTCTGCTTTACCGCTGTAAGATGTGACATTTTCCTCCCACCAAGTAGCCAGCTCTCTTCATCCCCCTTCCCTTTCCTTTTCTCTCCCCACCTCCTCGCTTCCCCTTTTCTACATTGTACACCCCCCCGCCCCCAATATCCTCATCTATCACAGTTTACAGTTCTCTGCCGTTTGGCCATTCACACCCTTTACTCTCTCTGTGGGCTGCCATTAGCAGTCTTTCCCCTGGTTTCTGTGGCTATTGACTCATCTTTCATTCCCTCTCCCTGCAGGATAAATATCTCCCACTTTCTATGCGTTTTAGCTTTGACAAGTTTGAAACGTCAGCTCTTTTCTCTCCTTACAGATGCTGCCAGACCTGCTGAGATTTTCCAGCATTTTCTCTTTTGGTTTCAGATTCCAGCATCCGCAGTAATTTGCTTTTAACCAGCTCTCTGATAGGACAATTCTCCCATCTCCACTGTTAACCTGTTCAATCAACAGTCTTCATAAAAAAAAATTTGTATTTATGTTTGAATCTTCTCTTTCTCTTGTAGCTGCCTGATAAAATCATAGAACCTGGCAACAGGTTCCAGGCACCCACTACTCTCTGTGCAACAAATCTGCCGCATACATATCTTTTAAACCTTGCCCCTCACATCTTAAACCTGTGCCCCCTAGTAACTGATTCTTCCACCCTAGGAAAAAGCTTCTGACTGTCCACTCTGTCCATGCCCTTCATAATCTTGTAGACTTCTATCAGGTCACTCCTCAACTTCCGTCATTCCATTGAGAATAAAAGTGAATGGGAAGCTGATCAGGAGCAGGGGGCCTAGTTCATAAATCATCCTTCCCCAAACCTGAGGCACTATGATTGAGCACTGGGATACTGACTGTGATGGGCTAACTGTCCTGGAAGTGAATGGAGGGAAAGCTTGTGTGGTCTGCATAGACTGAGCGGCTTGTGAACGAAACCTGCTGGGCCTTCAGAGAAAGCATACCAACATTTTGTCTTTCCCTGGAATAAAAAAAACTTTCATTTGTATAGTGCCTTTCCTATCCCAAAGCATCTGACAGACAATGAGATAAGAACATAAGAAATAGGAGCAGGAGTAGGCCATCTGACCCTTTGAGCCTGCCCCGCCATTCAATAAGATCATGGCTGATCTGTCGTGGCTCAGTTCCACATTCCCGCCCTCTCCCCATAACCCTTAATCCCCTCTCTTATCAAAAACCCATCAACCCACGTCTTAAAAATATTTAGCGAGGCAGCCTCCACCACCTCAACGGGCAGAGAATTCCAGAGATTCACCACCCTTTGAGTGAAGAAGTTCCTCCTCAACTCCGTTTTAAACCGCCCCCCCCCTTTATCTTGAGGCTGTGCCCCCTAGTCCTACTGTCCTTTCTGAGCGGGAAGAGCCTATCCGTCCCATTCATCATCTTATACGTCTCAATGAGATCTCCCCTCATTCTTCTAAACTCCAACGAGTACAAGCCTAGTTTATTCAGCCTCTCCTCATAGCTCAACCCCCTCAACTCCGGCATCAGCCTAGTAAACCTCCTCTGCACTCCCTCCAAGGCCAAAATATCCTTGCGTAAGTACGGCGCCGAAAACTGCACACAGTACTCCAGCTGCAGTCTCACCAATGCCCTATACAGCTGCAGCAAGACCTCCCTACTTTTATATTCAATCCCCCTCGCTATGAAGGCCAGCATCCCATTTGCCTTCCTGACCACCTGCTGTACCTGCAGGCTGGGTTTTTGCAACTCATGCACAAGGACCCCGAGGTCCCTCTGCACCGTCGCCTGCTGCAGTTTTTCTCCACGTAAGTAATAGTCCTTCCTACCATTATTCCTACCAAAGTGGACCACCTCGCACTTGCCAACATTAAATTCCATTTGCCAGTTCCTGGCCCATTCGCCCAGCCTATCTAGATCCTTCTGCAGACTCTCCACACCCTCCGCACAATTTGCTGTTCCACCAATCTTGGTGTCATCAGCAAATTTCGACACCATACACTCGGTTCTCTCCTCCAGATCATCTATATAAATGTAGTCATAGAGGTAGTCATTGATGCAAATTAGGAAACATGGCAGCCAATTTATGCACAGCAAGATCCCATAAGCTGCAGTATAATAATGACCAGTTATCCTGCTTCAATGATGTTGATCGAGGTGTAAAGATCGGTTGATGACACTGGGGAGAATTCCACTACTCCCATTGGAAACAGCAGCTGTGGAATCTGTTATGTTCCCTGAGAGAGGGGATGGGACCTCATTTCCACATCTCATCCTAAGGACAGCAGCACTAACAATGTAACTCTCAATGCTGCACTGGCGATGTCAGTCTGGATTCGGTGCTATAGTCTCAGGAATCTGACCTGTAATCTTCAAAGGCGAGTGTGTGACTCATTGCAGGACCTGTTCCTGTTTTAGTTGAGACTGATCCAAAGGCAAAGTTATCTCTTCAGCAGTGAAGCACTTTGGGGCATCCTGCATTTGTAAACGGTGCTATATAAATGCAACTTTCTTTCCTTGTATGTCATGTGATATATTATTGAGACTAGTGTGCTGAATGTTTCTCTGTTTCCCAGACTGCTCCTCAGCCTCTGCAAGGGGGTCCTGCATCAGGAACCGTTCAGTTTTACAACCCCACCCAGTTCACCCAAGTAAGAACTTTGTTGTTTTTAATTCTGAAATAAGTTCTGTTTTGCGACAATCTGTTTAAACCTGTGATGAATGTTAATCCTGTGTGTAATGTGTTAGAGATGCTATAAAATAATACTATTTAACTGTGTAGGGGGAGCTTTACACTGTATCTAACCCAGTGCTGTACCTGTCCTGGGAGTGTTTGATGGGGACAGTGTAGAGGGAGGTTTACTCTGTATCTAACCCCGTGCTGTACCTGTCCTGGGAGTGTTTGATGGGGACAGTGTAGAGGGAGCTTTACACTGTATCTAACCCCGTGCTGTACCTGTCCTGGGAGTGTTTGATGGGGACAGTGTAGAGGGAGGTTTACTCTGTATCTAACCCCATGCTGTACCTGTCCTGGGAGTGTTTGATGGGGACAGGGTTGTGTCAGGCTCCACCACGTTTCCCAATTAGTAATTGTTGCTCTGATCTGTTTTCCAGCCCTCGGCCGGACCGGCAGCCTCTCGACCAGGTCGCTTCGTACAAAGGAAGTATCCAACGTTGAAGTGAACAGACTTAGAATGAATTCTTAAATGAACGATTGTAAAACCCTTAATGGGGGCAGTGCAGGTGATGTGATGTGCTGTGACATTTGCAGTTACAGGTGATTAAACTGGAACGGTGTGTGTTTTAAATAGCTTTTTCCCTTGAAGGGAGCTCCAGAAATGCCAGCAAGTTGATGCATTGCAAAACCCTTTGAGATGGGTCGAGGGACTAAAACCTGAAGGTGTGGGAAATGTCATTTTTTTTTATTCCAGGCTTAGCCACTTAAATAATAAAACCAAGTCAAACGAAAGCTATAGCAACATGACTGAACTTACAATGCAGCGGAATATAAAATAAACACACACCCTCAAAGTGACTGGAAATGTCAGAGCAATCATCGTGCCATGAAACTGGAGTAAACCAGACCCTGGCATGCCCCGAAAGATGCCCAGCACCAAACTATTCTTTGATTGCTGTAACTGTTCAGTTTTAATTGAGAGAAGTGTGTTTGGGTGGAAAGAGCTGTTGGGGGAGGGGGGTGGAGAAATTTTGGAACGATTGTCCCTAATGATTTGTATTTAGGTAATATATATAAAAGGCTGCTGTAAGAGTATTGTATAGCCAGACCCAACTGTTGTACATTAATACTTTAAAAATATCTGGAGGATTGTGTGAATAAATATTAACATGTGCAATATCAATGCTATCTTTCTCTTATTCTGGGAGAAGATCTGACAGGACATGGGAAGAAGAGGACAGAATGGCCAGAGAAGCTGTGAGGAGCTTTGGTTCCTCTTGAAGGATCAGCCCCTCCACATGCCTCATGAATTAAACAGTATTCCAATAGGTGCTGTGTCCAATTGTCCATCACACAGCAATGTTCCAAACCACCACAAGAGATGCAGTGTAATTTAGGGATAATTTTGTACAGAATGAAATCTGCTAATCTCAAGGTCCTCACACATAATGTGATTCTTCCCCCAGTGTCATTTGTCATTAATTGTATCCTGCACCCCCCATCTCCTGTAGTTTAGTACTCTCATGTAGATTGCATAATATTTCAGATTCAGAGACTCTTCTCTTACCTGAGAAGTTTATTTTCTTGTGTTAAGGATGCACACTGTAAATTGTTGAAAGGAAATAAAATATTTTGCGTTCTGGAACACTTTCAACCTCTCGCCCAGTCTGCATTTTGTTAGCTTTTTCACTTGTTCTTGGGATTTGGGCATCACTGGCAAGGCCAGCATTTTTTGTTCATCCTCAACTTCCCTCGAGAAGGTGGTCATGAGGCACTGCTTTGAACCACTGCAGTCTGTGGTGTAGGTACTCCCACAGTGCTGCTAGGGAGGAAGTTCCAGGTTTTTGACGGTGAAGGAATGGCCAGTGCATTTTAAAGTCAGGCAGTGAGTGACTTGGAGGGCAACCTCCTGGTGATGGTCCCCATGCACCTTCTGTCTCTCCTAGGTGATAAAGGTGGCAGGTTTGAAAGGTGCCCTCAAAGAAGCCCCAGTGAACTGCTGCAGTGCCTCTTGTAGATGGCACATGCCACTGCCAGTGATGATGAGCATTTAATGTGTGGTGGGTGGGAGGTGAATCAATTGGCATTTTTCCTGGATGGTATTGAGCTTGTCTGGTGTTGGATTAATGCAGCTCCAGGCAAGTGCAGAGTCACACTGAATTGTAGATGGTGGATTGGCTTTGTGGAGTCAGGAGATGATTCTGGAAGGTAATCTGTGCAGAATTCCAGATGCCGCCACCTGTAGCCACAGTATTTATGTGGTTGCAGTGATTGTAACCCCCAACAAGCTCACAGCCCCTTTAAAAACACTGCTGCACTGGGGAATAGTTAACATCTGCACAGGGCAAGCTGAAGGTGGGCCTGCCAAAGTTTGCCTGAAGTTAGGACAGCTGCTAAAGTTATTGTGGGGGGTCCTGAGGCAAAGGACATTTAAAGGAAAGCATTCAAATAAATGAGTTGAAAATTGAGAGAATCATAGTTGGGTGATCGTGAGCTGAAACTTTGACTGTTTCTGTCTCCCTGCTGCCAAATCTGCTGAAACTTTACAGCATTTTCTGTTTTTGTTTCCAGATTTTTAGCAGCTGCAGTATTTTGCTTTCACTCAAATCAAGGGGTTTTGCTCAGTTTAACAGCTGTTAGAGGTCAGAAACTGGTTTATCTTCCACAGGGCTGCTTGATGTGAAGCTTCCGATCAGAAATGATGCACAGAACAGAATGTCTCGGCCTCTGGAAGGGTAGTGTTCATACAGTGGGAGGAGACCTCCAGTATCCCAGCATACACTACACCCCCATGGGCCTCCGGTCACTCCTCCAGTATCCCAGCATTCGCTGCCCCCTCCGCTCACTCCTCCCGTATCCCAGCATACACTGCAACCCCACGGCCCTCCGCTCACTCCTCCAGTATCCCAGCATTTGCTAGTCCCCCCCCCTCCCCCCAAGGTTTCCGCTCACTCCTCCAGTATCCCAGCACACACTGCTGGGCGGGAGTCCTCCTCGTTCCCGCGATGCACCGTGCCTGGCGTTGCCCCCGTGCTGAGGTCTGGTTGCTAAGGGCCTCAGGCGGTTTCATGGCCCTGGCGTTAGGGCCGGGTAGAGAGTGCGGGAGCGGAGCGGGGAGCCCGGCAGCCAGGCCGCTCTGTCAGGTGAGCGGAGCGGCGTCTTTCCCAGTGCGGCAGGCCCGAGCCTGGGCCTAGAGTAGGTTCAGCCGCCCGGCTGACAGCCACTGCCGGGCAGAATATTCGACTGTGGGGGGCATCGCAGCTTTCCCCAAGTTCCACCCCTGCGGTACTGAGTCCGACTGTGTCCCCTTGCCAAGGTGTGGATCGGGGTGGTGTGTAGATACACTGCTCTCTGTGGTCTGAGGCTGCAGTTGGCCTCAGTGTCCCAGGGCTGGGGCTCCTGCCCCTGATCAGAGGATGAAGCCGGGACCAACTTCCATTATGATGCTCTCCATAGTGGAATAGCTCACTGCTAACATGCCGTCAGTGCACAGCAGGCTGGGGCTGCATCTTTGATTTGATTTATTATTGTCACATGTGTTAGTATACAGTGAAACAGTATTGTTTCTTGTGCACTATACAGATAAAGCATACCGTTCATAGAAAAGGAAAGGAGAGCATGCAGAATGTGGTGTTACAGCCATAGCTAGGGTGTGGAGAAAGATCAACTTAATGCGAGGTAGGCCCATTCAAAAGTCAGGGAAGAAGCTGTTCTTGAGTCGGTCAGTACATGACCTCAGACTTTTGTATCTTTTTCCCAACTGAAGAAGTTGAAAGAGAGAATGTCCAGGGTGCGTGGGTCCATAATTATGCCGGCTGCTTTGCCGCGGCAGCGGAAGTGTAGACAGAGTGAATGGATGGGAGGCTGGTTTGCATGATGGATTGGGCTGCATTCACGACCTTTTGTACTTCCTTGTGGTCTTGGGCAGAGCAGGAGCCCATACCAAGCTGTGATACAACCAGAAAGAATGCTTTCTATGGTGCATCTGTAAAAGTTGATGAGAGTCGTTGCTGACATGCCAAATTTCCTTGGTGTTCTGAGAAAGTAGAGGCATTGATGGGCTTTCTTAATTATATGTCAGCATGCGGGGACCAGGACAGGTTGTTAGTGATCTGGACACCTAAAAACTTGAAGCTGTCAATCATTTCTACGTTGTTCCCATTGATGTAGACAGGGGCATGTTTTCCATTATGCCTTCTGAAGTCAATGACAGTCTCCTTTGTTATGTTGACATTGAGGAAGAGATTATTGTCGTTGCACCAATTCACCAGATTCTCTATCTCGTTCCCGTACTCAGTCTCAGTTTGCGATCCTACTCACAACTGTGGAGGTCATTAGCCAACTTGAAAATCGAGTTGCAGGAGAATTTGGCCACACAGTTATAGGTGTATAAGGAGTATAGTAGGGGGCTGAGAACACAGCCTTGCAAAGCTCCAGTGATGAGGATGATCGTGAAGGAAGTGTTGTTGCCTATCCTTACTGATCACGGTCTGTGGGTTTAGAAGTCTAGGATCCAGTTGAAGAGGGAGGAGCTAAGCCCCAGGCCAGAAAGGTTGGAGATGAATCCTATAGGAATAATGGTGTTGAAGACTGGGCCAAATAGTTTTCTTCGTATTGTGATGACCCAATGACCATCACCCCAATTCATTCCATTATAAACTACACTATCATGCTTAACAATTTCAGAGGCACCTTCGAAGTGCAGTGAGTGAAAACCCCGTCTCCTCTGATTACCTTAACTCAGCCCAGAGTGCAGGGATCCAAGGTTGACATTCCTCACAATTTTGCACTAAATTAATCTCAGATTCTGCAGGGTGACTGAACAAAAGAGTTCTCTCCCAAACTGTTGTTTGGGACAGTATAGAGGGAGCTTTACTCTGTATCTAATCCTGTGCTGCAGCTGTCCTCTGATTGTTTGATGGGACAGTGTAGATTGAGGGAGCTTTAGGGTTGTGAGATATATCTGTTGTTTGTTGGACATCTTGCGGAGTTAAGAGTTAATAACCAAATTGATCTGGAACAAAAGTCTTTCTTTGACAAACAGGAAGACAGCCGGATGCTGGGAAACAAACGTGGTCACCTTGTGAAGGAGTGATAATGTATAACACAATTGGCTCGTGTAACCAACTGGCTAGGAAGACTAGTTGTGAATAAGTCTATTCCTCAAAAGAATTCAAGAACTGATAGCTCAGAACGTGATGTTTAAGGGAAGTATCTTTGAGAAAAGCCACTAAGATTGGTCATGTAAATAGACTGCTTTCAAAGGGTTCAGGAGCAGATACATCCTGGGGTCTTGTCTGTTACATCTATCTTTGATGTTGGCTATCAAAGCGCTGTACCTGTCCTGGGAGTGTTTGATGGAGGATGGCTTTCATCTGTTAGTTGAGGAGCTTCAAAGGTATAGAATCTGAAAGCCTCTTTGCTGCACAATCAGATTGACCACCCAGGCTCCATATCAATTTGGTCTCTTCCCTTTACTCCACTGTATAGATGCTTATGAGGTGTGCCCCTGTGAATCTTTGAAAGAGTGAGGAGGATCCAGCGCCTGATCCAACGCTACCTGTGAGGTGAGATAAGGTGGGAGCTGACTGTTTCACACATAGTGATGATATTGGGAATACTGGGTGAGTAAGGACAATGATCAGGGGATGAGTAAATTTAATCTGAGGTGAAACTAGCCGGGAGCAGTACTGGGCCTCAGTGATCCAGGCATGGTCAGCCAGGGTTCCTGTTCTTGATCATTACCCTCTGATTCCTGCTGGAGACTGAGGGACATTCAGAATCAGCTGTGATGCTCCCTACAGGCAATCAGCTTGCTGGTCTCTGTATCCAAGCTGTCAAATCAAAGAGTGACCTCCTGGGTAAAGCAGCATGGGCCTTTGGAAGGGTAATCAATTTAGGAGAGAAGTAGCTGGTAGTGTGTTTTAAGTTGGCTTGTCTTTGGGATCTGAAACATTAAACTGATGTCCCGTCTGTTCTCTCAGATGGACAAGGTCCCAAGGCCACTATTCCAAAGAACATGGGAGCACCCCTGGGTGTAGTGGCCAATTTTCTTCCCCCTACCAACACCACAAGAATAGTTTACCCTGGCCATGATTAAATTGCTGTTTGTGGGATCGAGCTGCGCATAAATTGGCAGCTCTGTAACATTGCTTCTACTTCAAATGAGCATCAAGGGCTATAAAGTACTCTGGGACATCTGAGGCAGTGAACGGCATAACAGAAATGCAGGTTCTTTCTCTGTTGTCTCGCAGGATCAGCCAGTCATGTATCACTGTTGAATGAGGAGCGTCTGGTGCACTGCTCACCAATTGGAGGCACAAGCAAGGAAGGATATAATTAAACTAGAAAAAGTGCAGAAAAGATTTCCTAGAATGCTACCAGAACTTGATGGATTGAGTTATAAGGAGAGGCTGGATAGACTGGGACTTTTCTCTCTGGAGCGTAGGAGGCTGAGGAATGATCTTACAGAAGTCTATAAAATAATGAAGGGCATAGACAAGGTAGATAGTCAATATCTTTTCCCAAAGGTAGGGGAGTCTAAAACTAGAGGGCATAGGTTTAAGGTGAGAGGGGGCAGATACAGAAATGTCCAGAGAGGCAATTTTTTCACACAGAGGGTGGTGAGTGTCTGGAACAAGCTGCCAAAGGTAGTAATAGGGGTGGGTACAAGTTTATTTTTTTAAAAAGCATTTAGATAGTTACATGGGTAAAATGAGTGTAGAGGGATATGAGCCAAATGTGGGCAATTGGGACTAGCTTAGGAGTTTTAAAAAAAAGAATGGCGTGGACAAGTTGGGCTGAAGGATC
Source organism: Carcharhinus amblyrhynchos (assembly GCF_965287045.1). Lineage (NCBI taxonomy): Eukaryota > Metazoa > Chordata > Chondrichthyes > Carcharhiniformes > Carcharhinidae > Carcharhinus > Carcharhinus amblyrhynchos. The sequence goes on from NC_137348.1 coordinate 2,745,594, forward strand.
TGTTTCCATGCTGTAAACCTCTACGACTCTGTGACTCTAAGCAACCTTTTGTCTTGGCAGCAGCTGCTTGTGATATGTCCCCATGTCCTCAGAAAGAGTGTGCGTGTGTGTGGGTGAGTGTAAAGGAGGTGGTACTGAGAACTGGAATTCTACAAGCACTGATCAGGAATTGAACCATAAGCGAGTGAGAGAGAGAAACTCTGAGAGGCTGAGGACTCCTGTTGAATGGCCATTCTCTGTGAGAGTCTGGCTGTTGGACTATTTCACCGTGCTGAGCGTAGTGGGAGCGATTCATTAAGTGACTGATTGATTAAGGAAATTCGACATATCAGCTACGACTCTCACCAACATTTACTGATGCACCCTAGAAAGCATTCTTTCTAGTTGTATCACAGTTTGGTATGGGCTCCTGCTCTGCCCAAGACCGCAAGGACCTACAAAAGGTCGTGAATGTAGCCTAATCCATCACGCAAACCAGCCTCCCATTCATTGACTCTGTCTACACTTACCACTGCCTCAGCAAAGCAGCCAGCATAATTAAGGACCCCATGCACTCCGGACATTCTCTCTTCCACTTTTATTCTTTGGAAAAAACATACAAAAGCCTGAGGTCACATGCCAACCAACTCGAGCAGTTTCTTCCCTGCTGCTGTCTGACTTTTGAATGGGCTTACCTTGCATTAAGTTGATCTTTCTCTACACCCGAGCTATGACTGTAACACTATATTCTACACTCTTTCGTTTCCTTCTCGATGAACGGTATGCTTTATCTGTATAGCGTGTAAGAAAGAGTACTTTTCACTGTGTGTTAATATATGCGACAATAATAAATCAAAGCAAAATCAAATTGATTCTGCCCTTGTACACGTTGACCGTTATCAATGATTGGGTGTGAATTTGGATAGTTTTTCAGTTTGATACTTGGAGGCTTTTGGGCTGAAAGGTCACCAGCCATATTGGAGAATAGCTGAGCCAGCAAGGATCTGAGCGAGAGAGCTACTGCCCGTGTGTGGCAGGCAGTACCTCACCTTATTTACTCAGAGTGGGTGTGAGAGATTACACTGCTAAATGTGTGACTGATAAATCAAGGTTCAGCCAGTGTCAGCCAAACACTATCCCCAACTCCAGCCACTCCCTGGACACAAGGTAAGTTAAAGGTGCTATATAAATGCAAGCTCTTCAGTATAACAAAATATCCCAAGACACTTCATAGGAACACAGTGGAACAAAATGAAGAGTAAAACCAAGACAGAGGTATTCGGATGGATTAGAGCATTAGGCTTTAGAATGTGCTTAAGGAGGAGTTTAGTGAGATCATTCCAACATTGAGCAGGGCTGACTGAAGGCATGGCTCAGTGGAGAAACACACGGAGTGGGGATATAACACAGGCCAGACAGGGAGGAATGAGGGTTCCTCCAGAGTGAGTTAGACCATGGGCGGCAGAGTTTTGGATGAGCTCAGGTTCACAAAGTAAAAAAGTTTATTTATTAGTGTCACAAGTAGGCTTACATTAACACTGCAATTAAGTTACTGTGAAAATCCCCTTTTGCCACACTCCAGTGCTTGTTCAGATACACTTGGAGAATTTAGCATAGCCAATTCACCTAACCTGTACATCTTTGGACTGTGGAAGGAAACCAGAGCATCCAGAGGAAACCCACGCAGATACGGGGAGAATGTGCAAACTCTGCATACACAGTGACTCAAGCGGGAATTGAACCCAGGTCCCTAGCACTGTGAGACAGCAGTGCTAACCATTGTGCTGCCCCAAGTTAGAGGTATGTAAGGTAGAAGATGGGAGGCTGGGCCAGGTGGGTATTGCCAGTGTCAGCATTGGTGAGAGTCAGTCTCCCAGTCACTGGGTGAGGATCAGTCTCCCTGACACTGGGCGTGGATCAGTCTCCCAGACAGTGGGTGAGGATCTGTCTCCCAGACACTGGGTGAGAGTCAGTCTCCTGGTCACTGGGTGAGGATCAGTCTCCTGGTCACTGAGTGAGGATCAGTCTCCCAGACACTGGGTGAGGATCAGTCTCCCGGTCACTGGGTGAGAGTCAGTCTCCTGGTCACTGGGTGAGGATCAGTCTCCCAGACACTGGGTGAGAGTCAGTCTCCCAGACACTGGGTGAGGATCAGTCTCCTGGTCACTGGGTGAGGATCAGTCTCCTGGTCACTGGGTGAGGATCAGTCTCCTGGTCACTGGGTGAGAGTCAGTCTCCCAGACACTGGGTGAGAGTCAGTCTCTCAGACACTGGGTGAGGATCAGTCTCCCGGTCACTGGGTGAGGATCAGTCTCTCACATGGTGATTTGAGCAGGGTTCTGTGTTTGCACTCATTAAACGCTCCATTGTTGTACACATTAAGAAGTAAAGAGACAGGTTGTGTTTGCAAGCCTGCTGTGCAGTCATTAATAATGACCCATCATCATCTTGTACGTTCCACGATCATTTTACAGGAACTGTGTTTAGATTCAGTTTAATTTCCAATATTTTTCCGAATGTTGTCAAGTGAAGATTGTCAACCTTGCCTATTTAAACACCGACACTCAGTTTGGGTTCTACCAGCCCCACTCAGCTCCAGATTCCAGCACAGCCTTGGTTCAAACAACTCCAGGGGTGGGGTCAGAGTGACTGTGCTTAACATCAAGGTGGTCTTTAACCCGAACATTAAACAAAGGAACCCTAGCAAATCTGGAGTCAATGGAAATTGGTGGGGCCGGGGGGGTGTACTCTGCGCAGGTTGGAGTCATACCTGACACAAAGGAAGATGGTTGTGGTGATTGTGGGTCAATCATCTCAGCTCCAGGTCATCACTGCAGGAGTTCCTCAGGGTAGTGTCCTAGACGCAACCATCTTCAGCTGCTTCATCAATGACCTTGCGCCCATCATAAGGTCAGAAGTGGGGATGTTTGCTGATGTTCAGCACCATTTGCAACTCCTCAGATACTGAAGCACTCGGTGTCCAAACACAGCAAGACCTGGACAATATCCAGGCTTGGGCTGACAAGTGGCAAATAACATTCACGTCACACAAGCACCAGGCAAAAACCATCTCCAACAAGAGAGAATCCAAACATACCCCCTTGATGTTTAATGGCTTTACCTTTCTGAATCTCCTACTATCAACATCCTGGGGATTAATATTGACCAGAAACTGAACTGGATTAGCCATGTGAATACTGTAGCTAGTCTGGCTTTTCAGGGAAGTTTCAGATTTCCACTTCCCTTTGTGTGAAGAATTGCTTCCTGATGTCACCCCTAACACAGGCTGGTTCTAAATTTAAGGTTCTTTGTTCTTGATTTCCTCAGCAGAGGAAATAGTTTATCTGTATTTGCTATGTCAGATCTCATCCCCAGACACTGGCCAATATTGAGCGGGGGAACAGATTATTTCATTCTGAACACAGCGCTGAGTAGCCAAGTTCAAACAAAACTCTCCTCCAGTCACATTTCAAAAATGAGTTGACGCTTGGTTCCACCGTGAATAGTTCAGAGTCGATGCTGGGTGGAATTTAACCAGATGATGATCTGGGGCTAACTGAGCAGGTTACCCTTGGTAACCGCAGTGGTGGGAGTCATGTTCCTGTGCTTTGTGGTGGCTTCATGTTGTAATGAGCTCCAACTGGAAAGCTGATCTGAGCTGGGTTATAAAGTGAAAGGAGGTGTGGACAGGGCAGAGTTACCACAGCTGTGTAGGGTTCACATCAACCTGCTATCAGCAACAGAAGGGAACTCATTTTTAAAATCTGATTGATCTGAACAGCTCTCCTGGGAGTTCAGTACGCTGTGCTTGAGGCAAGCAAGGTAAAGTGCTGTGTTTGACCAACTCTCTCTATCTCTCTGCACTTCCTAATGAGCTGACAGGTCTTCATCCTTCTCATATGATGTTAGACAGCGAGCAGTTGCAGGCGGTCTGACCTGGTAACAGTCATGCAGGCAGGCGGATGGACAGATAAACACACAAACATATATACACATCTTCATTCACTGTGACACACTTTGGGATGTGCTGAAGCTGTGAAAGATGCTGTAGAAATGAGTCAGTCTCCCTCTGTAAAGTATCAACTAAAACCCATAGAGACCATTTAGCCCATTGTGCCTTTGATAGCTCTTTGAAAGATCGAATTAATCCCACGAATTAATCTCCTGCTCTGAGAGTGTTTTTCCGCTTCAGGTTTGCTGATGGTACAAAGCTAGGTGGAAACGTAAGCTGTGATTAGGACACAAAGTGACTGCAGAGAGTGAGTGGGTAACAAGGCGGTAGATGGATTATAATGTGAGGAAATGTGCAGTCGTAAGAATAGAAAAGAAGAATGCTTTTTAAAAGGTGAAACTTGTAGATGTTTAAATGTTGATGTTTGGAGAGACTTTAGCATGCAAGTGCAGCAGCCAGTTAGAACAAAGAAAAATACAGCACAGGAACAGGCCCTTCGGCCCTTCAAGCCTGTGCCAATCATGATGCTCTAAACTAAAAAAAACCTTCTGCCCTTACTTGATCCATATCCCTCTATTCCCTCCCTATTCATGTACATAAGAACATAAGAAATAGGAGCAGGAGTAGGCCATCCAGCCCTTTGAGCCTGCCCCGCCATTCAATAAGATCATGGCTGATCTGTCGTGTCTCAGTTCCACATTCCCGCCCTCTCCCTATAACCCTTAATCCCCTCTCTTATCAAAAACCCATCAAGCCGCGTCTTAAAAATATTTAGCGAGGCAGCCTCCACCACCTCAACGGGCAGAGAATTCCAGAGATTCACCACCCTTTGAGTGAAGAAGTTCCTCCTCAACTCCGTTCTAAACCGCCCCCCCTTTATCTTGAGGCTGTGCCCCCTAGTCCTATTATCCTTTTTGAGCGGGAAGAGCCTCTCCACCTCTATCCTATCCATCCCATTCATCATCTTATAGGTCTCAATGAGATCTCCCCTCATTCTACTAAACTCTAACGAGTACAAGCCTAGTTTATTCAGCCTCTCCTCATAGCTCAACCCCCTCAACTCCGGTATCAGCCTAGTAAACCTCCTCTGCACTCCCTCCAAGGCCAAAATATCCTTGCGTAAGTACGGCGACCAAAACTGCACACAGTACTCCAGCTGCGGCCTCACCAATGCCCTATACAGCTGCAGCAAGACCTCCCTACTTTTATATTCAATCCCCCTCGCTATGAAGGCCAGCATCCCATTAGCCTTCCTGACCACCTGCTGCACCTGCAGGCTGGGTTTTTGCGACTCATGCACAAGGACCCCGAGGTCCCTCTGCACCGTCGCCTGCTGCAGTTTTTCGCCCCGTAAGTAATAGTCCTTCCTACCATTCTTCCTACCAAAGTGGACCACCTCGCACTTGCCAACATTAAATTCCATTTGCCATTTCCTGGCCCATTCACCCAGCCTATCTAGATCCTTCTGCAGACTCTCCACACCCTCCGCGCAATTTGCCGTTCCACCAATCTTGGTGTCATCAGCAAATTTTGACACCCTACACTCGGTTCCCTCCTCCAGATCATCTATATAAATGGTAAATAGCTGAGGCCCCAGCACTGACCCCTGGGGCACTCCACTAGTCACCAACTGCCAATCCGAATAGCACCCATTAACCCCCACTCTCTGCCTCCTATTTGACAACCAATCCTCTATCCACGCTAACACCCTACCCCCAACTCCATGCCCCCTTACCTTCTGCAATAACCGCTTGTGAGGTACCTTGTCAAACGCCTTCTGAAAATCAAGAAAGACCACATCCACCGGCTCTCCTCTATCCACCGCCCTAGACACATCCTCATAGAACTCCAATAAATTTGTCAGACACGACTTCCCCTTAACGAAACCGTGCTGCGTCTGCTCTATCAAGCAATTCCCCACAAGATGCCTCGCTATTTCCTCCTTGATGACGGATTCTAACATTTTTCCTACAACAGACGTTAAACTAACCGGCCTATAATTCCCCGCCTTTTGCCTGGCACCCTTCTTAAACAACGGCATAACATTAGCCGTTTTCCAATCTTCCGGCACTTCCCCGGAATCCAGCGACGTCTGGAAAATAACCACCAAGGCATCCACTATCACCTCCGCCATTTCTTTCAGAACCCTCAGATGCATTCCATCCGGTCCTGGGGACTTGTCCACAATCAGTCCCTCCAGTCTGTCGAGCACCGCCTCTCTAGTAACAATAATGTCATTGAGACCCTCCAGTCCTACCACCTTTCCATCGCTAACACACGGCAAATTATTCACGTCTTCCTCCGTGAAGACCGAAACAAAAAAGTTATTCAAGACCTCAGCCATTTCCCCATCCCCTACCACTAAGTCCCCCCCTCATCCTCTAAGGGTCCAACGTTCACCCTAGCCAGCCTCTTCCTTTTTATATATTTATAAAAACTCTTGCTATCCTTTTTTATATTAAGCGCTAGCCCAGCTTCATAGTTACCCATCCAGATGTCTATTAAATGTTGCTAATGTGCCTGCTTCCTCCACCGCCTCCGGCAGCGCATTCCAGACACCCATCACTCTCTACATGAAAAACTACCCCCGCACATCTCCCTTAAACTTTCCCCTCTCACCTTGAACCTGTGCTCCCTTGTAATTGACGCTTCCATCCTGGGAAAAAGCCTCTGACTATCCACCCTGTCTGTGCCTCTCATAATTTTATAGACCTCTATCGGGTCTCCCCTCAGCCTCCGTCTTTCCAGTGAAAACAATCCTAGTTTATTCAACCACTCCTCCTAGCCAACACCCTTGAGACCAGGCAACATCCTGGTGAACCTTCTTCACACCCTCGCCGAAGCTCCCATGTCCTGGTAGTGTGGCGTCCAGAACTGCACGCAATACTCCAAATGCAGCCTAACCAAGGTGTTATATAGCTGCAATATGATTTCTCAATTCATGTACTCAATGCCCTGGCCAATGGAAGCAAGCATGCCATACGCCTTCTTAATCACCTTGGCCACATTTAGGGAATTGTGGACCTGCACGCCCAGATCCCTCTGTATGTTAATGTTCCTAAGGGTTCTGCCATTTACAATTAAATTTGATCCTTCAAAACGCATCACCTCACGTTTGTCCGGATTAAACTCCATCTGCCATTTTTGTGCCCAAGTCTCCAATCTATCTCTATCCTGTTGTATCTCTGACAATCCCCGGCATTATCAGCAATTCCAACAATCTTTGTGTCCTCCACAGAATTACTAGTCAGACCACCCACGTTTTCCTCCAGATCATTTATATATCCTACAAACAGCAGAGGTCCCAGCACTGATCCCTGTGGAACACCACTAGCTATAGATCTCCATTCTGAAAAGTATCCTTCCACTACTACTCTCTGTCTTCTATAACCAAGCCAATTCTATATCCATCTAGCCAGCCCACCCCGAATCCCATCTGATTTTAGTTTTTGTAACAGTCTGCCATGTGGGACCTTGTCAAATGCCTTACTGAGTCCATATAAACTACATATAAACTATTAGGAAGCCTTTATTTCAAGGGGGTTGGACTACCAAAGTAAAGAAATCTGCTATAGTTATCAATGGCTTTGGTAGGAGAAATATGTTCACTCAAAGGGTTGTGAATCTTTGGGATTCTCTGCCCCAGAGGGTTGTGATGCTCCATAGTTAAATATATTTAAGGCTGAGAGAGAGGTTTTTGTTCTCTCAGGGAATTAGGAATATTCGGAGCAGGCGGCAAAGTGGCATCAGAACCCAAGCTCAGCCATGATCATTTTGGATGGTGAAGCAGGCTCGATGGGCCAAATGGTCTCCTGCTCCTGTTTCTTGTGCCCTTCAGTGTTTATCCAATTCCCTTTTGAAAGTTCCTGTTGAATCTGCTTCCACCACCCTTTCAGGCAGCACCTTCCAGATCACAACTCGCTGCATTTACAAAAAAGCAAATCTCTCTTTAAACTTGTCTGCAGCAAGGTCTCCTCAGTTTTTGTTATTTGTTCCTAGAATGTGGGTGTTGCAGACAAGGCCAGATTTATTGCTCAGCTCTTGAGAAGGTGAGTCACTTTCTTGATTGGGCGCAGTCCATGTGGTGAAGGTATTAAGAACCATTGAACATTACAGCACAGAAACAGGCCTTTTGGCCCTACTTGTCTGTGCCAAACCATTTTTCTGCCTAGTCCCACTGACCTGCACTGGACCATATCCCTCCACACCCCTCTCATCCATGTACCTGTCCAAATTTTTCTTAAATGTTAAACGTGAGCTTGCATTTACCACTACATCTGGCAGCTCATTCCACTCTCTGTGTGAAGACCCCCCCCCCCACCCACAATATTCCCTTTAAACATTTCCCCCTTCATCCTTATAGAACCATAGAACACTACAGCATTTGGGAGAGAGTTCCAGGATTTGACCCAGCGATGGTGAAAGAAGGATGATGGGGGACTTACAGGTGGTAGTGTCCCAGGTATCTGCTGCCCTTCTCCTGGATGGTAGTGGTCATGGGTTTGGAAGATGCTGCCATGGGGACATAGCTTTAAATTAAGGGGTGGTAATTATAGGACGGATGTCAGAGGTAGGTTCTTTACCCAGATTGTACAGAACGTTAGTTAGGCTGCATTTAGAGTACTGCATCCAGTTCTGGTCGCCTTACTACCGGAAGGATGTGGAGACTCTGGAGAGAGTGCAGAGGAGGTTTACCAGGATGTTGCCTGGTATGGAAGGACCGGGGTATGAGGAAAGATTGAAGAAATTGGGGCTCTTTTCCCTTGAAAGATGGCGACTGAGGGGGATCTAATAGAGGTATATAAGATTATGAAGGGTATGGATAGAGTAAACAGAGGTAAGCTATTTCCTATGATAGAGACACATAGGACAAGGGGCCATGGACTTAAGGTGAGGTGGGAGAGGTACAACACAGATATTAGAGGGAGGTTTTTCACACAGAGGGTAGTGGGGGTATGGAATGCTCTGCCAAGTAAGGTGGTGGAGGCAAACACGCTAGAGTCATTTAAGAGTAACTTAGACAGGCACATGAGCGGGTTGGAGATGGATGGACATAGGAGATTGTTTTAAATAAGGGTCATTAGCATTGGGGCATCCCTGGTAAGGTAAATGGATATGGTACAATAATAATTTTTTTTTTCCTTTTCATTCACAGGTTTTAAGTCTGTCCGCTTTGTGTCCAACGAGGGGCATACACGCGATGGGTCATACTTGGGCTGCTCCTGGTTGTTCGAGATTGGCCTAGTGCTTCATGTTGCTAGTGTGTGCCCAAACTGGACCAGATACTGGGCAAGATGACAGCTCAGTGACTATCGCTGGTTGCTGTGCAGACACATGGATTTGGGTCGGTGTCTGTGGGAGTTTGCGCATTCTCCCCGTGCTTGCATGGGTTTTCTCCGGGTGCTCCGGTTTCCTCCCACACCCCAAAGATGTGCTGTTAGGCTGATTGGCAGTAATAAATTGAGCGTAAATCAGTTTCCCTCAATCTGGATGGCCATAAAACATTAGACAAGGGTCGTGGGTGGAGAGGGGGACTGGTGGTGTTGAGATGGCGGCGCGGGCTCGTTGGGCTGAAGGGCCTGTTTCCCGGGCTGTTTTTGTTCTTTGTTCTTTGGTAGTAAGGGCGTGGAATGCCCTGCCTGCAGCAGTTGTGGACTCGCCAACTTTAAGGGCATTCAAATAGTCAGTGGATAGGCATATGGATAACATTGGAATAGTTTAGGTTAGAGGATCATTAGATTGGTTCCACTGGTTGGCGCAACATTGAGGGCCGAAGGGCCTGTACTGCGCTGTAATGTTCTATGCTCTATGGTGATTCGCTTCAGTGCATCTTGTAGAGATTTCCCCTCTGATTCTTTTTTGCATCAGTCTCCTTGAATCCTGATTAATCTTCTCTCTTTTTCTACAGACACCCTGTGATCCTGAAACAGCTGAGACCAGAATCACAACGCACCAGTAACTTTCACAGTAATGTGGAAGGAGCTGTCTGGATGGGCATCCCTCTGTGATGGTTAGGTCTCCCTTCACCATGGATGTACCAGAAGGATGCCAAGAGGTGAGTCTAGGAGTTAGAGACAGTTCTTGTGGTGTTATTCGTGGCAGTAGGAGGGTGTGAAGTGGTGGGATAATGACGTGTTAAAGTGTGCGCAGCATATCTGACCCATCGGGAAGCTGAGGAGTCCCCGGAAGGCATTGAAAGCTGGGATTGTGTATCTCTAGTAAGAAGTCTCACAACACCAGGTTAAAGTCCAACAGGTTTATTTGGTACAAACGCCACTAGCTTTCGAAGCGCTGCTCCTTCATCAGGTGAGTAGGAGTTCTGTTCACAAACAGGGCGTATAAAGACACAAACTCAATTTACAAAATAATGGTTGGAATGCGAGTCTTTACAGGTAATCAAGTCTTAAAGGTACAGGCACTGTGAGTGGAGAGAGGGTCTACTCATATTGTCTGTATCTTTAAGACTTGATTACCTATAAAGACTCGCATTCCAATCATTATTCTGTAAATTGAGTTTGTGTCTTTATATGCCCTGTTTGTGAACAGAACTCCCACTCACCTGATGAAGGAGCAGCGCTTTGAAAGCTAGTGGTGTTTGTACCAAATAAACCTGTTGGACTTTAACCTGGTGTTGTGAGACTTCTTACTGTGTTTACCCCAGTCCAACACCAGCATCTCCACATCGTGTGTTTATCTCAGCAGGCAGAATTGGAATTGGAGCAATCTCTCACCAGAGGACTCGCACTGCCTCCTGGTGGCTGGCTGCTGAACTTTAGGTAGCAGACCTGAAAGTCAACCCCACGAACATCAAAGGAAATGCTCATTGATCTCTTGCCTGTTGATGACTACTTTCTTTGGAAAAGTTATGGCAACCTTGAAGAATTAAAATAAAAATGGGTCTTTTTCTGATTGGCAGGATGTGATGAGTGGTGTAGCACAGGGATCAGTGCCGGGCCTGCAACTGTTAACTGTTAATAGAAATGACTTGGATGAAGGAAGTGATGGGTGTTAAATTTGCTGATGACCCAAAAATAGGTAGGAAAGTAAATTATGAAGAAGACGTGAGGCTACAAAGGGATATGGATAGGTTAAGTGAGTGGCAAAGATCTGGCAAATGGAATATATGTGGGCAAATGTGAAATTATCCATTATGGCTAGAAGAATAAAGAAGGCACTAATTATATAAACGGTAAGAGATTGCAGACTTTGAGGATCTGAGGATGTCCCAGTGCATGAATTGCAAAAGACTTGTATGCAGGTACATCAAGTAATAAGGAAAGTTAATAGAACATTATTGTTTATTGTGAGGGGGAATTGATTACTCAAGAAGGGAGATTATGCTTCAGTTGTACAGTTGGTGAGACCACACCTGTACCTGTCCTGGGAGTGTTTAATGGGGACAGTGTAGAGGGAGCTTTACTCTGTATCTAACCCCGTGCTGTACCTGTCCTGGGAGTGTTTGATGGGGGACAGTGTAGAGGGAGCTTTACTCTGTATCTAACCCCGTGCTGTATCTGTCCTGGGAGTGTTTGATGGGGGGACAGTGTAGAGGGAGCTTTACTCTGTATCTAACCCTGTGCTGTACCTGTCCTGGGAGTGTTTGATGGGGACAGTGTAGAGGGAGCTTTACTCTGTATCTAACCCCGTGCTGTACCTGTCCTGGGAGTTTTTGATGGGGACAGTGTAAGGGGCGGTTTGTGTCTGTAGTGTCCTTCTTTAAGGAAGGATGTAAATGTATTGGAAGCAGTTCAGAGAAAGTTTACTTGAATAATACTGAGAAATACCAGGAATGGGTGGGTTGTCTGATGAGGAAAGGTTGGACAGGCTAGACTTGTAACTGCTGGAGTTCGTAAGAGTAAGAGGTGAGCTGATTAAAACACACAGGATGCTGAGGGGTTATAACAGGGTGGATGTGGAGAGGATGTTTCCTCTTAATGAAGAATCTCGAACTCGGGGTCACTGTTTAAAAATAAAGGTCACCCCTTTAAGATAAGGATGAATCAACATTGTTTCTCAGAGGGTCTTGAGTTTTGGAACTCCCTCAAAAGTCAGTCGAAGCAGAGTTTTTGACTGTTTTGAAGGCAGAATGAGATGGATGCTTGATTGACAAGGGCGGGGGGGGCGGTGAAAGGTAATTGGGGGTGGGTGGGAGGTTACACTCAAATCAGCCGTGATGTTATTGAATGGCAGAGCAGGTTCCAAGGACCTGCTCCTTGTTCATATTTATGATTAATCTGGTGCCGATCTCTTCATGTCTTATTGCTGCGTTCCCAGCGTTCGGCAGGTTTTGTATTGTCTCCCTGGGTCAGAATGTTTGTAAATTCATTGATGGGATGTGAACATTGCTGACGAGGCTCATCCCAGTTACCCTGGAGCAGGTGATGGGTGAGCTGTCACCTTGAATACAATTCAGTTCACCCACCCCTGAGCCATTGCTATTGTTCTGTACTCTGGCAAAGAAAGCACATTTCATTTCCTTAGGAACACAGACGGGTTCTGTGACAATCCAGTGCTTTCCTAATCACCATTACTGACGCTAGGTTTTTATTCCAGATTTGTTGAAATAACTGAATTTAAATTTCTCCAGTGGCTGTGGTGGGATTTGAACCTGTGTATCGAGATCATTACTCCAGGCCTCTGGATGACTCGTGCAGTAACAACCATTCCACCACCGTAGCCCAATGTCCTGGGAATTATTCACTCAGGTGTTGACCACAGTCCAGAGGAAGTGCCAGTGCCAAATCAGGAAGCTGCTCTTAACGCTTCAGGTGTTTGAATTTAATGATGTTTATTCTGGGTTTCCTCCTTTACAGTTTTGATGGTTTTATTGCAGGCGCTGCCTTATGGTCTCCCCACTGGAGCTTTGAGACATCAGTCAGGGCCTATTCCACCTCTTTACATTGCTTTTTCTCTGTGAAACTGAGAGGATGAGGCAGTTTGCTCGGTGGGTCAATAGCGATGGGAACTGGACGCTTTTAAGGCTTTTTCCAACCTGCGACAGGAGTTAAAGACGGGTGACTGTCGGCTGCACACGTTTCCCTCGCCACCTGACGCGGCAGTTAGCCAAGAATGAGTGATCAGACCAATTTGCCGGCCCGCAGTGTGAGGAACCTGGCCTCCGGTGCAGGCACCAGACAGCAGAAAGGCCACAAGGCTGGAAGAGACCAATTGAGGAACCAGGAGGAGACCCCACTATTCCTCAGCGACACTTGGAAGTATCCTCCTGAGGAGCTCGGCCATGGGATCCAAGGGCTGGAGGCGCCATTGGTGCCAAGACCACCGACAAAACCCAAGTCATCCCGACAGGGTAAGCTGCAGCGCCTACACTCAGTGGAAAGCAGAGTGGCTGGCCGCAGAACAACGGGCAGGAGCAGCGAGGATAGCTCGTCTGAACCGGTGGACACTGACTCCTCCTGTGGTTCCCTGTATGGTGCTGATCTCTCGGGCTCCCCCTGTCTCCAGGGCAGGTCCATCGTGGCTCCCCAGAGGCCCGTGCCCAGCAGTAGCAGCAGCAGTAGCAGCTTGCGAGAATGTGACACCAGCGAGTCAGCCGGCAGCACAGCAGAATATTGCAACGGCCCAACCCGCCCAGATTCCCAGACCAGGGATGACCACCTTGATGCTAAAACAGTGCCCTCAGCCAATTGGAAGCTGCCTCCTGTGGTGCCCAGCAAACCCCTCCCCCCAATGGTCATTAACCTGGACTCTCAGGCATTAAGGACCAGTAATCGCATCGACCCGGACTTTGCGGATTACATGCACGTGACTCAGAAGGGGCAGTTAAGCCAGAACAACGATCTCCTCACCCTGTCCCATGGCTGTGAAGACAACCGATCCTCATTCTCCATGAGTTCTTCAAGTAGTGTCCTGTTTCCTGTCCGTTCAGAGGATCTTCGGAACAGGTAAGAGAGTGACTGAGACTTAATGTGTTTAATCCTCTTAGCTGTGCAGGATCCAGTGTGTCAGCGTTAGTTCAGTGAGAATCTCTTGCCTCTGACTCACAGCAGAATGCTGGGGCCCAGCCTCCTCTGCCTGCCCCCAGTCCCTGCCCCTGCCCCCTGCTCCCTGCTCCCTGCCCCTGCTACCCTGAAGTCCTGACCTAAATATCCACTTGTCTCCCTCAGTGATGGTGTTCACACGCGCAGACAGCGTGGGGCTGTCTGGTCCTGGGCCTTGTGCTACTGTTCTTCCTGAGACTGTCTCTATTCAAGGTGACTGCTAATCTTTGATTCCATTCCTCCTACAGTGCGATGTTGGAAGTGGCTGGTTACTCTCATACTGCAGGACACCAACCCAGGTTGTGATAATTGAATGTAGATTTTATTTATTTTTCCAGTTGCAGAGTGGCAGGAAGATTGAGGGAACTGCATTTATTGGGCATCTGGGAAGCGGGTGGGAGGTGAATGTGTGAGGGGCACTAAAATCAAACAGAGAAGTCTTTTAAAGGAGGAAAGATGTAGAATAGAATTCTAGCAGCTGAGGGGAGCAGGAGGGACTGAAAAAGGTGAGACAGAAGCTGCAGCAATCTTGGCGCTGTGTGGGGACTTTAAGATGTAGTTGTGTCTTTACAGGAGTTATCTGGAGGGTAGTCTCCTGGCCAGTGGAGCTCTGCTGGGAGCCAGTGAATTGGATCGTTACTTTCCTGACCGAAGAGTCCGGATATTTATCACCACCTGGAACATGCAAGGCCAGAAGGTGAGTAGGAATCCAGATCTTCCGGCAAGAGTAATCATCACCCTGACTTGATGCCACCTTGGGTAAGGTTGGTCAGTCTGGTTACTGATCTGGTCATCAAGGCATAGGGTCTATGTACTGAGGTCTCCCTGTGCCACCCATCCCACCACTGAGTTGCTGAGCTGTATGGGTCACACCATCCAGGTTTGATCTCGGGTCTATGATGGTCCACCAGTGGCTGAGCTTATCCTTGGCTCCTGGGAGTCTGGGAAGAGTGTCGCTGCTAGTGTAGCTGCTGCTGAATGCACTCAGTGAGTTCCTGCCTTCCACCCTCAATCCAAGTGGCAAATGTAGGTGTGTGGACGTAGCATGAAAAAACACATCCAGAAGCATTTAATTTGCTATGAAGCACTTTGGGACATCTCAAAGTCATGAAGGGTGCTTTGGAAATGCAAGTTATTGCCTACTGTGGCTTCAACTGAGGTTAATGAACTTAGTCCACATGCTCTGAGTGGGATCTGGGATTTTCCCCCCCTGTGTGACGCCTCACCAGCTCCTATTTTGGGACATGAAATTATGGAGCCCGCAACGGTTTGACCTGGTCAGGTTTTGCTTCAGGGGTCAGCTTGTTGTAACCAGTTTTGCATCTACTCTCTCTCCCCACCAGCTCCCAGATAAACTGGATGATCTTCTCCTGCCCTATGACTCTCATTACATCCAGGACTTGTATGTCATTGGTACTCAGGAAGGAATCCCAGACAGGTAACAGTACCTTCACTGAACCTGACCTCATATCTGGCTGCTTCTCATTTCTTCTCTTTCATCCACCATCTCACAAATCCTCCCCTCCCTTTCTGATGAGCACTCTTTCAGGTCTCTTAGTTTGCAATCAGCTACCCATCCTTCTGGTGTGACGCCACCAGACAGCGTGACAGTGACTGATGATTGCCTCCACTTACAGGTAGATGTAACAGAAGGTAGTTCTCTGTTCTTTCTGTCTCGCTGCTTCTGTCTGTATTTCTTCCTCCCTCCTTCCCTTGATCTGCTGCTCACTCACATACACTGTCCAATAGCAATCACTGGATAGGGTCAACGACCATCAGGCATAGGAGCAGAAATAGGCCATTCGGCCCATCAGGTCTGTTCTGCCATTCAGTGGGATCATGCTGATCTGAGATGATAATCCTCAACTCCACTTTCCTGCCTTATCCCCATAACCCACGATTCCCTTATTGATTAAAAATTTGTCTATCTCAGCCTTGAACATACTTGGCAATCCAGCCTTTAAAGCCCTCTGTGGTAAAGAATTCCACAGAAACACTACCCTCTGAGAAGACATTCCTCCTTATCTGTTATAAATGGGCAGTCCTTTATTCTGTGATTATACCCTCTGATCCTACCCACTTCCACAACCCTGACCAGAACAGTCCAGCACTAACCACAGAGACACTGACTGTCTAAACTGGCCCCTCCACAGCCTTGGCTGAGACTAGCTGTTTGAACAGATTGCTGGGGGTGGGATCAAACTCAGTTGGTTAGGGAGACCCATTCCACCTCAATGATTTGCCTTACTGAGCTGCTGTTTTCACTCGCTGCCATTTGCACTCGCTGCTGCCTTTCAGCATATCTTGACTTTGAGTTGCTGTGATCCTTGTCATTGTTCCAAGGACACCCTCTGAGTGACCTGCTTTTGTGTTTGTGTAGGAGAGAATGGGAGATCCGCTTGCAGGAGATCCTAGGGCCTCACTTTGTGTTGCTGTATTCTGGAGCACATGGAGTTCTGCAACTCTCTCTCTTCATCAGGAGAGACCTTATCTGGTTCTGTTCGGGTGAGTGCTGAAGCCAATCCCATTAGCTGTACAACAAATGGCCATCGTTGGGTTTGAGTATTTACTGAATCTGCCTTCTGCCCCTCTCTCAGAGATAGAACAAGCGACGGTGACAACTCGTATTGTGTCCCAGATCAAGACCAAAGGAGCTGTAGCGATCTCGTTCACATTTTTTGGGACATCCTTCCTCTTCATTACTTCTCACTTTACCTGTAAGTTTTCCAGAATCCTTTTCTCCTGATTGTGAACTCAGGCTGAGGGAATTGCCTCATCACAAAGTTACAGAGAGCAATCAGAGTGAGGTGACATAAGGATTGTGTGTTAATAGAATGCTTTTTTAAGAGGGCCAGAGACTGGAATAGATTGTTGAGTCAGAGTTGATGACCCCGCTTCCCTGTGTGACAGTAATGTAATAGAACGTTATGAGGGAACAAGCTATCCTAGATCTAGTCCTGTGTAGTGAGACAGGAATAATTAATGATGTTACAGTTAGGGGATCCTCTCGGAAGGAGCGATCACAGTATGGTTGAATTTAAAATACAGATGGAGTGTGAGAAGGTAAAATCCAATACCAGTGCCTTGTGCTTAAACAAAGGAGATTATAAAGGGATGAGGGAGGAGTTGGCTATGGTGGACTGGGAGCAAAATCTTTATGGTGGGACAAATGAGGATCAGTGGAAAGTTTCAAAGTGATCTTTCACAGTGTTCAGCAAAAGTATATACCAGTGATAAGGAAGGACTGTAGAAAAAGAGATAATCAGCCATGGATATCTAAGGAAATAAAGGAGGGTATCAAATTGAAAGAAAATGCATACAAAGTGGCAAAGATTAGTGGGAAATCTTTAATGGTCAACAGAGAGCCACGAAATAAGCTATAAAGAAAAGGTGGATTATGAGAGTAAACTAGCTCAGAATATAAAAACAGATAGCAAAAGTTTCTACAAATATATAAAACAAAAGAGTGGTTAAAGTAAACATTGGCCCTTTAGAGGATGAGAAGGGGGATGTAATAACTGGAAATGAAAAAATGGCTGAGGCATTGAACAGGTATTTTGTGTCGGTCTTCACAGCAGAAGATACAAATAATATGCTAAAAATTGATGACAGGAAGGCTATGGCAGGTGAGAACCTAGAAACTATCATTATCACAAAAGAGGTAGTGTTGGGCAAGTTAATGGGGCTAAAGGTAGACAAGTCTTCTGGTCCTGATGGAATGTATCCCAGGGTACTAAAAGAGATGGTGGGAGAAATAACAAATGCACTAGTGGTAACTTACCAAAATTCGCTGGACTCTGGGGTGGTTCCTGCAGATTGGAAAACAGCAAATATGATGCCACTGTTTAAAAAAGGAGGTAGACAAAAGGCAGGTAACTAAAGGCCAATTAGCTTAACTTCTGGAGTAGGGAAAATGCTTGAATCTATCATCAAGGAAGAAATGGCGAGACATCTGGATATAAATTGTCCCATTGGGAAGACGCAGCATGGGTTCATGAAAGGAAGGTCATGTTTGACTAGTTTGGTGGAATTCTTTGAGAACTATACATGTACAATGGACAGTGGGGAACCTGTGGATGTGGTGTATCTGGATTTCCAGAAGGCATTTGACAAGCTGCCGCACCAAAGACTGCTCCATAAGATAAAGGTACATGGTGGTCTGGGTAATGTATTAGCATGGATAGAGGATTGGTTAACTAACAGAAAGCAAAGAGTGGGGGTAAATCGCTATTTTTCTGGTTGGCGATCAGTGACTAGTGATGTGCCTCAGGGATCAGTGTTGGGACCACAATTGTTTATGATTTACATAGATGATTTGGAGTTGGGGACCAAGTGCAGTGTGTCAAAATTCAGCAGATGACACTGAGATAAGTGGTAGTGCAAAGTGTGCAGAGGACGCTGAAAGTCTGCAAAGGGATACAGATAGTCTAAGTGAGTGGGCGAGTGTCTGGCAGATGGAGTACAATGTAGGTAAATGTAAGGTCATCCATTTTGGTAGGAATAACAGCAAAATGGACTATTATTTAAATGGTAAAAAATGGCAGCATGCTGCAGAGGGACCTGGGTGTCCTTGTGCAGGAATCTCAAGGAGTTGGTTTGCAGGTGCAGCAGGTAATGAAGAAGGCAAATGGAATTTTGTCCTTCATTACTAGTGGAATGGAGTTTAAAAACAGTGAGGTTATGTTGCAGCTGTATAAGGTGCTGGTGAGGCCACACCTAAAGTACTGTGTACAGTTTGGTCTCCTTACTTGTGAAAGGATATACTGGCACTGGAGGGGGTGCAGAGGAGACTCACTAGGTTGATTTCAGAGTTGGGAGGGTTGGCTTATGAGGAGAGACTGAGTCGACTGGGGCTATACTCATTGGAATTCAGAAGAATGAGGGGAGATCTTATAGCAACATATAAGATTATGAAGGGAATAGATAAGATAGAAGCAGGGAAGTTGTTTCTACTCGTGGGTGAAAACAGAACTGGGGACAAGGCCTCAAAATAAGGGGGAGCAGATTTAGGACTGAGTTGAGGAGGAACCTCCTCACTCAGAGGGTTGTAAATCTGTGGAATTCTCTGCCTGATGAAGCAGTTGAGGCTACCTCAGTGAATGTTTTTAAGGCAAGGATAGATACATTTTTGAACAGTAAAGGAATTAAGGGTTATGGTGAGCGGGCGGGTAAGTGGAGCTGAGTCCATAAAAAGATCAGCCATGATCTTATTGAATGGCGGAGCAGGCTCGAGGGGCCAGATGGCCGACTCCTGCTCCTAGTTCTTATGTTCTTAAAATCTGAAAAACAGATTTGCATTTATATAGTGCCCGGCACAATGTCCCAGACAATGAAATACTTTTTGAACTGTAGTCCTGTTGTAATGCGGGAAATGCAGTGTCCGATTTGTGCACAGCAAGATCCCACAAACAGCAATGCAGTAATTTGTTTTGTGGAATTTCCATTACTTTGATAGATTGGGGAGTTTGGACTCATTTGTTTTAAGGGAAGGATAAGAGGAGATTTGACAGAGATGCTCAAAATCAGGAGAGGTCTGGACAGAGTAGATAAGGAGAAACTGTATCCATTGGTAGAAGGATCCAGAACAAAAGGCAACATTTAGGATTAAAGATTGATGTGATGGTGCAGGAAGACAAAAAAGAAAAAGCTCTCAGTGTGATTTTAGAAGAGGCTTTTTTTTCCCAATCAGGGAAAGGGTGAGATTTCAGGCAGCATCCAGCAGATTTGAGATGAGTGGATGCTTTGCTATGTGGCTGCGGTCATTTGAACAAAAACACATCAAATTAACAGTCTCCAGGGTAATAAGGAGAGTACTGGGAAGACAGTAAATACAAATATATACTGGGCAGTCTCGAGATGCTATCACCTGTAAGAGAAATGCTGGATCACTGAGGATCCATGGGGCTTTCCAATGAAGGGAATGAATCAATACAGAGCGTGATCAGTACTTTGTACAAATGAATAAAGTTGTAAATGAGTTGCTGGTGCCAGCTTTTTTCAGCACAATAGGAAGTAAAACCTTCAATTTGCTCCGAAGCATGGTTCATCCAGCAAAGCCAGGAACCAAAACTCACAATGACTTGACAAGGATCCTTAAAGACTTTACTGTCCAGAGCCAATGATATCACGGAATGTTTCCAGTCCCATTGAAGGAATCAAGTGGAAAGTGAAAGCAATGCTCAGTTTGTGGCAACACTGAAAGGGCTGGGCCAACATTGTGAGTTTGGTGAGGCATTAGAAGATACCCTTCGAGATCGTCTAGTTTGTGGTCTCCAAAATGAGGCTATCCAAAGAAGATTGCTCACTGAAGACAGCAGTAGAAATCGCAGCATTGATGGAACTGGTGCTAAAGAGGCTTCAGAATTTGGTGCAGGAATGAAGATCCAGAAGTTGGGAACTGCCCAGAAGAAGCAAAACAGAAACTAGCTTGTCACAGATGAACCCAAATGGGCCATTTGGCAAGTGAATGCTGGAGCAGGATAGTGAGTGCAAGAATTGTGGCAAATTGGGTCATATTGCAAAAGCTTGTTGGCTTAGACCAGCTTCCCTTGAGAAGAATATTCAGAAGAATCTGAGTACCTTCAAGTAGAAGAACAAGTTGCATTCTACAAAAAAAAATTACTATATGGAAGAAAAGAAATCTGACTGGGAGGAAGAGAATGTCCAGGAATATGATGAAGAACTCCAACTGAATGTTTTATCCATACAGAGAGGATCACAGAGATTCTGGGTGATCTTGAAGTTAAGTAGACAGTCTGTTAGATGGAGGTTGAATCTGGCGCTGCTGTATCTTTAATTCCTGAGACTACACACCAACAAAAGCTGAAATAGCTTTAAAACCAACTGATGTGATTTTAAGGACATTCATGGAAGGGATTGTGCTGTTAAAAGGTTACATCATGGTCAGTGTAGAATTGAGTGGATAAAACAGCAGAGTTACCATTTCCATGTGATCCATGGTAATTTTCCAGCTGTGTGTGGGAGATTGATCAGTTAAAGTAAATTTATTTATTAATGTCACAAGTAGGTTTACGTTGGAGGAGATTAAGCTTAATGGAGTGCTGTCAACAGATGGTTGATGCCCAAACAAACCGGCAGAACCTTCTGGATAAATACAAGAATGTATTCAAGGAGATACTTGGCTCAATGAAGGGAGTTCAAAATAAAGTCTAATAGTCAACTAAAAAGTCTCGAAGCAAGAGCAGTGCCATATGCAATTCATCCCAAGGTCGAAGAAGGATTGATACGACTTGTTAACACTAGTTAGAACCGGTTACAGTGAGTGGCTGGGCTACTCCCATCATACCTATTATGAAACCAGATGGTTCAGTTTGTATTTGTGGTGATTTTAAAACAACCATAAATCCAGTGTTTTGTGCTGATCAACATCCACTTCCTTTAATTGAAGATTTGTTTGTTGGGTTGTCAGCTCGGCAGAAATTCAGCAAGAATTGATCTTTCACAAGATATTCACTAATGAATGTAGCTGCTGCATCTCAATCCTTGCTTACCATCGTTACTCACAAAGGTCTTTCCTGTTATAAAGTATTGCCCTTCGGAATAACATCCACACCAGTCCTATTCCAAACATCGGTGGAGTCGATTTTAAATGGAGGCAAAATACTGCAGATGCTGGAATGTGAAACAAAAACAGAAAAAGCTGGAGGAACTCAGAGGGTCTGACAGCCTCTGTGGAGAGAGAATAGAGCCAATGTTTCGAGTCTGGGATGACCCTGCGTCAGAGCTGGAAGCAAAGAAAATCAGACAAGTTTTATACTAGGGGGGGGTGGTTGGTAATTGGACAAAGGAAATGTAATGGTGATGAAGGTGCTAAAAGTGGTCAGAATGTGTAAATGGCAGGACAGAGGTACAGACTGTTAAAGGAACTACCTGAGGAATGTGGTCCTGATGTTGTGGGGCGGGGGGGGGCTGCTGCAGAGACAAGATGGAGAGCGAGAAAAATGGAAAGTGAAGAAATAAAAGTAAGAATAAAAAGTGATAAAAATGGATGAATAAGATGAAAAGAAGAAATGAAATAAATGGAAATGGGGTGAAGGTGGAGGGGAGGGTTCACACTGTGAAGTTGTTGAACCCAGTGTTCAGTCCAGGAAGGCTGTAAAGTTCCCAATCGGAATATGAGGTGCTGTTCCTGCAGTTTGCATTGGGATTCACTGGAACATTGCAGAAGGCCCAGGACAGACATGTGGACAGGAGAGCAGGGTGGTGTTGAAATGGCAAGCGACAGGAAGGTCTGGGTCCTGCTTGCGGACTGACCAAAGATGTCCAGCGAAGTGTTCACCCAGTCTGCGTTTGGTCTCTGACTCTGAGTCGAGGGGACGACACGCTGAGCCATAACTGACACCTAAGAAATGCCTGGTGCACTTTTCAAACTCCATCATCCTTTAAAAACCTCTGTTAAAAACTGTCTGAAGCCGGTTAGTGTAAATAGAAGTGTGTGATTTCTAAGAAGTCTCTGGAGGCTTGGTGCAACTCTCACTTTCATCTTTCTCATTTAGCTGGACAAGGGAAGGTTTACGAGCGGATCCTGGACTACAATAAAATCATAGAAGCACTGGCACTGCCAAGGATCGTTCCTGACACCAACATCTACAGATCTGACCCCTGTGAGTACCCAGGGTTAAAGGCCCAGTGCACCAACTCTGTAAATCATAGAGAATGTACAGAGTTCAGCGCAGCCAATTCACACGTGTTTATATTCCGCTGGAACCTTTCCTCATCCTATTTCACCTCACACCATCACCACATCCTTTCATTTTTTTTTCCATTGCCTGTTTATCCTGCTAATAAACCTCTAAAATAAATGTCTCATCTACTTCCTTTGGGTTGCATATTGTCACCACTGTCTGTCTGGGTGTAAAATGTTTCTCCCCATTTTCCTATATTTATTTGTGACTGTCTTATTATTGTGCTACGTAGTCCTGGTCTCCATCGTAAGTAGAAACTTCTTTGTCTACCCTATCAAACCATTTCACCACCCCTTCCTATATATATATATATATATATACATACACACACACTCTCTCACACACACACACACACACTTAACCTTTCCTGATGGGTTAGCCTCTCTTCTGTTAATGTCCTTGTGAATAAATGATGGAGAGAGTATATACGGCTCACTGAAGAGAATGTACAAACATGCGAGGTGATCCAGGAGCATGGTGTCTCCCTGTCTTACTCTCACTCTCACCAGCTCCCTTTTTATTTTCTGAAGTCAGAGTGAACTGGAAAGTCAGTCAGGATTCCTGCTCCTGCTTCAGATAGTTCTCTGATCTTTCAATTTGCATTTACATAGCACCTTTCACAGAGTAAAACATCTCCGTGCGCTTCACAGGAACACAAGCCAAACAAAATTGCACCCAAAGTAACATAAGGGGAGGTTGGTGCAGTGGTTAGTGCTGCTGCCTCACAGCACCAAGGACCCGGGTTTGATTCCTGACCTGGGTCACTGTATGTGTGGAGTCCGCACGTTTTACCTGCGTCTGTGTGAATTTCCTCCGGGTGCTCTGGTTTCCTCCCACAGTCCGAAAGACATGCTGGTTGGGTGCAATGACTGTACTAAATTCTCCCTCAGTGTACCCAAATAGGTGTCGGAATGTGGCAACTAGGAGATTCTCACAGTAACTTCACTGCAGTGTTAATTTAAGCCAACTTGTGACTGATAAATAAACTAAACTAGAACAAGTGACCAATAAATTGGATCTGAGAGATCCGTTTCAAAGAGCATTTGAAAGCAGAGCACGAGGCGGAGAGGTTTAAGACCCAGACAACTAAAGGCACAGCTGTCAATAGTGGAGCAATTAAAATTGGGGGTACATAAGGGGCCAGAATTCGAGGAGTGCAGAGATCTGGTAGGGTTGGAGGGATTTTGTGTACATGTGTGGATTAGGCTCAGTTTCAGTATCATTTTGAGAGCAGCGTGGGAGAATGGGAGCTGGATCTCTGAGGTGGAGAAACAGTCTCCACATCCCTAGCACTCTTTATAGCCCACGTATCAGTCACTGCTATTATGTAGGAAAATGCAGCAATCTGTACTGCAGAATCCCACAAGCCACAAAATGTGGTGAACAGACAAAATAATCAGTGCTGTTGGAACACCAGAGAACTTCCCTGTAGAGAAGTGGCTGTGGAATGTTCACACCCACCCAAAATGGTCTCATTTAATATGTATGTAAGTGGAGAATGCTGTTACAGCTGCACTGCCTCCTGGGTCAGGAGTGAGCCATGGGGACCCTGGAACCAACCAGCTGCCACTCCATGCTGGATTCTGTACCCCAACAAGCTTTCACTCCAGGGCCGATGCTGAAGTCAGCAGGCCACTGCTTCACTGGGGATCCAGTACCCCAACAAGCTTCTGCTCTGTGGCAGACTTTGCTCCATGGGGGAACTGCATTCTGACAGATACTGCACAAACCTCGCGTCCTTACACACAGAAGGGAAAAGAGAGGGACTGTTTGTCTAATGTGTTTTTTCTGGTACGTTTGGTATAGATGACGTGACGACCCGATTTGACGAGGTTTTCTGGTTCGGTGACTTTAACTTCCGCCTGGATGTGAAGCGAGCAGTGATTGATGAACTTCTGAACAGCAATGCTTGCGACAGTCTCCGTTCCATTCTGCATTATGACGAGCTAACCAAGAAACTACATGAAGGTAGGAATGAATCTGTGAATTTTCCACTCACCCTGGGCTGGGAACAAAGCAAGGAACCGACGCCACACACACTGACTCTCACTGGGGTACGGGTCCCACACACACTGACTCTCACTGGAGTACGGGTCCCACACACACTGACTCTCACTGGAGTACGGGTCCCACACACACTGACTCTCACTGGGGTTCGGGTCCCACACACACTGACTCTCACTGGGGTTCGGGTCCCACACACACTGACTCTCACTGGAGTACGGGTCCCACACACACTGACTCTCATTGGGGTATGGGTCCCACACACACCGACTCTCACTGGGGTACGGCTCCCACACACACTGACTCTCACTGGGGTGCGGGTCCCACACACACTGACTCTCACTGGGGTGCGGGTCCCACACACACCGACTCTCACTGGGGTACGGGTCCCACACACGCCGACTCTCACCGGGGTGCGGCTCCCACACACACTGACTCTCACCGGGGTACGGGACCCACACACGCTGACTCTCACCGGGGTACGGGTCCCACACACGCTGACTCTCACCGGGGTACGGGACCCACACACGCTGACTCTCACCGGGGTACGGGTCCCACACACGCTGACTCTCACCGGGGTACGGGTCCCACACACGCTGACTCTCACCGGGGTACGGGTCCCACACACGCTGACTCTCACCGGGGTATGGGTCCCACACACGCTCTCACCGGGGTACGGGTCCCACACACACTGACGCTACAGATTCCATTATTGCTTTTTCACTTACACCTGGTGTATGGAGAGAGAAAAATTAATCTTTCCCTCAGCTCACTCGTTTTGATCTTGTTCCCCAGGGTCCATCTTTAAAGGGTTCAAAGAAGCTGAAATAAATTTTCTACCCACCTACAAGTTTGACATTGGATGTGATGTTTACGACAGCAGTGCCAAAAAAAGGACTCCCTCCTACACGGTAAAGGAACGGCATTCCAATCACACATCTTACTGCATCAGCCTCCTCCTCATTCCATCACTTGTCAAGGTTTATTTTACTGACCATTGACTATCCAATGGAGAGGCCGGATTAGCAGGGAGGTTTTTAGAGCAAAGGGGAGGAACTTTAAAAGATATGATCAAAATTATGGATAATCAATAACCAGAGGAAGACAGATTGAAAGCAATTTAAGAACAGTCAGAGAAGGACTTTATTTAAGTAATCTGTGGTGACCGGGAAGGAGCAAGCAGGTTCAACAGGAACTCTCAAAGGGAAATTGGATAAATACCAGAAAAGGAGAAATGTACAGGACTATGTGGAAAGGAGCGGGTGGAGTGGGAAGAATTTGACAAATCTTTCACAGTGCACAGCAAAGCAATAGAGTTGAAGCCCCTTTAACAACTTCAGAATATCAAAAAGCGTCTTGCAGCCAGTGAGGTACAATAGGAGTGGAGTCAGTTATAGGAAACGCAGCAGCCAGTTTACACTCAGACAGCAGCGTGACAGGAACCAAGGCATCTGTTTTTGTCATGTTAGTAGAAAGATAAATATTGGCCAGGACAGGAGGGAGAATTTCCTCCAGTACCACTGTGGGATCTTTAACATCCAACCCAGAGGGGCTTTGGTTTAATGGCTGATGTGGGAAACTGTCTAGTTCAGCACTCACTCGGTACTGCACTGGGAATCCGAGCAGTGAACCTATGACCTCCTGACTTGAGAGGCATGAGAGCTACTTGCTGAGCCATGTTGTGTGTCACAGTATAGTCTCTGTGGAAAGCTTGTAACACACGGACCACTTACCCCTCTTATCCTGCAGGACCGCATTATATTCAAGAGCCGGCAGAAAGGGGACATCTGTGTGCTGAAATACGGTAGCTGCACTTCAATCAAAACCTCAGATCACAGGCCCGTGTACGGCTACTTTCAAGTCAGGCTCCGACCCGGAAGAGATAAGTGAGTAGTTGCTTTTTAAAACTCTTCCCGCTGCCTCTCCCTTATTCTGCTATTAATGGCGCACACTGTGGGATTCTCTTTGCTGCACCCAATGCCTGCATTTAGTATCCAGGCAGCTGAACAAGAGGAGCTTTCCCAAGGCAAAGCTGAGATTCTGTCCAGTGTCTCAATCAGTAATGACCATGAAACAATCTCTGACTTAAAGGGTATACCCGATTGTGAGCTGTCTAATCTGCAAGCTCCAAGAACTCAATAGGCATTGGGATTTTGAGGCATGTGGATAAAATCAAGTGTACAGCGAGGTGGGGAGAGTGTGTATTAAATTTCTGTCTGTTTTGCTCCATCAGCATCCCGTTGTGCGCCGGTCAGTTTTACAGAGATATCTACAAAGAGGGAATAAAAAGACGCTTCCTGAGGGAGCAGAAAAGAAATGCTTTCTGGGGCCAGAGAAACAGTACAGTCTGCAGTGTGTCCTGATTCCACTCGGAGATAAACCAGGAGCTTCCTTCATCTGCCCGATCCCTGCAGCAGTGGACCAGAGCCAGAATCAGACTGCACAGAGAGAGGGTGCTGATCACAGATCTAGCCCTCCCAGGAGCCAGACTCCTGGCTCAGTCACAGGTACCAAGCCAAGGTGTTGTTACAGGAAACTGTGAGAAACAGAGGTGCCATGTAACTCGCATATAAAGAGCAACAGTGTGCACATTAATCCACCATTATTGTTGGGTTTTGTTTTATAATTATGTTTTGTGACATTCAGTATTTAGGAGACATTGAAACATGTTCCATTTTCTTAAAAAACCTGCTGTCTCAACATTGAGTAACTTGGACCTGTAACAAAATTATTTTAATACTACCCCACAATCTCCCCTACCCCTCCTGCAGATAGTTTCCATACACACTGACTCTCACTGGGGCATGGGTCCCACGTAACCAATTTTCAAATTCAAGCATGGGTGAGGAGTGTCAGTGGGACACTGCATGTTATGGGACATCACAGTTGGATCCTGGGCTTGGCCAACATTCATACATGGTGGACAGTCGTTACCACCATCAGAATGCCAATTCTGCATCCTGGGTGACGTGGACTGGCTTTAGAAGTTGTCACCTTTGTCTCTGGGGTGGTGAACTGGCCACACTGCCAACAGTGAGGGCAGGAGCCCCAAAAACGATTGTGAAATTTGGATTTTCTTCGTAACATCCCGGAGAAATTTTGTATTTAACTGACGGTATTCATTATTTAAAAACTGAAAATTGGGGCCAAGTTAATTATTGCGCACAGACCTCAAATGTCTGAGATTTCAACCTTGTTACTCTTTATTTGGAAGGAGGATTGTTAAATAATATTGTGACTGTTAGCGACTAAGTTGGTATTTGACACTGAAAGGACTGCTAGCACTACCCAGACTGTGAACCTCTTTCGCTGCAGCGAGTTCCTCACAGACTGGATGAAGGCTACTGTAGAACATACCACTCTGCCACATTAGACCATAAGGTTAGTGCGAGAACTGTCTGGGTCTCCAGGGACAGATCTTGTCATTCCCTAGCGTTGGGTCATTAAGCAAGTGCAGCAGCCGAGCTCCACCCTACCAATCTCCAACCCTGGATGGGGAATTTGGGGTTTCAGCCACCAGTGTGTGGGGCTCTGTCCCCCGGTTTGGTATAGAAGAGCTGAGTGGCACCATCTGATCAGTTTGTATAGATTCTCAGTGCTGTAGCTAACAGGCCAATCCATCCAGGGAGTCTGAGACTCTCCCCAGACAGGATTGGTCAGATTTCTCCATTCACATCACAGGAGGGGTCACAGGAGGCGTATATTCCTGGATTTCTGTATATTTAAACTCATGGTTTATATATAATACTGATTTTTATTTTGATTCCACTGACTTTTTATGAGAAATAAATAATTTTTAAGACTTCTGGATGTTGGTTAGCAGAAACCTGTGCAGCCCTGCTCCCACTTGGCAAAGCAGGGGTCTGATCTTAGTTACAACACAGTCTCTACAAGACCATTGAAAATGGAACTGGCTGGGCACACACTGGCCAGGACACATCCCCAGGGCGGGGCGGGGAAGGTGAAGACTGAAAGAGAGGCGTTCAACAATTAGTACAATTAAAATTTATATAACCCCACACAGCAGACTGGTGCATTGACGCAGAACAATCTCAGTCCAGGAGCAGGTGAACTGTAGCAGCATCACTAAGTAAACACATCCAACCATTTCAAATCAGTCTCTTCTCTCCATGTTTTATATAAAAGTAAATCAGACTGTTTCAGTCCCCATTCCCCTCTCTCTCCCTCTTCAGTCCATTTTCACACAATTACATCTCTGTACAATACAAGCAGCTCACAGACAAATGGCTACAAAACACCAGGACCGTACGTGTAGCATTTCTGTTCTTCAGTCCGGGAAGGGGAGTGAGTACCGCTCATCGGAATAGCCTGTAGATCCGAGGCAGGCGGCCATCCTTGCTGCTCAGAGCCTGCTGGATGTGTTCGTACGTTGGTAAATCACTCAGGTCTCCGAGCGCTGCCACAGCTGGCTTGCTGCGTAACATTTTAGTCGTGACTCTCTTGATATCTTCTGCCGTTACCCCTCCTGGAAACACAACAGATCACTGTTAGCTACATGTGTTTGGTGGTGGTGGTGCGAGGGAGGGGGGTGTGTGTGTCAGAGGGAGGTTGAGTGCAGGAAGTGTCGGCATTTCTTCCAATTGGGATTGGAACTATGTTTAATCCAGTACAGCTGCCTCCTCAGTGTCTCAGGGGCTTAACTGGATCAAGTTAGGAAGGATGCCCAGGTCTTTGAGAGCGTGCAGAGGAGATTTACTAGAATGTTCCTGTGATGAGGGACAACAGTTAATGTGGAGAGATTGGAGAAGCTGAGAGAAGTCCTGAGAGGAGAGCGAGACGAGGGGAGATTTACTGGAGGTGTCCAAAATCATGAGGAGGTTGGATAGAGTAAATAAAGACACTGTTTCCAGTGGCAGGAGGGTGGGTAACCAGATTAAAAGTGACTCGCAAAAGAACCAAACGGGAAGCTGAGGCGAGTTGTTTCACCCAGTGAGTTGGGATTATCTAGGCTGCGCTGTCTGGACAGAAGGAGATTGAACAGGAACTTCCAATAAATGTTCATGGAGAATATTTCAGAGCTTCAAGGAGTGGGACTAATTGGGTAGTTCTTTTGAAAGGGGCTGAATGGCCTCCTGTGCTGTAAGCATGTGTTAGAGACAATAAAACACAATGATCATTCTGCATAGAGTCTAGTTACACAATAGCTCCTGTCTAACTCACCAATCATTGTGCAGAGTTCCTGCGGGAGTTTGCGAACTCCAGTTGCCAGCACCTGTCTTCCCACATCCTCAAATATCACTGGCCGAGACTCCAGGTTCATCATCAGCATCGACTTCAGCTGGGTCTTTGCTCGTTCCAGCTCCATCTGACAACAACATAGAACATAGAACGTGTGCCTCGATAACTATCTATAGCACCCATCCTCTCCATAACTCCCCATCAAACACTCTCAGGACAGGTACAGCACAGGGTTAGATACAGAGTAAAGCTCTCTCTACACTGTCCCCATCAAACACTCCCAGGGTTAGATACAGAGTAAAGCTCTCTCCAAAGTGTTCCATTAAACACTGAAATTAGCCTGAGTAAACGGTGTGATTGTAGACATGGTTTCAGTTTAAAGCCTCTTCAGAAAGATGGCATCTCCAACATGCAGCACTGGACTGTAGGGATTGTGTTGATGTTCCATGAGTGTGGCTTGAATCCATAGATGTGAGATTCTGTGGTAAGCCACTGACCAGGGCAGAGAAAAGGGCACCTGAATTTTTCCAGGCAATCATACTGTTCCTGGAGTGTTTTGCCATTTTCAGTCACACTGGTGGGATGGTAAGAAATCTCACAACACCTGGTTAAAATCCAACATGTTTATTTGGAATCATGAGCTTTTGAGGTGCTGCCCTTCCTCAACAGAGTGGAGAGAGGAATAAAGTCCTGACCTGGTGTTGTGAAACTTCTTACTGTGCCCACCCCAGTCCAACGCTGGCATCTCCACGTCATGGTTGCAATGGAAGGCAGGTATGGGGAGTTTATACAGCAGCCTCTACCCATCTGCCCAATTGGGTCTCTGTCTGCCCTCCCTGTCTGAATAAAGTTGTATAAAGTATTAATTCAATGATGCAATTTCCTTGCAAGATCCACACACTTACCTCTCCCACTGAACCAGTCATCAAAACAAATTCTCGAGTGATAATTTCCACCATCTCCCTGACCTGAAAAGTGAAATGGTAAATTGAGGTGAGCAGCTAAGCTGGAAATAACAGAGGGATTAACAGTTCTGCAGTGGGTGTAAATGGTGTAAACTGCAGTCAGCTTCTGGAATGGATAGAGGATTCAGTACCTGTCTAGGATCTGCACTGGCATGTATACAGAGCAGCCCAGTGTCCTCATAGCTGTGGTGATAGGCAGTGGCATTGTACATCCAGTGGTGTCTGAGGGAGAGAAAGAACCGTTCAGTGTGATGTTCATCATAATCTCCTGGACAAACTAGCCTATCAATGGATTGAAATTTGAATCATAGAATCCCTACAGTACAGGAGGTGGCCATTCAGCCCATCAAGTCTGCACCAACCATAATCCCACATAAGAACATAAGAAATAGGAGCAGGAGTAGGCCATCTAGCCCCTCGAGCCTGCCCCGCCATTCAATAAGATCATGGCTGATCTGTCGTGGCTCAGTTCCACCTTCCTGCCCTCTCCCCATAACCCTTAATCCCCTTGCCTATTAAAAACCTATCAACCCGCGTCTTAAATATATTTAGCGAGGCAGCCTCGACCACTTCAACGGGCAGAGAATTCCAGAGATTCACCACCCTTTGAGTGAAGAAGTTCCTCCTCAACTCCCCCCCTTTATCTTGAGGCTGTGCCCTCTAGACCTACTGTCCTTTCTGAGCGGGAAGAGCCTCTCCACCTCTATCCTATCCATCCCATTCATCATCTTATATGTCTCAATGAGATCTCCCCTCATTCTTCTAAACTCTAACGAGTACAAGCCTAGTTTATTCAGCCTCTCCTCATAGTTCAACCCCCTCAACTCTGGTATCAGCCTAGTAAACCTCCTCTGCACTCCCTCCAAGGCCAAAATATCCTTGCGTAAGTACGGCGACCAAAACTGCACATAGTACTCCAGCTGCGGCCTCACCAGTGCCCTGTACAGTTGCAGCAAGACCTCCTTACTTTTATATTCAATCCCCCTTGCTATGAAGGCCAGCATCCCATTTGCCTTCCTGACCACCTGCTGCACCTGCAGGCTGGGTTTTTGCGACTCATGCACAAGGACCCTGAGGTCCCTCTGCACCGTTGCATGCTGCAGTTTTTCGCTATGTAAGTAATAGTCCTTCCTACCATTATTCCTACCAAAGTGGACCACCTCACACTTGCCAACATTAAATTCCATTTGCCAGTTCCTGGCCCATTCGCCCAACCTATCTAGATCCTTCTGCAGACTTTCCACACCCTCCGCACAATTTGCCGTTCCACCAATCTTGGTGTTATCAGCAAATTTCGACACCATACACTCGGTTCCCTCCTCCAGATCATCTATATAAATGGTAAATAGCTGAGGCCCCAGCACCGACCCCTGGGGCACTCCACTAGTCACCAACCGCCAATCCGAATAGCACCCATTGACCCCCACTCTCTGCCTCCTATTTGACAGCCAATCCCCTATCCACGCTAACACCCTACCCCCAACTCCATGCCCCCTGACCTTCTGTAATAACCTCTTGTGCGGCACCTTATCAAATGCCTTCTGAGAATCAAGAAACACCACATCCACCGGCTCTCCTCTATCCACTGCCCTAGACACATCCTCATAGAACTCCAATAAATTCGTCAGACATGACTTCCCCTTAACGAAACCGTGCTGCGTTATGGGGATAGGGCCCACCAGGTCCCTATCCCCATAACCCCATGCTGGACCCCCCCAACACGAAGTAGCAATTTTAAACATGGCCAGTGCACCTGACCTGCACACCTTTGAACTGTGGAGGAAACCCACACAGACATAAGAACATAAGAAATAGGAGCAGGAGTAGGCCATCTAGCCCTTCGACCCTGCCCTGCCATTCAATAAGATCATGGCTGATCTGAAGTGGCTCAGTTCCACTTTCCCGCTTTCTCCCCATAACCCTCAATTCCCTTGTCTAACATAGGGTGAACGGACACAGGGTGAATGTGCAAACTCCACATTGACAGTGACCCAAAATGGGAATCGAACCCAGGTCCCTAGCGCCATAAGGCAGGAGTGATAACCACTATGCCGTAGTGCTGGAGTCTCTTTCTCTATTCAATTCCCAGTGTCAGCTGGGGTTAGATACAGGGTTCAGCATGCAGGGGTACAGAAGTCCTTCAGAATCAGGATTTTGTGGGCTCAAACCCCACTCCACAGTTTTGCCAGAATCCTGGCTGACTTGCCCAGTGCAGTACTGAGGGAAAGCTGCTCTGTTGGAGGTGCTGTCTTTAACATAAGAAATAGGAGCAGGAGTAGGCCATCTAGCCCTTCGAGCCTGCCCCGCCATTCAATAAGATCATGGCTGATCTGTTGCGGCTCAGTTCCACCTTCCCGCCCTCTCCCCATAACCCTTAATCCCCTCTCTTACCAAAAACCCATCAACCCGCGTCTTAAAAATATTTAGCGAGGCAGCCTCCACCACTTCAACGGGCAGAGAATTCCAGAGATTCACCACCCTTTGAGTGAAGAAGTTCCTCCTCAACTCCGTTCTAAACCGCCCCCCCTTTATCTTGAGGCTGTGCCCCCTAGTCCTACTGTCTTTTTTGAGCGGGAAGAGTCTCTCCACCTCTATCCTATCCATCCCATTCATCATCTTAAACGTCTCAATGAGATCTCCCCTCATTCTTCTAAACTCTAACGAGTACAAGCCCAGTTTATTCAGCCTCTCCTCATAGCTCAACCCCCTCAACTCCGGTATCAGCCTAGTAAACCTCCTCTGCACTCCCTCCAAGGCCAAAATATCTTTGCGCAGGTGCGGCGCCCAAAACTGCACACAGTACTCCAGCTGCGGCCTCACCAATGCCCTATACAGCTGCAGCAAGACCTCCCTACTTTTATATTCAATCCCCCTCGCTATGAAGGCCAGCATCCCATTCGCCTTCCTGACCACCTGCTGCACCTGCAAGCTGGGTTTTTGCGACTCATGCACAAGGACCCCGAGGTCCCTCTGCACCGTCGCCTGCTGCAGTTTTTCGCCCCGTAAGTAATAGTCCTTCCTACCATTCTTCCTACCAAAGTGGACCACCTCACACTTGCCAACATTAAATTCCATTTGCCATTTCTTGGCCCATTCGCCCAGCCTATCTAGATCCTTCTGCAGACTCTCCACACCCTCCGCACAATTTGCCGTTCCACCAATCTTGGTGTCATCAGCAAATTTTGACACCCTACACTCGGTTCCCTCCTCCAGATCATCTATATAAATGGTAAAAAGCTGAGGCCCCAGCACCGACCCCTGGGGCACTCCACTAGTCACCATCCGCCAATCCGAATAGCACCCGTTGACCCCACTCTCTGCCTCCTATTTGACAACCAATCCTCTATCCACACTAACACCCTACCCCCAACTCCATGTCCCTCGACCTTCTGCAATAACCTCTTGTGAGGTACTTTGTCAAATGCCTTCTGAAAATCTAGCAAGACCACATCCACCGGCTCTCCTCTATCCACCGCCCTAGACACATCCTCATAGAACTGCCCGAGATTCCACAGCCACCATTTCAAGGGGAGCAGGGGAGTTCTCCCTGGTGTCCTGGGGGATAATGTTTACTCTTCAAACAACAGAACAAAATTAGATGATCTGACCATTACCACATTACTGCTTGTGGGATCTTGCTGTGTAAATTGACTGCTCCATTTCCTACATTACAAAGTGATTACACTTTAGAACATCCTGAAGTGGTGAAAGGTGCATCAGAAACAGGAGCCTTTCTGTGCATTCAGCCCCAAACCCAGGTGCCAGTTCTGTGCCCCCCAGGGGGTGGGTAGCAGCTCCAGGTACCAGCTCCGTGCCCCCTTGGTGGTGGCAGGTGGGAGGAGGGCTGGGTACCAGCTCCATGCCACCAGGGGAGCATCTATCGGAGGGGAGGGGGAAGGATGACTTCACCTTTGCCTCTCCTCCCCTGGGATTGGGGCATTTCTGCAGTGGGGGAAACTCTCAGCACAGGAACCCACTCCATAAAGATGGGCCAAATCGCTGACGTCACTGGTCCTGCTCCAAATTCCATTACATCCCACACAAGCGACGCAGATCCACTCCCCTTCCCTGTCCCCGCAGGTGCCGAATTCACCTGCCCCCACCCCAGATGGAGCTCTGATACAGAGAGACAGAGCGCAGGCTGCTGGACCAACCTGTTCAGGACGTTGAGGTAGAGTCTGGTGAACATTCCCTTCCCTGGGCCCCCAGCTGAGAAAGAGCCTCCACCACCCATCATCATGTTCAACACAGCGAAGGGGATGAAGTCATCTTCCTGCAACCAAAACACAAAACTTCCAGTCACCCTCATCGATTACAGAACATAAACCCACACCTCCCACACAACACAGAGAAAGTTTTACTCTGTATCTAACCCCGTGCTGTACCTGTCCTGGGAGTGTTTGATGGGGGACAGTGTAGAGAGAGCTTTACCCTGTATCTAACCCAGTACTTTTTTTGAAAAAAAAACTTCTGGCTATTTGCATCAAGTGGTGTTGCTGGCTTGACCTAACTGCATTCAAAGCTGCCTTCTTGAACCAAGGAGTCTCAGGATCTCGACCAATTCCAAATGAGGATGGTGTGTGACTTGGAGGGGAACTATCAGGAGGTGGCATTCCTATGTATCTGCTGCCCTGGGTATTTATTTCTAGGTGGTCAGTGTTTGGTGTTGATGGAGCCTTGTTGAGTCGCAGTAGTGCAGACAGAGCCTGTAGATGGCACTCACTGCTGCCACTGTTCATCTGTGGTGGAGCGAGTAAATGTTTAAGGGAGTGAATAGGGTGCCAATCAAGCAGGGCTGCTTTGTCCTTGATGGGATTGAGCTTCTGGAGTGTTGTTGGAGCTGCACCCATCTAGGCAAGTGGAGAGTACTCCAAGACACTCCTGACCTGATGCTCAGGAATACATTGGGATACTCTCCACTTGTCTGATTGATGGTGAGCAGGCTTCGGGGAGTCAGGAGGTGAGTTACTGGCTGCAGGATCCACCACACTCTCAGTCAGTGAACTCCAAATCTCAACCACTTCCTGTGTAAAATACTTCCCTCCTCACATCTTCATTCCTTCTTTTGCCAGTTACCCTAACCCTCTACTTCTCATTCCTTCCGCCAATGAGAACAGTTGCTCTCTATTTACTCTGTAAGCCCTCTCATGATTTGGAACATCTCAATCAAATCCCCCCTCAGTCTTCTCTAAGGAAACCAGTCCCAATCTCTCTTTATAACTGAATAACTCTACATTACATCAGTAACCAACTGGTATTTGAATGACAGTCTCAGAGTTTCGTTATCCCTTTCACTGATCCCAGAGTTTTATTCCCTGAATTAAACAGAATTCCAATTCTGAGCTGCCTGCAGCAGTGTTCTGTATTCATTCTCTCTGGATTTTTAGTACACCATGCTCCCCAGTGCAATCAGTTATTGAAAGCAGTTAGTCATAGAGGTTTACAGCATGGAAACAGGCCCTTCGGCTTAACATCCCTGCCACCCTTTTTAAACCCCTAAGCTAGTCCCAATTGCCCGCGTTTGGCCCATATCCCTCGATACCCATCTTACCCACGTAACTGTCTAAATGCTTTTTAAAAGACAAAATTGTACCCACCTCTACTACCACCTCTGGCAGCTTGTTCCAGATATTGATCACCCTCTATGTGAGAAAATTGCCCCTCTGGACACTTTTGTATCTCTCCCCTCTCACCTTAAACCAATGCCTCTCGTTTTAGACTCCCCTACCTTAGAGAAAAGATATTGACTATCTAGCTGATCTGTGCCCCTCATTATTTTATAGACCTCTATAAGATCACCCCTCAGCCTCCTATGCTCCAAAGAAAAAAGTCTCAGTTTATCCAGCCTCTCCTTGTAACTCAAACCATCAAGTCTCAGTAGCATCCTGGTATACTTTTTTCTGCACTCTTTCTAGTTTAATAATATCCTTTCTAATAATAGGATGTTACTTACCAGGAAGGAGCAGCTTTCTAATCCAATCATGATGTGTGAGAGCTCCGGGATGGGAGTGGGTCCCAGACTAACGTCAGTCATGTCCTTCTCCACCTGGGAAATCAGAGACAGTGTTGCTCAGACCATCTCCCACGCTGCTCCCCCATCCACTAAAACAGGAGGCTAGATCATCGAGTCATCCACATGATCCTTGCAATATCCGCCAGGGGGCACAAAACCCACTTCTCTGGAAAACCCCTAGATCCATCTCCCCCCGCCCCTCCCACCCCACATCTCTCTTACCCCTCTAGCTCCAGATCCCCATCCCTTCACTCCCACTCACCCCCAGAGTAAAGTCATCTCCTCATTACTTCCCCTCAATCCCACCCAGCTGGCAGGGGAGGAGGATGATGAGGGGATAGCACAGGACAGATGGAGAGAGAAGCCTTGACATGTGTGGCTGGCCTCTGTCTCCACCTAGTGTCCAGTGTAGCAGCTGCAGACTTTACACAGGGGGATCTCCAGGGAACTATTTCCCCAGAGGAATTTTGCAAAAATATACAATCATAGAATAATCAAGCACAGCAAAGGGCCACTCGGCCCACTGTGTGTGTGCTGGCTCTCACCTGATGCCACTCCCACACCTTTGCCCCACAGCTCTGTATTTTTTTTCAGATGATTTAATTCCCCTGGGGGATTAAACCCTGCAGCGAGGGCAGTGTCTCACCTTCACGATTCCTCCGGTGTACTGGGCGACAGAGTGGTCCACATTTGTGGGCTTTCCTGACCCCCAAACTGGCGTGACCCCTGTGAGGCATTGAAGAGAGAGAGAGATTGATCAGTGTTACTAACCCAGCTCTTACCTAGATCCACAGATCCCACCCAGCCTGTCCCCTCTGCACAGTGCCAGCCAGGGCTCTGTGCACAGCAGTCATCTCCGGATTTGTCCATTGCAGTTTTAAGCCACATTTTAGATTCTTGACCCTACAATCCAGATCCCAACATCCTTAATACAATCCAAGGGAGTGCCACAGCATCGGAGAAAGGTGCTGAGGGAGTGCCGCGCTGCCACAGGGTCAGTGCTGAGGGAGTGCCACACTGTCAGAGGGTCAGTGCTGAGGGAGTGCCGCGCTGCCAGAAGGTCAATGCTGAGGGAGTGCCGCGCTGTTGGAGACACCTTCTTTCAGGAAAGATATTTAATTGTGCTTCTGTCGTCTGTTTGGGTCGGTTGTTTGAAGTGCAGCTGAACAGCAATAAAAGGGAGTTTATAGAAACTGGGATTAATAGACTCTCTGGTAGTATCTTACCCAGGTCCTGTGTCCTGCTCTATTCCCGTAACCCTGTATATTTACCATGGCTAATCCCCTTAACCTACACATCTTGGGACACTAAGGAGCAATTTAACATGGCCAATCCACCTAACCAGCACATCTTTCGGACTGCGGAAGGAAACCCACACAGACACAGAGAGAATGTGCAAACTGCACAGACAGTCACCCGAGGCTGGAATCGAACCCAGGTCCTGGCGCTGTGAGGCAGCCATGCTAACCACTGTGCCATTATACCAAAAGAGAAAATACTGGAAAATCTCTTAAGTTTGGCAACATCTGTAAGGAGAGAAAAGAGCTGATGGTTCAAGTCCAGATGACTTTTTGTCAAAGCTTTGATGCTGCCAGACCTGCTGAGATTTTCCAGCCTTTTCTCTTTTGGTTTCAGATTCCAGCATCTGTAGTAATTGGCTTTTATTTTTTATTTTGTGCTAGCATACCAGATTGTCATTCTTTGGGCACCATGAAGGGTTCTGATAGAATAAAACAGGTTTTTACTGACAAAAGGCATTGGGAGCTGGTTTAAAGTAATTAGCAAAAGAACCAAAGGAGAGATGTAGGGAAGTTTGTTACACGCAGGTTCTGACAATCTGGGACATGCTGCTTAAAAGCAGATAAAGTGAAACTTGCTAGGGTATTGGGAAACTCTTTCAAAGAGTTGATACAGTTGATGTGCCAAATGATCTTGTGCTGTGAATTCATACAAGTTGGTTTGCTTTGTGGGAATGACTGGCTTCTAGTGAACCTGCTTTATTCTGCAAGTTCGTTTTGTCCATTGATACACAAACAATGAAAGCAGTGATGTGTCGAACATGCCGTACTATTTCTGCATACCCAGAAGGTATTTCTTTGCGTGTTCCACCAGTTGGTCATGATCCACTCCGACTCCAGCCAGCACCAACCTGTCCGGAGTGTAGTAATTCCGCAGGAACGAGTGAAGCAATTTCTGATCAATCTTCTCCACGTTCTCAGCGGGACAGAATCTGGGCAGTCCCACAGTATTGTCCCGATAAGCTGCCTGGTGGGAGAGAGGAGAAAACTTTCACTCTGCGCCAACCCCACTCTGCACTCAGCTCTCTCACCCTCCTCTCCAACCCAGCCACACCTTAAATAAAAAAATACTTCCTCTTCATGAGGAGGAGGCTGGAATACAGAGATACCGAGTTATAGTTACCTCAGTTACACCAATATCTGGTTACTGGAGTAACTGCGTTCAGACACAGGAAGAATAGATTGGCTATGGAGGGGATCAGGTTACACAAACCGGGCTTGTCTTTCTCCAGTGTGATTAAAGATTAAAAGGTGATCTAATCGAGCAGTTTAAGATGATTAAAAGTTTCAACAAGGTCAATAAAGAGAAACTATTTCCTCTAGTGTCGAGAATCTAGAACAAGGGGGCAAGAGCCATCAAATTGGAAGCAAGCCATTGCAGTGACGTCAGGAGGAGCTTCTTCACACAGAGGACAATGGAAATGTACATTTGTACAATGGATTGATATGTGGGAATGACAAGCTTCATCCCTGTCTAATGTAAGCAGGTCAGTACATATGGGCAGCACGATGGCACAGTGGTTAGTGCTGCTACCTCACAGCACCAGGAACCCTGGTTCAATTCCCATCTTGGGTCACTGTCTGTGCAGAGTCTGCACATTCTCCCCGTGCCTGCATGGGTTTCCTCCAGGTGCTCCGGTTTCCTCCCACGGTCCGAAAGATGTGCTGGTTAGGTGCATCGGCCATGCTAAATTCTCCCTTAGTGTACCCGAACTGGCGGAGTGTGGAGACTAAGGGGATTCTCACAGTAATTTCATTGCAGTGTTAATGTAAGCCTACTTCTGACACCAATAAACTAAAAACATGGAATTCTCTATTCTCCCGGGGGGTGGAGGGCGGGGTGGTGTGCAGATCATTTGGCGAAGAGGATTAAGGGATAGGGAACCAAGGCGGGTGGATGGAACTAAGATACAAAATCAGCAATTATTCAATTCAATGGCACATTCGACACAAGGGACTGAATTGCCTCTGCTTCTCTCCTGAATCCTGCTGGGGTTCAATCCAACACGTGTCCCCCCCACTCCACCAAATGCCCATACCTACTATCGCACCGTCACTTCGCCTGACCCATGGTCAGAGGGTCCATCGTTTGAACGTGATGTTAAGGCCCTGTATGCTCTTGTGTAAATGTAAAGGATTCCAGGGCCATTATTTTGAATGGAGAGTTCTCCCCTGCCCAATATTTATCCCACAACCAACAGGAGTTAAAAACAAAATCATCTGGTCATGATCACATGACTATTGGTGGGATCTTCCTGTGCCTGAATCGCTGTCCTGTTTTTGACAATGACTGACCTTCAAAAGCCACTTCACCATGAGCACTTTGGGACATTGGGAGAATGTGAAAGGCGCTACAGAAATGCAACTATTCCCTTCTTTCTTTCATTCCCCACTCCCTGGGATCAGGAGAGGGACCTGGATATTTCGAGTTTCATTTTGTCTCAGGGGATCTCAGATTATAAACTTTTGACCTGTGGTACATTTGCAAAGTAACATTACCGCGTGTATCATCTCAGTCAGCAGCGGCTCAGGGTCTGGTCTCATCTGGAGGTCCTCCAATTCGAAGCGGACAGACAGACGGGTCAACTCCACCTCATCATCTGAGGGCAAGAACAGATTGATAAAAGACACCAGCTGTGTGAGTGTCGCAGACAACAACTGTCCAGCCCAGGCAAATCCCACACAGCAGGCCATGGTCACAGCACACTGTCCCTGTCCGCCGGACCTCACCTCCGATAGCTCCAGCGGGCCAGCCTAGCTAGGGTATGGATTGTAAATCTGTCAATCACAGGAGGGAGGTGGGCTGGGAAAGGGGTGTGGGAATCACAGTGCAGAGGGGCAAAACTAACACTGGGCAAGGGAGTTTGGGGTGAAACAGGGATGAGAATTTGGAGATGGCCATTCAGCCCGTGGGCCTGTTCTACTGTTGAACTGATGCTAATTAAAGAGGCTGCTCTTTATGTGGGAGTTAAATCACACGGTTTTTTGGGTGCCGCATTTACCCAGTGTCTGTGTGTGTACGCTGTGAAAATAAGGATTAGCAATCAAGATTACTGAATGATTTTACCTCCCCTAACTCACGCCCAATAAGAAGTCACCTCTGACATTCGCAAGTTACCCTTTAGGCAGAGGGCAGCACTCTCACCGAGTCAGGAGCTCCTGGGTTCAAGTCCCACTTCAGAACCGTGGGACCATAATCCAGATTCATACATACAGCACAGTCCCGAGCGCGCGCCGCCAGAGGGTCAGCCCCGAGCGCGCGCCGCGCCGCCAGAGGGTCAGCCCCGAGCGCGCGCCGCGCCGCCAGAGGGTCAGCCCCGAGCGCGCGCCGCGCTGCCAGAGGGTCAGCCCCGAGCGCGCGCCGCGCCGCCAGAGGGTCAGCCCCGAGCGCGCGCCGCGCCGCCAGAGGGTCAGCCCTGAGCGCGCGCCGCGAGAGGGTCAGCCCCGAGCGCGCCGCACCGCCAGAGGGTCAGCCCCGAGCGCGCTGCGCCGCCAGAGGGTCAGCCCCGAGCGTGCGCCGCGCCGCCAGAGGGTCAGTCCTGAGCGCGCTGCGCTGCCAGAGGGTCAGCCCCGAGCGCGCGCCGCCAGAGGGTCAGTCCTGAGCGCGCTGCGCTGCCAGAGGGTCAGCCCCGAGCGCGCGCTGCCAGAGGGTCAGTCCTGAGGGAGCGCGGGGTCTGGATGACAGACACCAAACGTTGGCTCTATTCTCTTTCCACAGACACTGTCAGACCTGCTGAGATTTTCCAGCATTTTGTGCTTTTGTTTCGGATTGCAGCACCTGCAGTATTTTGCTTTTCTTTCCGGTACCTGTTAACCTCGGCTGAAGCACCACGTCGGCGAGGAGACTGACCATCGTCTCCAGACCCTTCACCTCCGCAGAGACTGCAAACATGGTAGTGTCTCTGAAATAGGATTGCAAACAACCATTTATCCCAATGATCATTATCAAACTTGTCCTGAAACTGCTGAAAATATATTTATTAGTATCACGAGTAGGTTCACATTAACACTGCAATGAAATTCCTGGGAAAATCCCCTAGTCACCACATGTCTGTTTGGGTACACTGAGGGAGAATTTAGCACGGCCAATACACCTGAACCAACACGTCTTTCAGACTGTAGGAGGAAACCCACACAGACACGGGGAGAATGTGCAGATTCCACACAGACAGTGACCCATGCTGGGGATCGAACCCGAGTCCCTGGCGTTGAGACTAAGCACTGTGTCACCGTGTATCACAATATTGGATTTTACGATCAGACAGCAACATCCTGGGAGAGAGGCCAGTTTGTCCCCAGTCTCATCCATTGGAATCTTTAGGAGGATTTTCTTCCCTCTCCCCCCACCCCCACCATGAGAAGCACTCCCGATCTCCCATCCACTCCGAGTGCTGCCTCCTGATCAATCTCCCCACCTCTGAGAAAACAATAAGGGCTGGGGTGTGGTAATTGAAAGAGGCTCAAACCCCCTTCAGCTGCACCCTCAGATGAAGGAGAATGACTCTGAATCAGGTGACTATTGAGCCCGGAGTACAGGACAACACATTCCGATTCATCTCCTTACTGATCCAGTCAATGAGATATACAGACTGGCGTAGATAGAATATGGGAGAGTGTTACAAAAACAGGAAGGGCAGAAGACAGACAAGGAGAGGGAGAAATAGAATCAGACAGTGCAGAAAGAGGCCATTCGGCCCATCAAGTCTGCACCAACCATAATCCCACCCGGCCTTATCCCCATATCCCTATGTATTTACCTACTAATCCGTCTAACCGATGCATCCCAGGACACTAAAGGGCAATTTAGAAGGGCCAATCAACCTAGCCCGCGTATCTTTGGACTGTGGGAGGAAACCCATGCAGACACAGGGAGAATGTGCAAACTCCACACAGACAGTGAGCCGAGCCAGGATTCGAACCCAGCTGCCTGGAGCCATGAAGCACTGTGCTACCGTGCCACCCCACTCATCTAATTATTGTCCTGACTAGTCAAGGATAATCATAACCACTCCATAGATATTCAGTATCTCAGCCAAGTTCATATTACAAAGATGTGTTGAGGGACAGGTAGTATTGAGGAAGCAGGAGGGCTGCAGAAGGACTTGGACAGGTTAGGAGAGTGGGTAGAGAAGTGGCAGATGGAATACAATGTGGAAAAGTGTGAGGTTATGCACTTTGGAAAGAGGAATGGAGACATAGACTATTT
This sequence comes from Carcharhinus amblyrhynchos, assembly GCF_965287045.1. Taxonomy (NCBI): domain Eukaryota; kingdom Metazoa; phylum Chordata; class Chondrichthyes; order Carcharhiniformes; family Carcharhinidae; genus Carcharhinus; species Carcharhinus amblyrhynchos. Next base: position 2,788,913 of record NC_137348.1, read on the forward strand.
TCTAAATGGGGAAATGCTTAGGAAATCAGAAACACAAAGGGATTTGGAGAGTCCTTATTCAAGATTCTCTTAAGCTTAATGTGCAGGTTCAGTCAGCAGTTAGGAAGGCAAATGCAATGTTAGCATTTATGTTGAGAGGGGTAGAATACAAGAGCAGGGATATACTTCTGAGGCTGTATAAGGCTCTGGTCAGACCCCATTTGGAGTATTGTGAGCAGTTTTGGGCCCCATATCTAAGGAAGGATGTGCTGGCCTTGGAAAGGGTCCAGAGGACGTTCACAAGAATGATCCCTAGAATGAAGAGCTTGTTGTATGAGGAGTGGTTGAGGACACTTGGTCTGTGCTGGTTGGAGTTTAGAAGGATGAGGGGGGATTTTATTGAAACTTACAGGATACCGCGAGGCCCGGATAGAGTGGGCATGGAGAGGATGTTTCCACTAGTTGGAAAAACTACAACCAGAGGGCACAACCTCAGGCTAAAGGGGTGATCCTTTAAAACAGAGATGACGAGGAATTTCTTCAGCCAGAGAGTGATGAATCTGTGGAACTCTTTGCCACAGAGGGCTGTGAAGGCCAGGTCATTGAGTGTCTTTAAGACAGAGATAAATAGCTTCTTAATTAATAAGAGAAGGCAAGAGAATGGGGATGAGATTCCGGGGAAGTGCCGGAAGATTGGAAAACGGCTAATGTTACGCCGTTGTTTAAGAAGGGTGCCAGGCAAAAGGCGGGGAATTATAGGCCGGTTAGTTTAACGTCTGTGGTAGGTAAAATGTTAGAATCCGTCATTAAGGAGGAAATTGCGAGGCATCTTGAAGGGAATTGCTTGATAGGGCGGACGCAACACGGTTTCATTAAAGGGAAGTCGTGTCTGACAAATTTACTGGAGTTCTATGAGGATGTGTCTAGGGCAGTGGATAGAGGAGAGCCGGTGGATGTGGTCTTTCTGGATTTTCAGAAGGCGTTTGACAAGGTACCTCACAAGAGGTTATTGCAGAAGGTCAGGGGACATGGAGTTGGGGGTAGGGTGTTAGCGTGGATAGAGGATTGGTTGTCAAATAGGAGGCAGAGAGTGGGGGTCAATGGGTGCTATTCGGATTGGCGGTTGGTGACTAGTGGGGTGCCCCAGGGGTCGGTGCTGGGGCCTCAGCTATTTACCATTTATATAGATGATCTGGAGGAGGGAACCGAGTGCAGGGTGTCGAAATTTGCTGATGACACCAAGATTGGGGGAAAGGCAAATTGTGCGGAGGGTGTGGAGAGTCTGCAGAAGGATCTAGATAGGCTGGGCGAATGGGCCAGGAAATGGCAAATGGAATTTAATGTTGGCAAGTGTGAGGTGGTCCACTTTGGTAGGAAGAATGGTAGGAAGGACTATTACTTACGTGGCGAAAAACTGCAGCAGGCGACGGTGCAGAGGGACCTCGGGGTCCTTGTGCATGAGTTGCAAAAACCCAGCTTGCAGGTGCAGCAGGTGGTCAGGAAGGCGAATGGGATGCTGGCCTTCATAGCGAGGGGGATTGAATATAAAAGTAGGGAGGTCTTGCTGCAGCTGTATGGGGCATTGGTGAGGCCGCAGCTGGAGTACTGTGTGCAGTTTTGGGCGCCGCACCTGCGCAAGGATATTTTGGCCCTGGAGGGAGTGCAGAGGAGGTTTACTAGGCTGATACCGGAGTTGAGGGGATTGAGCTATGAGGAGAGGCTGAATAAACTAGGCTTGTACTCGTTAGAGTTTAGAAGAATGAGGGGAGATCTCATTGAGACGTATAAGATGATGAATGGGATGGATAGGATAGAGGTGGAGAGACTCTTCCCGCTCAAAAAAGACAGTAGGACTAGGGGGCACAGCCTCAAGATAAAGGGGAGGCGGTTTAGAACGGAGTTGAGGAGGAACTTCTTCACTCAAAGGGTGGTGAATCTCTGGAATTCTCTGCCCGTTGAAGTGGTGGAGGCTGCCTCGCTAAATATTTTTAAGAAGCGGGTTGATGGGTTCTTGATAAGAGAGGGGATTAAGGGTTATGGGGAGAGGGCGGGAAAGTGGAACTGAGCCACAACAGATCAGCCATGATCTTATTGAATGGCGGGGCAGGCTCGAAGGGCTAGATGGCCTACTCCTGCTCCTATTTCTTATGTTCTTATGAGAAAAACATCAGCCATGATTGAATGGCGGGGCAGAGTCAATGGGCCGAGTGGCCTAACTCTGCTCCTATGTTTTATGGTCTTAATACACCTGAGAGTTTCTAACAGTCAGGAATGACTGAAGGGGCTGGGGGTCTTTCAGAAAAATAGAGAAGGCTGAGGGGTGATCAAATAGAGATGTTCAACATTATGGAGGGGTTTAATAGGGTAGATACAGAGAAGATACTTCCACTTATGGACAGACCAAAACTAGGAGACATCAACGTGAAATAAATCCAATGGGGAACGCAGGAGAAACTTCTTTACCCAGAGAGTGGGGAGAATGTGGGATTCACTCCCACAGTAGTGGCTGGGGTGAACAGTATCGATACAGTCAAGAGAAAGCTGGATTAACACACAATAGGAAAACAGAAGGATAGGGTGATTGGGTCAGATGATGTAGGGCAGGAGGAAGCTGGTGGGGCAGATGGGCTGAATGGCATGTTTCTGGGCTGTAAGTACTTTGTGATGTGACCGTGGCGATGACAGAGCATCTAATCTCAATAGCCACATGTGCATGCTTTCCTGGAGAGAGATGGTGAGACAGCCAGTGAGTTGGCTAAATTCCACTCTCCTCCATACACATTCCCCATCACCAGATATCTACTTCTAAGGCAGTCCCTGGGAACTGAGCATGACTGGTCTCCACTCTGGTTTAATGGGTTCCAAGAGGTCAGATAAGCCCAATGTGTGCTTTGCAGACTCTGCTACAGGTGGGACAGTAGGTAGTAGTCCTTCCAATGCCTTGACCTTTGCTCATTCCTGATGAAGTCTCTCAATGTATTTGGTGCCTTCCCGAATGAACCTTCTCCAACCCAAGTCCCTCTGCCACCCTGAAGCCAGCCTAGGATGGCACCTGGGACAAACGCTCTCTGTAAATGGCACATACACACAGCTAAGCAGTAACTCAGGGCAGCGGGAATTTGGGGAGGAAATTGATGCGAGTTAGCACAGGTACAGCAGGAGTTTGGGGAGAAGTTGGAATCATAGAAACCCTACAATGCAGAAAGAGGCCATTTGGCCCATCAAGTCTGCACCGACCACAATCCCACCTAAGCCCTACCCCCATATCCCTACATATTTACCCAATGATCCCTCTAACCTACACATTTCAGGACACCAAGGGGCTATTTTAGCATGGCCAACCAACCTAACCCGCACATCTTTGGAATGTGGGAGGAAACCGGAACACCTGGAGAACGTTTGGGGGGGTAAGTTGATGTGCGTTAGCACAGGGACAGCGGGAGTTTGGGGAGAAGTTGATCAGAGTTAGCACAGGGACCAGTGCGAGTTTGGAGGAATTTGATCTAGACCATGCCAGCCATTCCATTTCTAATAGCACACATGTGAAATGCGAAAATGTGAACAGCTTACACACAGTGAGAAGAATTTAACAGGGACGATCTGGCACTGTCACAGTTCATGTGGCCCCAATGCCACTGGGGAACCCCTGTTCAACCTAGACCTACAATTGTTTGAAAATGGCCACCTCGGCACGCAGCCTGTCTGAAGCTCAGATACCGGAGGAGCAATCGACAGGGTGTTGGAGCAGAGCTGCCTGTTCCTGGCACAGTTACCTGGAAGACTGACAGTCACAGATCCCTCCATGTTTCTCCAGCGTCAACAAGATTTCATCCTTGGAACCAAACTGTGCGGTGGACTGGTGACAAAAACACACTGCCAGTTAGCACAAAGCTGCCATCTCAACCTTGACATTAAACACAAGCTGACCAACTAACTACACCTTCCAAAGTGCTCAATGCCATCAATAATCCCGAACATAGAGCAACAGGAGAAATTGCTGGAACTAAGTGTGCAGGTACAGCAGGCAGTAAAGGCAGCAAATGGTACACTGGCCTTCACAGCGGGAGGATTTGAGTAGAGGGATTGGAGTGTTTTGCTGCAATTGTATAGGGTGCTGGTGAGGCCACACCTGGAGTATTGGGTACAGTTTTGGTCTCCTTATCTGAGGAAGGATGTCCTTGCTGTAGAGGGAATACAGTGAAGGTTTATCAGACTGATTCCTGGGATGGCAGGTCTATCATATGAGGAGAGACCAAGTCCGTTAGGATTATATTCACTGGAGTTTAGCAAATTGAGAGGGGATCTGAGATACTTACACAATTCTAACAGGGTTAGACAGGGTAGATTCAGAAAGAACATTCCCAATGGTGAGGGAGTCCAGAACTAGGGGTCATTCAAAAGTTTGAGGTCACGTATCAACTGACTCAAGAACAGCTTCTTCTCTGCTGCCATCAGACTTTTGAATGGATTAAGTTGGTCTTTTTCTACAGCCTAGCTATGATTGTAACACTGCATTCTGCACTCTCTCCTTCCCTATGAATGGTATGCTTTGTCTGTATAGCACACAAGAAACAATACTTTTCACTGTATACTAAATACACATGACAACAATAAATTAAATCATAGTTTGAGAATAAGGGATAAATCTTTTAGAACTGATGCAAGGAGAAATTTCTTCACCCAGGAGGTGAATGTGTGGAATTCACTCCCGCAGAAAGTAGTTGAGGCCAAAACGTCTGATTTCAAGAAAAAGTTAGATATAGCTCTTGGGGCTAAAGAGATCAAAGAATATGAGGGGATCAGAATATTGAATTCGACGATCAGCCATGATTGAAATGAATGGTGGAGAAGGCTCGAAGGGCCGAATGGCCTACTCCTGCTTCTAGTTTCTAGACAAGCAGTGAACGAGCTCCGATCAGAGGGACAGGAAACGACTTATTAACGACAATGCCTCCTGCTGGGATTAGGTTCAAACAAACTACCCCAGGAAGGTCCACGATTGAACCACTGTCACCGTGGCAACAGTTTTAATATCACTGGTTGGAGGCCTCAGGGTGTGCAGAGAAAACCAGTCAGCATTCACACCCCAGCCGTTATCCAGTATGAAGAAGGTTGTTTAAATGATTGACAGGTGATCTCATTGAAACGTGGAAATTTCTCACAGCTCAATACAGCGTTGATGGCTGGAGTCTTGAGAATATGACTCACACTCTGAGAATAAGGGGCAGACATTTGTGAACTTTTGGAATTCTCTACCTCAGGGAGCTGTGGACACTCAGATTCCTCCGCTCTAAGGGATATGGGGATAACGCGGGAGAATGGCATTGAGGTGGGAGATCAACCATGATCTTATTGAATTGCGGAGCAGATTCAAAGGGCTGAATGGCCTGCTCCTAATTCATACGTAACAGCAAAACGCCTGCGTGTGTAGAACATCTGGGCCAAGCTAACAGTCCAGCGTGGAGAATAGTCAAAGGAGGCCATTCAGCCCATCATGACTTTGAACTGTCCCATTACCCCACTCTTTCCCCAGTCCTGTAAATTCCCTTTAGAAATTCAGAACTGAATCTGATTCTCTCACCCTTTCAGGCAGCACCTTCCAGATCACAATAACAACTGTCTTCAGAAACAAAATTCTCACCTTCCCTCTGCTTCTTTTATTAACTATCTTCACTCGGACGAGAGGCTGAATGTTAATCTCAATCTGGATGGATTATTTTATAACTCTGAACTCGTGAGCCTGTACTTTACAATTCTGGGTAAAAATTGGAAAGAGATTTAGTTACTTACAGAAAATGCCAACTTTTCTAGAAAGTGGGAGATCCCGCTCAGATATTTCACCTCGTGTCTCGATCCAGCATTTGCTAAAACTGAAGGATATGATTGTATTAATGAGAGACTCAGAGGCAATATCCCACAATGTGAAAATAAGAAAGCCCCAAGACCCCAGAGAGACGGTCAGTGTCACCAGCAGAGCTGGGGGAATTACAAGGCAGAGACCGTGCTAGAACGGAGGAAGAATTTTGAGAGGGGGATCCCAGAAGAGAACTGATGCAGGTGCAGTCTCTGGATTTACTGCTGGGACTGGGATGGAGAGGACGAAAGGGACAGAGAATGAAATCAGAATTGGAGATGGAGTATAAACAGTGAAATAAGGAACAATGAAACCAAACTGGACATGCTCATTCCCCTCAGACACACTGAACACCATCATTAAGCGACTATCACATCACACAGCTCCACAGCAACACAGTGGTAATGGCCTGAATAAATGCAAATGAAACCAACATGAGGACCCACTCAATGTGTTAATCGCGACAACAGCACAGAAAGCATCCAACTAAACACAGCACTGTAGTCTTAATAATGTTGAGGGGAAGACACAGTGTTCAAGTTAGCAGTTTGTAACTGGATCTGTTTCTGACTGGGACAGAGACCATCGTGCACAAAACATGGGTGCGGCACTGAATACATCACTCCCCAAAGCCTCTCTACCATATACAAAGTACAAGTCAGAAGTCACAGAATCCTACAGTGCAGAAGGAGGCCATTCAGCCTATCAAGTCTGCACCAACCACAATTACACCTAGGCCCTATCCCCATAACCCCATGCATTTACCCTAGCTAGTCCCCCTGACACTAAGGAGAAATTTAGCATGGCCAATCCACCTAACCTGCTCATCTTTGGAGTGTGTGAGGAAACTGGAGGAAAGCCATGCAGACACAGGGAGAACGTGCAAACTCCATGCAGACAGCGACCCAAGCCGAGAATCGAAACCGGGTCCCTGGAACTGTAAGGCAGCAGTGCTAACACTGTGCCCGAGTGTGATGGAATACTCCCCAATTGCCTGGATGGGTGCAGCTCCAATAACATTCAAGAAGCTCAACACCATGGATGCTGTGATTTGATGGTTTGAGTATAAAGGGGAGGCTGGATAGACTGGGCCAAACGCAGGCAATTGGGATTAGCTTAGTGGTTAAAAAGAGGGGCAGCATGGACAAGTTGTGCTGAAGGGCCTGTTTCCATGCTGTAATCCTCTATAATCATCCAGGACAAAGTTTCTGGCTTGATGGGCACACCATCCACCTCCTTAAGCATTCACTCTCTCCACCACTGACAAGATGCAGCACAGAAGCAATTCACCAAAACTCCTGAAACAACAACTTGCAAACCCACAACTTCTATCTAGAAGGACATAGGCAGCAGATACATGGAACAACACAAGCTACAATTTCCCCTCTAAGCTGCACATCATCCTGACTTAGAACTATATCACCGTTCCTTCACTTGGTCAAAAGGTCTCCCTAACAGCACTGTGGATGTACCTACACTACATGGACTGCAATTCAAGAAAGCAGCTCACCATCACCTTCTCAAAGGGCAAAAACCACTGGCCTTACCAGCAACAAATCAAATCAATTCAGAGAGAATGAATCACTCCTCAAACACAGCAGCTATTTTGCATATGATGATGTTCTGTAACTTGAAGCCAATTGCTCTTCACAGCCAGAAGATCACAAAACGTAGCAGAAATAAACCATCAGCCTTTCAATTTGCTCCACAATTCAATTAGATCTTGATTAATCTGATACGAGAATCCTCAGCTCCATTTTCCCACCTTATCCCCATAATCCTGGATTCTTTTACTAATTAAGGATCTGTCTCAGCCTCGAACTTTCTTAATGCCCCAGCCTCAGTGATAAAGAGTTCCACAGATGCACTACCCTCAGAAGATATTCCTTCTCAACAGCTCTGGTGTTCAATAGATGAACCCCTTACTCTGAGATTGTCCTCTAGACCCAGACTCTCCTACCAGGGGAAACAACCTCTCAGCATCGATCCTATCCTGGACAATGCTTGAATCTTGAATGCTTGAAAAATGCTTGAATCCGTCAAAGAAGAAATAGCGAGGCACCTAGAAACGAATGGCTTGATAGAGCAGATGCAGCACGGATTTGTTAAGGGGAAGTCGTGTTTAACAAATTTATTGGATTTCTATGAGGATGTGACGAGTGCGGTAGACAGAGGGGAACCGGTGGATGTGGTGTTTCTCGATTTTCAAAAGGCATTTGATAAGGTGCCACACAAAAGGTTGCTTCAGAAGGTTAGGGGGCATGGAGTTGGGGATAAGGTGTTAGCGTGGATAGAGGATTGGTTGTCTAATAGGAGGCAGAGATTTGGTATCAATGGGTGCTATTCCGATTGGCAGTTGGTGACTAGTGGAGTGCCACAGGGATCAGTGCTGGGGCCTCAGCTATTTACCATTTATATAGATGATCTGGAGGAGGGGGCTGAGTGTAGGGTGTCGAAATTTGCTGATGCCACGAAGATGAGTGGAAAAGCAAATTATGCGGAGGGTGTGGAAAGTCTGCAGAGGGATCTAGATAGGCTGAGCGAGTGGGCGAGGACCTGGCAGATGGAGTACAATGTTAGCAAGTGTGAGGTTATCCACTTTGGCAGGAATAATAGTAGGAGGGATTACTATTTAAAGGGCGAAAAGCTGCAGCATGCTACGGTGCAGAGGGACCTGGGGGTCCTTGTGCATGAGTTGCAAAAACCCAGTCTGCAGGTGCAGCAGGTGATCAAGAAGGTGAATGGAATGCTGGCCTTTATAGCGAGGGGTACAGATTATAAAAGCAGGGAGGTCTTGCTGCAACTGTACAGGGCACTGGTGAGGCCGCAGCTGGAGTAGTGTGTGTAGTTTTGGTCACCGCACTTGCGCAAGGATATTTTGGCCTTGGAGGGAGTGCAGGGGAGGTTCACTAGGCTGATACCAGAGATGAGGGGGTTGGACTGTGAAGAGAGACTGAATAGACTGGGTCTGTACTCGTTGGAGTTTAGAAGGATGAGGGGGGATCTTATAGAGATGTATAAGATAATGAAAGGGATGGATAGGGTAGAGGTAGAGAGATTCTTCCTGCTCAGAAAGGACAGCAGGACTGGAGGGCACAGCCTCAAGATAAGGGGGGGACAGTTTAGAACAGAGATGAGGAGGAACTTCTTCACTCAAAGGGTGGTGAATCTCTGGAATTCTCTGCCTGTTGAAGTGGTGGAGGCTACCTCGCTAAATATATTTAAGTCACGGGTAGATAGGTTTTTGACAGACAAGGGAATTAAGGGTTATGGGGAGAAAGCGGGAAAGTGGAACTGATCCACTTCAGATCAGCCATGATCTTATTGAATGGCGGGGCAGGCTCGAAGGGTTAGATGGCCTACGCCTGCTCCTATTTCTTATGTTCTTACAATCTGCTATGTCTCAATACGCCTCTCATTCTTCTAAACTCCAATGAGCACAGGCCCATCCTATTTAACCTCTCCTCAAAAGAAAATCATTCTGTACTGGGGATCAACCGAGTGAATCTTCTCTAAACTGCCCCAAAGCCAGGAGACCTTTTCTTAGATAACAGAACCAACAGTGCTCCCAGTATTGTAGATGCTCATTGACTGAACTTTAACCATTTCTCTCTCCAGAGGCTGTCTGAGTGCTGAGTGTAAGAAGTCTCACAACGCCAGGTTAAAGTCCAACAGGTTTATTTGGTAGCAAAATCTTCTGTGATCTGGCATATCTTGCAGAGGTTGCTGTGGCAGGATTGTGTATTGTCGTGATCACTGTTCTCCTAAAGGCTGGGTAATTTGCTGTGGACAATGGTTTTTTTTTGGTAATTTTCAGAGTGCTGCTCCTTCATCAGGTGAGTGGGATTTCAGTTCACAAACAGGGCGTATAAAGACACAAACTCAACTTACAAAATAATGGTTGGACTGTGAGTCTTTACCGGTAATCAAGTCTTAAAGGTACAGACAATGTGAGTGGAGAGAGAGTTAAGCACAGGTTAAAGAGATGTGTATTGTCTCCAGACAGGACAGTCAGTGAGATTTTGCAAGCCCAGACAAGTCATGGGGGTTACAGATAGTGTGACATAAACCCAAGATCCTGGTTAAGGCCGTCCTCATGTGTGCAGAACTTGGCTATCAGTCTCTGCTCAGCGACTCTGCACTGTCATGTGTCGTGAAGGCCACCTTGGAGAACGCTTACCCAAAGATCAGAGGCTGAATGCCTGTAATTGCTGAAGTGTTCCCCGACAGGAAGAGAACAGTCTTGCCTGGTGATTGTAAAGCGATGTTCATTTATCCATTGTCGTAGTATCTGCATGATCTCCCCAATGTACCATGCCTCGGACATCCTTCCCTGTAGCGTATCAAGTAGACAACGTTGGCCGAGTTGCAAGAGTATGTACCGTGTACCCGGCAGAGTTGCTGAGCAGAAACTAATAGCCAAGTTCCGCACACGAGGGTGGCTTCAATCGGGATCTTGGTTCATGTCACACTATCAATAACCCCCACGACTTGTCTGGGCTTGCAAAATCTCACTAACTGTCCTGGCTTGAGACAAAACAGATCTCTTTAACATGTGCTTAACCCTCTCTCCACTCACATTGTCAGTACCTTTAAGACTTGATTACCTGTAAAGACTTGCATTTCAACCATTATCTTGTAAATTGAGTTTGTGTCTTTATATGCTCTGCTTGTGAACGGAACTCCCACTTACCTCATGAAGGGGCAGCGCTTCAAAAGCTAGTGGGTTTTGCTACTGAATAAACCTGTTGGACTCTAACCTGGTGTTGTGAGACCTCTTACTGTGTTTACCCCAGTCCAATGCCGGCATCTCCACATCACTGCTGAGTGTTTGCAGAGTTTCAGATTTGTGGGTTTTGTTGCTGAGGTATTGACCTCTGCTCCCCCACACTGACCTTTGCCCTCTGCTCCCCCACACTGACCTTTGCCCTCTGCTCCCCCACACTGACCTCCCACTGTGCAGAATTGGCCGAATTTGTCTTGAGAGGCCACCCGCAGCCCGTTCTCCAGCACCGAGATGCGGGTCTCGTACTTGTCCTGCCCGCTGGCCTTGGCGAAGACTGGTTTAGGAAGGTTGGGAAGCGGGGAGGAGAGCGGCACGGTAGGGTAACCGGAGCTGCTGAAGGGCCTGGAGCCGCTGAGGCCGCACCTGAAACAGAGACACAGAGAGAGTTAACGGCCCCCGGGCGGGTCCCCAGTATCTCCCCTGAGTCCAGGCCCCGCCGCTGGGGTCTCGGGCTCCCTCCCCGCCGGGGTCTCTGCCCCCGGCCCCGTCTCCCCCGGCGGCCTCTCGGACCCTGTCCCCTGGTTCCCCCGGCGGCCTCTCGGACTCTGTTCCCCGATTCCCCCGCCGGCCTCTCGGGCGGTACCTGCCGATCTGGCTCCACCGCCTGAACCTCGCCGCGCGCGCCGCCATCTTAGTCCCGGGACTACTTCCGGTCCCCGCTCGAAAATTCGCTTCCGGGTCAGCGCCCCCTTGGCAACCGCCTGGCAACTGGGCCTAGCGGCTCAGGATGAGCGGCCGCGGGCTGCAGGGTGAGGTTGGCACCGTCCCTCTGACTGACTCTCCCCGGAGCTGGGCCCCCCCTTCAACCGAGACACCGACTGACCCTACAGCCCTCCCTCAGTGCTCATCCTCTGACAGTGCGGCACTCCCTCAGCACTGACCCTCTGACAGTGCGGCACTCCCTCAGCACTGACCCCCTGACAGTGCGGCACTCCCTCAGCACTGACCCCCTGACAGTGCGGCACTCCCTCAGCACTGACCCTCTGACAGTGCGGCACTCCCTCAGCACTGACCCCCTGACAGTGCGGCACTCCCTCAGCACTGACCCTCTGACAGTGCGGCACTCCCTCAGCACTGACCCTCTGACAGTGCGGCACTCCCTCAGCACTGACCCCCTGACAGTGCGGCACTCCCTCGGCACTGACCCCCTGACAGTGCGGCACTCCCTCGGCACTGACCCTCTGACAGCGCGGCACTCCCTCGGCACTGACCCTCTGACAGTGCGGCACTCCCTCAGCACTGACCCTCTGACAGTGCGGCACTCCCTCGGCACTGACCCCCTGACAGTGCGGCACTCCCTCGGCACTGACCCTCTGACAGTGCGGCACTCCCTCAGTACTGACCCTCTGACAGTGCGGCGCTCCCTCGGCACTGACCCTCTGACGGTGCGGCACTCCCTCAGCACTGACCCCCTGACGGTGCGGCACTCCCTCAGCACTGACCCCCTGACGGTGCGGCACTCCCTCGGCACTGACCCTCTGACGGTGCGGCACTCCCTCGGCACTGACCCTCTGACGGTGCGGCACTCCCTCGGCACTGACCCTCTGACGGTGCGGCACTCCCGCGGCACTGACCCTCTGACGGTGCGGCACTCCCGCGGCACTGACCCTCTGACGGTGCGGCACTCCCTCGGCACTGACCCTCTGACGGTGCGGCACTCCCTCGGCACTGACCCTCTGACGGTGCGGCACTCCCTCGGCACTGACCCTCTGACGGTGCGGCACTCCCTCGGCACTGACCCTCTGACGGTGCGGCACTCCCGCAGCACTGACCCTCTGACAGTGCGGCACTCCCTCAGTACTGAATTGAGAGGTGATCTTATTCCAGAGTTGGGATTTGAATTCATGACCATGTGAATGAGAGGAGAGAGTGCTATGCTGAGTGATAGCTAACACTGTAGTAAATAGCATTGTCCTTTTTGTTCCTCGGGAATGGGGGATGGGACATTGTCCAATCAGTTGCCTGTATGGGCCACTGGACTGTGTCCGGAGCTGGAGCCCTGGGTGATGTATTGTCCCGTCCCTCAGTTCCAGGCACTGAGCTTAAATCTAACTGTCCAGAATTGTCATGACAAGATCACCTCATTAGGCACGAGTTTATACAAGTTATTGACCTACATCATGTGGTTTTCCTTTTTCTGCATCCAGGTGTAAAGGAACAAGCTGCTGATGAAACCAACCCCTTCTCTTTCAAGGAGTTTGTCAAGATCAAAAGTCAATCATCAGCAAAAGAGAAAGTGGTGAAAAACCAGACATACCAACAGCTGAAGGTGTTGTATGCCCCTTCTCTCAAAATTATAACAACAGTGTGCATTTATACAGTGCCTTTCATAATAGCATGAAAAGAGTGCTCAGAGCCTGTTTCCCGTGGCTGCTGTGTCTCAATAAGAACTCCTTGTTCTCAGGATGAAGGTTTTGCCATTTAAAACCAAGAAGAGGAGAAATCAAGAGGGTTGTGGATCTGTGGAGTTCTCTACCCCGGAGGGCTGTGAAAGCGCCATCATTCAGAGTGGTCCCTGATCAACATCAATAGATTTTTGGGTCCTGAGGGATTTGGGGATAGAACAGCAAAGTGAAGTGACTGTTGAAGTCATGATCATATTGGATGAGACTTGAGGCCTTGTTTGCTTTTATTTGTTCACCTATTTTTGGGCCAACCAATTAAACCAACTCGGGGACAAATTGAAAAGTGGTGGCTCCCAAAAGGACGGGAACCGCTCGAAACAAAAGATTAAGTGGAAAGGAAACTTAAAAAGGTCAAATCAAAATGTGATTAAAGGGGTCAATAATGCACCCTCATCCCTGTGGTGCCCAGCGGGCACGGAAGCTTTTATTTACTCATGGGATAGGAGCTTCACTCCTGAGGCCAGCATTTATTGCAAGTCCCTAATTGCCATTGAGATGGCCTAGACCCATACAGTGGGACTAATCAAAGGGTTTTGTTGGGAGCCAGCAAGATGGGCTGAATGGCCTCCTTGTAGTAACATTCAATGATTCTGACATGCTCTATTGTAATTATTAAAATTGTTGCCCCCATGTTGTTGTTGCATGGATCAATAATGCTAAGGGTTAATTTTGGTTTTGAGATGAGTCACAAATCCAGGGGAATGTGGCTGCTTTTGTTTTCTGGCATTTCCATGTCCAATATTGTCAAAGCCCTCTCTCTCGTTTTCACAGAACTCTGCTGGAATTCCCTTTGAGGGGGGAGCCTCTGCCCTGAAAGGCCTGAGCCTGAGCCCGCATTATCCCGAGTATCATTTCGCGGCTCGGAAGGCGCACAGTCCTTCACTGGAAGATGAGGATGATGACTGGAGTGAAATGTACCAACCCGCCGTTATCGAGGCCACTCACGAGTTCGGCTTTTCTGACACGCTTTGCGGTGTGTCATACATGCCGCTGACACTGAGCCCCACCGAGCTCCCGCAGCACGACAGTGCCCAGTTAACATCGTCAGAGTGGCTTGTGGATGAGGAGGAGGAGGAGGGAGGGGCAGAGGAAGGAGAAGAGGAGGAGGAGGAGGATTGCATCTTTGGAAATAAAACCTCACAACCCAGGCCCCCTTATGACGAACCTGAGCCGCCAAGAGATCATTTTGACTTGGTGGGGGAGGTCCTCTATCAAAGCCAGCTGATGACCAATGAAAAGGCAAGTTCAAACAAAACCAAAATGCTGCAGGTGTCGGGAACATGAAATAAAAGCAAAATACTCAGCAGATCAGGTAATGTGTGTGCAGAGAAAAACAGAGTTAACGTTTCAGACCATTGGCCTGTCAGAACTGGCAGAAGCTGGAGACGGAACATGTTTTAAGCAAGTCCAGAGTCAGAAAAAGAGAGGGGAAGGAAGGAAAGAAGGTTAACGGGAGGATGGTGGAGAGGAGAGATTAAATGACGAAAGTGATGATGATGCAAGGCAAGGGGGAATAATAAATGGACAAAAGTAAGGATACAGGCGGCACAGTGGTTAGCACTGCTGCCTCACCGCACCAGAGACTCAGGTTCAGTTCCAATCTTGGGTCACTGCAAGGAGTTTGCACATTCTCACCATGTCTGCATGGGTTTCTTCAGAGTGCTCTGATTTCCTCCCACAGTCCAAGAATGTACAGGTTAGGTTAATTGGCTGTGCTAACTTGCCCCTTAGTGTCAAGGGGACTAACAGGTTAAATACACAGGATCATGGGGAGAGGACCTAGGTGGGATTGTTGTCAGTGCAGGCTCGATGGGCTCAATTGTCCCCCCTGCACTGCGGGATTCTATAATAATGAAGCATGGGTCGTCAGAATGTATAAACTGCTCTAGCAGAACGATTGTAACAATAAAACTTTGTCTTTATATAGTGCCCATAACAGCAAAACATCCCAAGGTACTTCATAGTAGCAATTTTCACCCAAAAACCTCTAGATTCTAGAAAGGTCCCAGCAGATTGGAAAACTACAATTGTAGCACCTCTCTTCAGTAATAGTGAGACTACATGTGGGAAACTATCAGCCAGTTAGCCTAATATCAGTCATTGGGAAAATACCAGAACCATTATTAAAGAGAGTTGGTAGCAAGCCATTCAGAAAATTACAGCACTGTTAGGCAGAGCCAACATGGCTTTTTTGAAAGAGAAATTGTGTTTGACTAATCTACTAGAGCTCTTGGAGGATGTAACAAGCAGGGTGGATAAAAGGAAACCAGTGGATGTGGTGTATTTGGATTTTCAAAAGGCATTTCATAAGGGGACAGATAAAAGGATTTCCAAACAGGATAAGAGCTCATGGTCCCAAAAGGGAAAATGCTGGAAAATCTCAGCAGATCTGGCAGCATCTGTAGGGAGAGAGAAGAGCTGACGCTTTGAGTTCAGATGGCCCTTTGTCGAAGTCATGATGTTGTCAGTGGACAGGCATGGACAGGCGATTGGTTAACTAACAGGAATGAGAAATCAGGATAAATGGATCATTTTCAGGATGGCAAACTGTAACTAGTGGATCAGTGCTGGATCCTCAACTATTTACAATCTATATGAATAACCGGGGTGAAGGGATCAAGTGTATTGTAGCCAAATTTGCTGATGATGTGAAGATAGGTAAGAAAGCAGGTTGTGAGAGATCGCAAAGGAATCTAGATGTATTAAATATAATGGGGTCTATGAGGTTGTTCACTTTGGCAGGAAGAATGGAACTCCAAAATATGATTTAATTGGAGATAGATTGCAGAAGGATCTGGGTGTCCTTGTGTGTGAATCACAAGAAGTCAGCGTGCAAGTACAGCAAATAATTAGAAAGGCAAATGGAATGTTGGTCTTTTTTGCAAAGGAGGACGGTGTATAAAAAGTGGGAAGTTTTACTAGACTGGTACAGGGCATTGGTGTGATCAACTTTGGTCATCTTACTTAGAGAAGAAGATACTTGAATTGGAAGGTTCTCTAAGTTCATCCCTGGATTGAATGCGTTTGTGTCATGAGGAAAGGTTGGGCATGTATTCATTGGAGTTTGGAAGAATGAGAGGTTTTAAAGTTCATTATTTATTATTCACAAATAAAGCTTACATTAACACTGCAATGAAGTTATTGTGAAATTCCCCTAGTTGCCACAGTCCAGCGCCTGTTCGAGTAATCTTATTGGGGAATTGAGAGGTGATCTTATTGAATCATACAAGATTCTGAGGGGGTTAGACAGGGTGGATGCTGAGGGGGTTAGACAGGGTGGATGCTGAGGGGGTTAGACAGGGTGGATGCTGAGGGGGTTAGACAGGGTGGATGCTGAGGGAGTTAGACAGGGTGGATGCTGAGGGGGTTAGACAGGGTGGATGCTGAGGGGGTTAGACAGGGTGGATGCTAAGGTTGTTTCCTCAGAGTTCTGGATTAGCAGAAGGTAGAAGTTGAAAAATTGGCCGAGAGAGAGTTGGAATGATGGAATCAGGGGGAGGGAGAGCCACGATTGTCTCTGAAGGTACTGAAGGCAGGCAGCGTTTGGTGTAAACTCTCATTACTCTTTCAGCTCCTTGAAGAAAATGCGAAGCTCCGAAAGCAAAATAAAGAAGCAAAGGAACTGGTAAAGAGCCACATACAGAGGTATGGAGAGCTCCCTTTATTAAAGATCGAAAGGGGATGGGAATTGGGCCATAACATTTCAACATCCATTCTTTATCCCATTGACAATTTAAAGAAAGAACATTTTTGATTTATATTGTGCCCTCTGTGACTACCTGATTTCCCAAAGCACTTTGCAGCTTGTGAAGTACTGTTGAAGGGTAGTCCCTACTATGATGTAGGAAATGAGACAGCCAGATAGTGCAGCACTCTCTCAGTACTGACCCCCTGACAGCGTGGCCCTCCCTCAGCACTGACCCTCTGACAGTGCGGCACTCCCTCAGCACTGACCCCCTGACAGTGCGGCACTCCCTCAGCACTGACTTTCAGGCAATGCAGCACTCCCTCTCCTTGTGTCTGCCTGGGTTTCCTCCGGGTGTTCCGGTTTGCTCCCACACTCCAGAGGTGTGCAGAATTGATCATGGTAAATTGCCTTTAATATCAGGTAAATATGTGGGATTACGGGGATAGAGTCTGGGTGGGATTGTTGTTGGTGTTGGCTTGGTGGGCTGATTGGCCTTCTTCACTGTGGGGATTCTACGAGGTGATGGCTGACACACTGCAATTTTCTTTGGGAACTGCCCTCAATGAATTGGCCATTGCTCAAGGTAGTCATATCCTGGCCTGACGTCCAGTTTCTCAGCCCTGGGGGAGTGCTGGGGATCAAAATGCAGCGCAGGCAGCAAGGAGCGAGCTTCAATACTGCTCCACACTGGATGCCAAGATTCAGAAATTAAAACTGCAAATGCTAGAGATACTTAGGCAGCACCTGTGCAGAGACCATAAGCCATAGGAGCAGAATTTGGCCACTCGGCCCATTGAGTCTGCTCCGTCATTCAATCATGGCTGGTATTTTTCTCATCCCCATTTTCTTGCCTTTTCCCGGTAATCCCAATCGCCTTATTAATCAGAACCTATCGATCTCTGTATAAAGACACTCAATGGCCTGGCCTCCACATCCTTCTGCAGCAAAGAGTTCCACAGATTCACCACTCTCTGGCTGAAGAAATTCCTCCTCATCTCTGTTCTAAAGGACCTTCCTTTTAGCCTGAGGTTGTGCCCTCTGGTTCTAGTTTTTCCACTAGTCCATTCTGTCTAGGCCTCGCAGTATCCCGTAAGTTTCAACAAAATCCCCCCTCATCCTTCTAAACTCTCAACAAGTACAGACCCAGAATTCTTAACTGTTCCTCATATGAGAGAGAAAGAGTTCTAATGAAAGATCATTAATCAGTATGGTTATGATTTTCTGTCTGCACAGAAGCTTATCGTCTTGCCCCATGCATCCAGCAGTTTATTCCCTCTACGATGGCCTCGTGATATTGTCACTAGATTATTAATCCTGAAACTCAGCTAATGTTCTGGGGACCCAGGTTCGAATCCCACCACGGCAGATGGTGGAATTCAATAAAAAATGTCTGGAATTAAGAATCTTTTGATGGCTGTGAAACCTTTGTCAGAAAAACCCATCTGGGTCACTAATGTCCTTTTGGGAAGGAAATCTGTCACCCTAACCCTATCTGGCCTACATGTGACTCCAGAGCCGCAGTGATGTGGTTGACTCTCAGCTGCCCTCTGAATAAGGGCAACTAGGGATGGGCAATAAATGTTGGTGCACCTGTGACGCCGATGTCCCATGAATGAATATAAAAAATCGGCGTTCCCCTTAATGAACTATCGGGAAGCAGACGCTGAACTTTCAGCCACACGGATCATGTTCCAATCCAGTCCTGACTGATCGTGTCAACTGCTATGCTGCCACTGGAGGTGGACCTGGGCAAACCACTCTCCTGGCTAGTCACTGTCTCAGAGCTGCCACAGCATGAGGATACATACCACACAGAGTAGCAGAGTGCGCTGCGGTGAGGGATATTATTGAGATGAAAGAGATGCATCTTGGGCCTTTAATATTTCTATTTTTTCTAAATTATTTTTGAGATGTGGGTATTGTTGGAAATGCCAGCACTTATTTCCACTCCTAATTGCGCTTTGTGGAGGTGGCGATAAACTCCCTGCATGAATGGAATTAAGTGGTATGTTAGGGCATTTCTGAGGACAGTGAAGAAGCAACCACCTAACTGTGGTTCAGTGTCGCATAGCGCCCAGGATGGCAGGTTACCTTACCTGGTGTACATTGTGAACCAGATGGGTTTTTAATCCAGTCGTTTGTTACTGTACTATATTAAATGTATTAATTGCCCCTTGAGGGGCACAAAGAGGGTTGCAAATCGGAAACCTTTCATCGTTTGTTACACTGAATTTCCACTGGTCACTTTCCTAGGACCAAGAGGCTGGAGGAGGAGCTGGAGAGAAGGAAAATTAAAGAGGAGAAGGAGACACGAGCGTTAGAATCCATGGTTCAGCAAGTGGAGGAGAACCTGCAGCTGATGACGGTGAGAGATGGCCAGGTGGATTGTTGGGAATGGAGATGGCCAGGTGGATTGTTGGGAATGGAGATGGCCAGGTGGATTGTTGGGAATGGAGATGGCCAGGTTGCTGGGTGTGGGGGAAGGGGGTGGTGTTGTTGCGGGGATGAGGTGGAAGGGATGTGGGGGCTGTGTGTGGCTGGGAGTGGAGGAATGGAAGTTCTGATCCTATGAGATCTGTACCCAACGACAATAAGATAGTGAGCAGATAACCTGTTTTTTGTGCTGTGATAGAGGGATAAATGCCCCGGATACTGCAGAGAATTTGATTTGATTTGATTTATTATGTATTAATACACATTGGAAAGTATTGTTTCTTGCGTGCTACATAGACCAAACATACAGTTCACAGAGAATGAAACAAGAGAGTGCAGAATGTAGTGTTACAGTCATAGCTAGGGTGTAGGGAAAGATCAACTTAATGCGAGGTTGGTCCGTTGAAAAGTCTGACAGCAGCAGGGAAGAAGCTGTTCTTGAGTCGATTGATACTTGACCTCAGGTTTTGTATCTTTTTCCCGACAGAAGAAGGTGGAAGAGAGAATGTCCGAGGGTGCGTGGGGTCCTTAATTATACTGGCTGCTTTGCCGAGGCAGCGGGAAGTGTAGACAGAGTCAATGGGTGGGAGGCTGGTTTGCATGATGGATTGGGCTACATTCACGACTTTTTGTAGTTCCTTGTGGTCTTGGGCAGAGATGTGGGCATCTCATTCCCCTTCTCCTCTCCCAATAACAGCTGGGGGATCACTTACAGCAGCTGCTCCAACCTTTTCACCCAGGGGAGCAACTTTTGCATATTTTCTCACTAAAAGCAGATGAAATAAATTTGGAAAAATAAAGTTGATTCAACAATAAATTGAATTTCTAAACTAACATTGGAATTTATAAAAAGAAACAATTTGCTGATCAGAAGTACAGCAATGTCATCGCAATAATGCGTAACAAGGCCCAGAGAGTGAGAGGCTCAGTGTGTTGGTGAGAGTGAGTGATGACCCTGAAACTGGGTATAAGGCTGACTCATACTCACCCCCTCACACTTACTGTCTCTCACACTTCCCCCTTCACGCTCACCCTATCTCACATTTATTCCCTCGTACTCACTCTGCCTCCCACCCCCTCATGCTCACTCTGCCTCCCGCCCCCTCATGCTCACTCTGCCTCCCGCCCCCTCATGCTCACTCTGCCTCCCGCCCCCTCATGCTCACTCTGCCTCCCGCCCCCTCATGCTCACTCTGCCTCCCGCCCCCTCATGCTCACTCTGCCTCCCGCCCCCTCATGCTCACTCTGCCTCCTGCCCCGTCTCCCACAAACACTCGGCCCACAAACTCACTCAGTCTCTCACTCTCACACAGTCACTCATGATAAAGCCGGCACTTTCACAAGTGTGGCACTCTCTCAGCACTGACCCTCTGACAGTGCGGCACTCCCTTAGCACTGACCCTCTGACAGTGTGGCACTCCCTCAGCACTGACCCTCTGACGGTGCGGCACTCCCTCAGCACTGACCCTCTGACAGTGCGGCACTCCCTCAGCACTGACCCTCTGCCGGTGCGGCACTCCCTCAGCACTGACCCTCTGCCGGTGCGGCACTCCCTCAGCGCTGACCCTCTGACAGTGCGGCACTCCCTCAGCACTGACCCTCTGACAGTGCGGCACTCCCTCAGCACTGACCCTCTGATAGTCCAACCTGGGAAACACTGTGTACTGAAGGACGTGGTTTTGATATTGAGTTAACGATGTCTGTATCTCTGTTTCAGAAACGGGCAATGAAAGCGGAGAACACAGTGACTAAATTGAAGCAGGAATTTGTACAACTGCAGGTATGGTAATGGAGGCTGCAACAGATACTAATACAATCTCTGCAGCTTGCTCTGTATCACTCAAATCAGCCTGGGGCTTTCCTCTGATTATTCTGTTTTAAAAAAAATCACAATCTTTTCAGTAAGGGTCACTTGATAATGATCAGAAGCGGGAACAATGTGTTTCTCTTTCTCTCCTTCCCACTTTCGCTCTCCCCTTCCCCCCCACTCAGTCTCCCGGTTCCACTCTTCCCTTTCCCTCTCTCCCCTTTCCCTCTCTCCCCTTTCCCTCTCTCCCCCTTCCCTGCTCTCCCCCTTCCAGACCCGTTTGCTCCCCCTACCCTCTGCTCGCTCCCCCAGACCCGCTCGCTCCCCCTACCCTCTGCTCGCTCCCCCTCCCCCTGTTCACTACCCCCCCCCCGCTCGCTCCCCCTCCCCCTGCTCCTGCTTGCTACCCCCCACTGCTCGCTCCCCCTCCCCCGCTCGCTCCCCCTCCCCCGCTCGCTCCCCCTCCCCCGCTCGCTCCCCCTCCCCCGCTCGCTCCCCCTCCCCCGCTCGCTCCCCCTCCCACTGCTCGCTCTCCCTCCCCCTGCTTGCTCCTCCTCCCCTGCTCGCTCCCCCTCCCCCTTCTCCTGCTCGCTGTGCCTCCCCCTGCTTGCCCCCTTCTCCCCTCCGTTTGCACTTCCTCCGTTCGCTTGCTCCCCCTCCCAGATCATTCCCCCTGCTCTCTACCCCCACTTGCTATCTCCCTGCTTGCCCCCCCCGCTCACATCCCCCCCCTTGCTTCCTGCTTCCTGCTTGCTGCCCCCTCGGCCACCCACCCACCACCCCCAGCTCAATCCCGGTCCCGGACCCGGTCCCAGTCTCCCCCCCCCCCCCCGGCTCGCTCCCCCTCCCTTCCGCTCTTACCCACTCTCACTCTTTGAATGAGCCAGAGACCAGAGAAGCAGAAGGAGGGACACACCACCCTGCCAAAGAGAGGCAGTTCAAACTGAATGATCAGGTTTACATTTGGAACCGTGGTAATAATTGGAGATGTTTACCCTGAATAATCTTAACCAAAGTGGTCTGGTATCTTGGGCAGTGAGCCTGCAACACGGAAGAATTGTTCACAGACACCAAGACCGTACTCGTTCACATATGACCATAAGAAAATTTCCAAATCAGCAACCATTCTCAATAACAAGTTGAGGGAATGCTGCTGTGGGTTCGCCAGGAAGTGATTCCTGTGTTTCCAGGTTTGCCAGTTGACTGCAGGGGGACTGGAAGAGGAACATTCATGTCCAGATTCTCAATCAAACTCTTCATCTAGGATTCCAGATCAACCGTTATCAGATTCACCAGTGGTATTGCATATATCACAACTCAACAGCAAAGCTTCTGACAGACTCTTGTATAATTAAGACTTTGTATTTCTGTCCTGATCTGGGGTTGAAATTTAAAGGTGGGAGGAGAGGGGGAGTGTTCTGCAAGCCAGATCTGTTTTCCTAATGCTTCTGTTTTCCTAGTTATGACTGTTCTGTGGAGTTACCGTTATTCATGTTCTTCATGTCTCTGTGACAGGCTGAGCTGGAACAGTGGAAATCTGAGAATGAGAGGCTTCGATCTGAGGATTCTGTTGCTTTGAACTCAGCAAAAAACAATGCCCGGGTGGCAGCAGACTATCTCGCGAAAGCTGCACATGGGGCAGAGAGCTCAGTGAGGTAATAACAACGTGCTTCTCACAGACACAGAGGCACGGGAATGCTTCAGAGGATGGAAGGAGACTTGGAGGAGGGAATCGTTAGGATGAGGAAACTGCCCTATATCCTCCATACCCTCCAGTCCCACCCTATATCCTCCATACCTCCAATCCCACCCTATATCCTCCATACCCTCCAGTCCCACCCTATATCCTCCATATCCCCCAGTCCCACCCTATATCCTCCATACCTCCAATCCCACCCTATATCCTCCATACCCTCCAGTCCCACCCTATATCCTCCATACCTCCAATCCCACCCTATATCCTCCATACCCTCCAGTCCCACCCTATATCCTCCATATCCCCCAGTCCCACCCTATATCCTCCATATTCCCCCCCATCCCACCCTATATCCTCCATACCTCCAATCCCACCCTATATCCTCCATTCCTCCAATCCCACCCTATATCCTCCATATTCCCCCCCATCCCACCCTATATCCTCCATACCCTCCAGTCCCACCCTATATCCTCCATATCCCCCAGTCCCACCCTATATCCTCCATATTACCCCCATCCCACCCTATATCCTCCATACCTCCAATCCCACCCTATATCCTCCATACCCTCCAGTCCCACCCTATATCCTCCATATCCCCCCCATCCCACCCTATATCCTCCATATGCTCCAATCCCACTCTATATTCTCCATACCCTCCAATCCCACCCTATATCCTCCATACTCCTCAGGCTGAGGGGTGACCTCTAGAGATCTTTAAATTGATGAAAGGTTTTAATAGAGTGGATACAGAGAGAATATTTTCTCTTGTGGGGAAGAGCTGAACTGGAGACTATCAAGATAAAATAGTCCCCAAGAAATCCAATCAGGAATTTAGGAAAAGACTCTTCAACCAGAGAGTGGGGAGAATGTGGAACCACGAGGGGGGCTTGAGGTGAATAGTACTGATGTATTTAGGCCTGCTAAATACATGAGGGAGAAAGGAATAGAAGGTGACAGTGACACATGAGGATCAAGTGAAGCATAAATACTAGCATAGACTGGTTGGGCTGAATGGCCTGTTTCTATGCTCTCTATCCTCTGTCTGCCTGCCCTTTGCTCTGTTTCAGTCAATTCTCAGCAATAAAACAGTGGCATTGTGTCCCATGGCTGCTAACACTGCTGCCCCCATGACTGACCAGCCGGTTTGCCCAGACTAGAGGTTATGTGGGCGGATGAGTTTCAGACAAAACCTTTCCTTTGACAAAGAAGGATATTCTGTCATGACATCTTACTTGTGACAATCTGGGCCTTGCCTTCTGAAACACGTCATTACTTTCTGAATTTCAGCCAGCTCCTGTCTGGAGCAGAAACTCTCCGGTTGGTGTCTGACCTCTTGAGATCCATCGACAAAATCTCTGAGCTGCCAGCACAGAATAAAGAGGAAACCCACAGCTGATGCAAAGGCAGCTCCCTCCTTCCAGCTAACTATCAGCCTGGGCTCTGCACAGCCATCTGAACGTGACCATCACACCCTCACTTTCACCCGAGATGCCTCATTGGGATCCCAGATGTTCCTTTCCAGCCTTCAGTGTTCCAAGTGTCCTCAGATTATTGTGTGGAGATGAAAGGGTGATGAAGATACTTTAGATGCACTATTTATATCAATTGACAATAGCAACAGTCAATTCTGCCTACCTTTGTCTCTCTGTAAAAAGAGTGTGTTTTAAAGAGTGTTTAATTCTAAATGTAATAATATGAATGATGTGAATGATGAATGAAGTGTGGAAATGTATTAGAAATTACCAGAGGAGTGGAGGATTTGGTCTCTGCCGGGCCATCCAATGCCCCATTGCTCCATGCCCATATCAGGGTAACTTCTAAGATGCCTACTCAACCTCACACCACTTGCATCCCCCTCACCCCACTCAACTACATAATAAATAGAATAATATTCAGAACATAAGGTACAGAGCTGGAGGAGACCATTCAGCCCCTCAAGCCTGCTCCGCCATTTGATATGATCATGGCTGATCTTGGTTTCAGTTCCAATATCCTACCTTCTCACCCCATATCCCCAAGAGATCAAAAATCTGCCTAGTTCAATTTTCAATATATTTAATGACTGAGCATTCCATAACCCCTGGGATAGATAATTCCAAAGATCCATAAGCCTCCAAGTGAAAAATACTTTCCTCTCAGTCGGAAATGACCCTTTTCCTACAACTGTCCTTGTGTTCTCACCTCCCCAGCCAGAGGAAGCAACTGCTCAGTGTTGATTCTCATTGCATTATTTTAGAATTGTGAATGTTTCAAAGACTTTCGAGAGCCCCCTTCCAAACCCACGACTTCTACACCTAGAAGGACAATGTGGCAGATACCTGGGGACACCAACTGCAAATTTCCCTTCAAGTCACTCACCACCCTGACTTGGAAATATATCGGCTGTTCCTTCACTGTCGCTGGGTCAAAATCCTGGAATTCCCTCTCTATCAGCACTGAGGGTGAACCCACACCTCAGTGACTGCACTGGTTCAAGAAGGCAGCTCACCACCACCTTCTTGAGGGCAGTTAGGGATGGGCAATAAATGCTGACCTAGCCAGCAACTCCATGTTGTGTAAATTAATAAAAATGAAATACAGATCAAAGTTACTCAACCTCTCATCATAGGACTATCCCCTCATCCCAGCGACCTGCTAATGAAACATTGCTGTACTGCCTTCGTTGCAAGATTATCCTTCCTTGAATAAGCAGACTGTAACAGTACAGAGTATAATACACTGCCGTACAAATGGTAACAAATTCCCTTTCAGTTCTCCTCAGAGACTCAGTGGTCGCACAGACAGGAAGCTCCCACACATCACCATTGATCTCTATGCGGGCAGCTGACCACCACCACCCCCCCCCCCAAACTGTGGCAACACCAGAGGCACCACAGTTGGCCTCTAACTCAGTGGTAGTTTGGGAGGGGCAGAGAGTGACATCAGCTGGGGTCTGTCCCGTCCTGTTCACTCCTTACCAGAATACATTCAAAGAGATGCCCACCAGGATTGAATAGCCCCTACACCAAGCTCACACAAATACCACTCACTTGTATGAGGTAGAACATAGGAAGAAGCCATTCTGTCCTTCCACCGTTTAGTTAGAGCCTGGCTGACCTGTATCTAACTCTGTTGCTTGCTTTGGTTCCATAATAACTTTATCCAACAAATATCTAGCAATCTTAGACTTGAAAGATCCAGTTGATCCAAAGCCTTTTTTTGGAGAGAGGGATAGAGTTCCAGATTCTCACTCCCCTCTGTGGGGAGGTGATGGCGTAGTGGTATTATTGCTAGACTTTTAATCCAGAAACTCAGCTAATGTTCTGGGTTCAAATCCTGTCACGGCAGATGGTGGAACTTGAATTCAATAAAAAAAAATGGAATTAAGTATCTACTGATGACTATGAAACCATCTGGTTCATTAATGTCCTTCAAGGAAGGAAATCTGCCATCCTTACCTGGTCTGGCCTATATGTGACTCCAGAGCCACAGCAATGTGGTTGACTCTCAAATGTCCACTGAAATAGCCTAGCAAGCCATTAAGTTCAAGGGCAACTGGGGATGGGTAATGAATGCTGGCCAGCCAGCACCTGGGTGGCACAGTAGCTAGCATTGCTGCCTCTCAGCGCCAGGGACTTGGGTTCGATTCCCGGCTTGGGTCACTGTCTGTGTGGAGTCTGCACGTTCTCCCTGCGTGGGTTTCCTCCCACAGTCCAAAAGATGTGCAGGTTAGGTGCATTGGCCACGCTAAATAAAGTATCCGAACAGGCGCTGGAGTGTGGCAACTAGGGGATTTTCACAGTAACTTCATTGCAGTGTTAATGTAAACCGACTTGTGACACTAATAAATAAAACTAAAAACAACGTTCCACAAATGAATTTTAAAAAATCATTCCCGAATGGCCAGGCTTGGATTCAAAGGTTTTTGCCACTTTGTTCTGGGCACCCCGACGAAAGAAAATAGTGATTAGACACAATCAAATCCTTTACTGATCTTAGTTATAGAACATAGAACACTACAGCACAAACAAGTCCTTCAGCCCACAAGTTGCGCCGATCACATCAACACCTACCAATCCATAGACCTATCTATAACCCCCAATCCCACTAAATCCCATATACTCATCCAGAAGTCTTTTAAAGGACCCCAGCGAGTTTGCCTCCACCACCACTGACGGGAGCCGATTCCATTCACTCACCACCCTCTGAGTGAAAAACTTACCCCTAACATCACTTCTGTACTTGCCTCCCCGCACCTTATATCTGCGTCCTCTCGTAGCGACCATTTCAACCCGGGGAAATAGCCTCTGAGAATCCACCCTATCTATTTCTCTCAACATTTTATAAATCTCTATCAGGTTGCCTCTCAACCTTCGTCTCTCCAGGGAGAAGAGTCCCAGCTCCCTCAACCTATCTTCATAAGGCATGCCTCCCAATCCAGGCAACATCCTTGTAAATCTCCTCTGTACCCTTTCAATAGCTTCTACGTCCTTCCTTTATATCACTTTGTAATCTCTACAGAAGGGAACACAAACCAAATCTGTGTCTAATTGAGTCTTTCAGCTTCTTGATCATTCTGGTGAATAAGGGATCCCAGTTCATGCTGTAAAATACCATTCATATGAAGAGAATAAGGTGGATTTACATTGAGTTATTGTTGACTAGTTTATATTTTTAAAAAGTATTGAGATATGAAATTAATTTGTATAATACTGGAATAATACAACTGACTTTGAATTCATTTTCAATAAAAGGATCTTGTGGATGCAGGTTTGATGTTTTCTAGTATCTCTCCTTGCCCTCACTGACTCCAGCTCCACACCGACTCATGTTCTTGGCCTCTATGGTTCTCTGGTCCCGTTGGAATTCATATTGACTTCAAGCAGCCTCAAGAACCTTATTGCCAACACCCCATGGCCTGTGGCTCAGTGGGTAGCTGCCCCTGTTAGGTACTCATAATTTCAATTCCCAATTTAAGCACAGGATCTAGGCTGATATGAGCTCTACAGTACTAAGGGAGTGCCGCACTGTTAGAAGATCTGTATTGAGAGAGCGCCGCACTGTCAGAGGGTCAGTGCTGAGGGTGCTGCACTGTCAGGGGGTCAGTGCTGAGGGAGTGCCGCACTGTCAGGGGGTCAGTGCTGAGGGAGCGCCGCACTGTCAGAGGGTCAGTGCTGAGGGTGCCGCACTGTCAGGGGGTCAGTGCTGAGGGAGTGCCGCACTGTCAGAGGGTCAGTGCTGAGGGAGTGCCGCACTGTCAGGGGATCAGTACTGAGGGAGTGCCGCGCTGTCAGAGCGTCAGTACTGAGGGAGTGCCGCACTGTCAGAGGGTCAGTGCTGAGGGTGCCGCACTGTCAGGGGGTCAGTGCTGAGGGAGTGCCGCACTGTCAGGGGGTCAGTGCTGAGGGAGCGCCGCACTGTCAGAGGGTCAGTGCTGAGGGTGCTGCACTGTCAGGGGGTCAGTGCTGAGGGAGTGCCGCACTGTCAGAGGGTCAGTGCTGAGGGAGTGCCGCACTGTCAGGGGATCAGTACTGAGGGAGTGCCGCGCTGTCAGAGCGTCAGTACTGAGGGAGCGCCATACTGTATGAGAGTCAGTGCGAGGGAGCGTTGCACTGTCAGAGGGTCAGTACTGAGGGAGTGCCACACTGTGAGAGGGTCAGTGCTGAGGGAGCGCTGCACTGTCGGAGGGTCAGTGCTGAGGGAGTGCCACACTGTCAGAGGGTCAGTGCTGAGGGAGTGACGCACTGTCAGAGGGTCAATACTGAGGGAGCGCTGCACTGTCAGAGGGTCAGTATTGAGCCTGGTGCAATGATATAGTCAAAGTCAGCATGGATTTACAAAAGGAAATTTGTGCTTGAGGAATCTTGGAATTCTTTGAGGATGTAACCAGTTGAGTTGACCAGGGAGAACAAATGGATGTGATTTTTTTTTAGTCTTTCAGAATGCTTTCAACAAAGACTCAAAACAGACTATTTTGTAAAGTTAAAGCACATAGGATTGCAGGTAATGACTTGCGTTGGATAAAAAGCTGTTTAGCAGATAGGAAGTAAAGAGTTGGCACAAATGGGTCTTTTTCTGATTGGCCAGGCAGTGAGTAGTAGGGTTCTGCAGGGATCTGTGCTAGGACCCCAACTGTTCACAGTATATGTTAATGATTTGGAAGAGGGAACTGAATATATTATCTCTAAATTTGCAGATAATACAAAGTTGGGTGGGAGGGTGAGCTGTGAGAAGGATGCAGAGATGCAGGATTTGGACAGGCTGAGAGTGTGGGCATGTGTATGACAGATGCAGTATAATGTGGATAAATGTCCACTTTGGTAGCAATAATAGGAAGACAGATTATTACTTGAATGGGTGTAAATTAAGAGATACTCAGTGAGACCTTGGTGTCCTTGTGCATCAGTCATTGGAAGTAAGCGCGCACGTACAGCAGGCAGTAAAGAAGGCAAATGGTATGTTGGCCTTCACAGCAAGAGGATTGGAGTATAGGGATTGGGATGTTTTACTGCAACTGTATAGGGCATTGGGTGAGGCCACACCTGGAGTATTGTGTGCAGTTTGATGTTTTTATCTGAGGAAGGATGTCTTTGGTGTAGAAGGAATACAGTGAAGGTTTACCATGTTGATTCCTGGTATGGCAGATCTGTAAATCAAATTAGATTTTGATTTATTATTGTCACATGTATTGACAATACATGTGGAAAGTATTGTTTCTTGTGCGCTATACAGACAAAACATACTGTTCAAAGCAAAGGAAAGGAGAGAGTGCAGAATGTAGTGTTAGTCGTAGCTAGGATGTAGAGAAAGATCAACTTAATGCAAGGTAAGTCCATTCAAAAGTCTGACAGCAGCAGGGAAGAAGCTGTTCTAGAGTTGGTTGGTATGTGACCTCAGACTTTTGTATCTTTTTCCCGAAGGAAGAAGGTGGAAGAGAGAATGTCTGGAGAGTGCGATCCTGAATTATGCTGGTTGCTTTGCTGAGGCAGCGGGAAGTGTAGACAGAGTCAATGGATGGGAGGCTGGTTTGTGTGATGGATTGGGCTACATTCATGGCCTTTTGTAGTTCCTTGTGGTCTTGGGCAGAGCAGGAGCCTATACCAAGCTGTGATACAACTAGAAAGAATGCTTTCTATGGTGCATCTGAGGAGAAACTAAGTCGGTTAGGATTATATTCACTGGAGTTTAGAAGAGTGAGAGGGGATTTCATAGAAACTTATAAAATTCTAACAGGATTAGACAGAGTAGATTCAGAAAGAATGTTCCCGATTGTGGGTCCACAACTAGGAGTCATAATTTGAGGATAATTGCGGAGAAATTTCTTCATCCAGAGAGTGGTGAATGTGTGGAATTCACTACCGCAGAAAGTAGTTGAGGCCAAAACATTGTATGATTTCAGGAAGAAATTAGATATAGCTCTTGGGGCTGAGGGATATGGGGGGGGGGGGGGAGAATTAGGATATTGAACTTGATGATCAGCCATGATCAAAATGAATGGCGAAGCTGACTCAAGGGGCCGAATGGCCTACTCCTGCTTCTAGTTTCTAACCTCTATAATTACTACAGACAACCCGAATAGACATTATAGACAACTGTTATAGAAACCCACAAAGGCGGCCCCTATAGACACTATGGGCATTCCCTATAGACACTACGGGCATTCCCTATGGAAACCATGGGCAATTCCTACACACTGGGCACAATCCCAGATTGATTGTGAAGGGGTCGCGGGTTGAACCGGAAGCGGAAGTTTGTGTCACCTGGAGACCAGCCGCACAAGATGGCGGCGGCTGCGTGAGGCCCGAGAGCGGAGCCCGGACCCCGGACCCTAAACCCGCCTGAGCCCGGAGCCCGAACCCGGTGACCGGAGCCTAAACCCGCCTGAGCCCGGGGCCTGAACCCGGAGCTCGAACCCGGAGCCCACCCGCAGAACCCCGGCCTGAGGCCCGAGAGCGGAGCCCGGACTCGCAGCCTAAACCCGCCTGAGACCGGAGCGTGGAGCCCGGGGCCTGAACCCGGAGACGGAGCCTGAGCCAGAGCCAGGAGACCACCCGCAGAACCCCGGCCCGAGACTCAGCCCGAACCCGCCCGAGTGCGGAGCCCCGGCCTGAGGCCCGATGGAGGCCCCGGGCTGCAGTGACCCGCTGCAGGTGGAGAGGGAGCGCATCCGCCGGGAGATCCTGGAGCTGGAGCAGCGGCTCGGAGTGGCGGCGGAGAGCG
This sequence comes from Carcharhinus amblyrhynchos, assembly GCF_965287045.1. Lineage (NCBI taxonomy): Eukaryota > Metazoa > Chordata > Chondrichthyes > Carcharhiniformes > Carcharhinidae > Carcharhinus > Carcharhinus amblyrhynchos. The sequence continues at coordinate 2,819,760 of NC_137348.1, forward strand.
AGCTGGGCGGCGCCGAGAGCGGTCAGTGAGAGAGATAGTCTAGAGACATCTATTGTCTTTATATTATGGCTGTGTGTGTCTATTATATTACCTCTATATCTATCTCTGTCCCCTCTCCGGGCCACCCAGTTCAGTTTTTCTCTAATCTGTCTCCCACTGTTTTTTTTATATATATTATCTCTCTGTCTATATCTTTCTCACACGCAGACCGCCCTCGGCGCCAATACTGGCTGGAGACAATACATGCCTCTTTAATCTGTGTTTGTCCCTGTCTCCACTCACATTGTCTGTAACTTTTTAGACTTCATTACCTGTAAAGACTTGCATTCCAACCATTATCTTGTAAATTGAGTTTGCCTTTATATGTCCTGTTTGTGAACACAAGTCCTCACTCACCTGATGAAGGAGCTTGAAACTCCAAAAGCTAGTACTGCCAAATAAACCTGTTGGGCTTTAACCCGAAATTGAGACTTCATACTGAGATAATACAATAAGAGACAGAGAGAGAAAGAGATAGTGTAGAGATAACATGGTACAGAGAGATAACAATATAGAGGGACACAAAGAGAGACTGATAGAGCTGGGCAGTGCCGAGAGTGCTGTGCATGTGTGTTTTAGACAGAGAGATAATATAATATAACAAAAGAGACAGTGAGAGACATAATCTGTCTCCCAGCCCGGACAGGGGTCAGAGATAGATATAGTGTAGATCTAATATAATAGAGAGAGACACAGTCATAACATAATGGCAACATACTGCAGATGCTGGAATCTGAAACAGATACAGAAGAATGCTGGAAAATCTTGGCAGGTCTGACAGCATCTGTGAAGAGAGAGCAGAGCCAACGTTTCAAATCTAGATGACCCTTGGTCAGAGCTGAGAGGAAAGAGAGCAGAGTTTGAGCCTTTGGGGGTAGGGAGAGGTAGAGGAGTGGGACAAAGGGAATGTAAATGAGGATGCAGAAGGCTGAGAAGGTGTTGAAAGCTTTCATTAAGTGATCAGAATGTGTGAATGGCAAAACAAAGATACAGCTTAGTCAAGGACTACCTGAGAAATGCGGCTGTTGGCCTGAAGAAGGTGGGGTGGGGGAGGGTGATAAAATGGAGAATGAGGTGAAATGATATTCACTATCCCATTTCCATTTAGTTTATCTGTGTATATGTGTTTGTCTGTGTGTAGGTAGAACTGGGTGGTGCAGAGCAGTTAGTATATATGGGGGAGATAATTGAGAGTGATGGAAGTGTGTGTAGAGAGAGTTGGGTAGTGCCGAGAGTGGTCGGTGAGAGAGATAGGTGTGCATATGTATATATGATACTGATAGAGACAATATATACATACAATACATATATCCTTTCCATAATATATGTTATAGAAAGTGGGCAGCGTGGAGAGTGAGACAGATATATATGTGGAAGAGATTAGTGAGAGACACAATATATATAATGTAGATATGTAGAGAGATAATACGTATACAATATGGGGGGGGAGAAGAGAGTGGGGAAGGGGGTGGGGTGGAATCGGTGAGTATGCTGGACTCTGTGGGAATGCAGTGCGAGTGGTCTGTCTAGGGAGTGGTAAGGGAGATAGTGTGGTGTCATTTGAGCTTTAGATGGGGCAGTGTAGAGGGAGCTTTACTCTGTATCTAATCCTGTGCTGTACCTGTCCTGGGAGTGTTTGATGGGACACAGTAAGAAGTCTGACAACACCAGGTTTAAGTCCAACCGATTTATTTGATAGCAAACTCTCAAGCTCTTGGGATTTGTCCCTTCGTCAGGTGAATGGGGACAGTGCAGAGGGAGCTTTACTCTGTATCTAACCTCATGCTGTACCTGTTCTGGGAGTGTATGGAATCCCGACTTTCGATCAGTGATGATGTGAATGTAGACTGAAGGCCGTGATGAGTTGGAATATCATGACCTGGTATTGGCAAATCCCTGAGGGCTGTCTCTGACCAGGAGATGAACATTGAATCTTCTCTCTGAGCCAAGCTATAAGGTGTGGAGCGATTATATATTGCCAGATTTATAGTCTGGGTACATGAGCAACCAAGTTCAGAATGATGTCCCTGAGGTTCCCTTTGTACTGGGCTCTATTCATTTACTTAACTGGGATGTAACTTGACAAGACCAAAGAGTTTATTGGGTATCTTGTGAAGGAGGTGCTGATGAGTGTTATTGAATGTGAGAACTCGTGTTTAGTGTTGCGTAATTCCCTCATTGCGGTTTAGTCTCTGGTGGCTAATATTGAAGGGAGGGGGAAATTCTTTCTGCTGTCTCTTCCTCCTGGTTTGCAGCGAGTAATGGCTAACAATCTTTTTTGCTTTGGCAGAGTATGGTGATGAGGACGATGAGGAAGGTGCATGTACTTCTCTGGTAAGAATGAATATACATTGCTCTGCTCCTCTGCTGTATCTCTCGATCAGGGTTCCCAAACCTTTCTGGCTGTGGAACCCTTTTGACCTCCCAAGAATACGGAAAGAAGTCGTAGAAATCCTACAGTACAGAGAGAGGCCTTCGGCCCATCGAGTCTGCACCGACCACAATCCCACCCAGACTCAACCCCCATATCCCTGTATATTTTACCCACTAATCCCTCTAACCTACACATCTCAGAACACTAAAGGGCAATTTACGCATGGTCAATCAACCTAACCCACACATCTTTGGACTGTGGGAGGAAACCCACGCAGACACAAGTAGAATGTGCAAACTCCACACAGACAGTGACCCAAGCCGGGAATCGAACCCAGGCCCCTGGAGCAGTGAAGCAGCAATGCTAACCACTGTGCTACCGTGCCGCCCCTGTGCTGGGAGACATTCGCATTATATTGGAGATTTAAATCACAAAAAATGATTATTATAGGGAAATAGAAACCAACTTAAAAGATGTTTTTATGTCTTGTGTATACATTTGTTGTAATAAAGTTCTACCTTTTTTTATTTATTTGTGGGACACGGGCACTGTTGGCTGGGCCAGCATTTATTGCCCATCCCTAGTTGCCCGAGGGCAATTGAGAGTCAGTCACATTGCTGTGGCTCTGGAGTCAAATATAGGCCAGACCAGGTAAGGATGGCAGATTTCCTTCCTAAAGGACATTAGCGACCCAGATGGGTTTTTCTGACAATCGACAATGGTTTCATTGTCATCAGTAAATTCTTAATTCCAGATTTTTTTAATTGAATTCAAATCCCACCAATTGCTGTGGCGGGATTTGAACCCGGATCCCCAGAACATTAGCCGAGTTTCTGAACTAATTGTTTAGTGATAACACCACTAGGCCGTCACTCCCCATATTTCCAAGTCATAAGATGTTTTTGTTATTTTTAATGTGATCAGCCACTCTAAGATATGGAGATGCCAGCACTGGACAGGGGTAGGCACAGTAAGTAGTCTCACAACACCAGGTTAACGTCCAACAGGTTTGTTCAGTATCACAAGCTTTCGAAGTCCTGCCCCTTCACCTGATGAAGGATCAGCATACCGAAAGCTTGTGATACCAAATAAACGTGCTAACCCCTCTACCTCAGCCCTGGCTCTTGCCTGCCTACCCCTCTCCGAGCTCTTCTTGGCCCCCCCGGCCCCAGCCCTTCTCACTGGTATTCAATATTTTGTAAATAATGTTTGGTCTGCATTGAATTTAGCTTGCTACTGTAAAATGTGAAATCTTCTCATAGAATCCCTACAGTGCAGGAAATCCTTGAATTGCAAAGGGTGAGGGAACAAGAAATGTTAGACAGAGAGGAAGGAATAGGGAAAAAGATGGAATTTCAAAGAAAAAGAAAGCAAGAAAATTTGAACTTGACAAGGCTTCAATTATACAACAGAGACTGGCAGTAAAACTTAATAATGACTTGGGTTTAGAAACATAAAAACTAGAAGGAAGAGTAGGCCATTTGGCCCTTCAAGTCTGCTCCATCATTCATCTTGATTATGGCTGATCATCAGATTCAATATCCGGATCCCCCCTTTCCTTCCCCTTTCTCCCATAACTCTTGATCCCTTTAGCCCCATGAGCTGCATCTAATGTCTTCTTGAAATCCGATAACGTTTTGGCCTCAACTGCTTTCTGTGGGAGTGAATTCCACACATTCTTCACTCTATGGGTGAAGAAATTTCTCTTCACCTCAGTTCTAAAAGAACTACTCCTTATCCTCAAACTATTGCCCCTAGCTTTGGACTCTCCCCACCATCGGGAACATTCTTTCTGAATCCACCCTGTCTAACCCTGTTAGAATTTTGTAAGTTTCTATGAGATCTCCTCGCACTCTTCTAAACTCCAGTGAATATAATCCTAACTGACTTAACCTCTCCTCATATGAGATTGATTTGGCAAGGGGTATTCGCTTAGCACCTAAATCAGGGAGGAAAATGTTGAAATATATTTTGTCATTTGAGCCAAGTGCTACAAAACTGCAATGGCTAAACTAAAATTTGAATATTTTTAGTGCAGTGTTTGTAGGGAAGGTTTTGAAGGCACACTGTTACATAAACTGCCTGGTGACTATGGTACAGTGAAAACTGCTGCTCTCCATGCTTATGAGTTTGTGCCAGGGGTTCACAAAGTGAAATTTAAGAAACAGAATCAAGCTTTTGGGGGATTTGCTAGTGAAACGGAAATGGTATTTAATAAGTGGCATAGGGCCGTAAAGATGGAATCAGATTTTCAATAACTTTAATGAGGTGAGTAAGGAGACCCAAGTCCCTCTGAAGCTGAATGCTACCCAGCCTCTCTCCATTTATGAAATGCACTCTTTCCATTTTTCCTACCAGCGTAGATAACCTGTCATTTCTCCACATTGTATTTCGTCTGCTAAATTTTTGATCACTCGTTTAGCCTCCAAATCTGCTTGAAGCATCTTTGCATCCCCCTCACAACTTGCAATTCCAACTAGTTTTGTGATATCTGCAAACTGAAATGTTACATTTAATTCCTACAATAAATCATTGATATAGAATGTGAATAGCTGGGGCCCAGTACTGATCCTTGGTACCCCACTAGTCGCAGCCTGTGAAGCTGAAAATGACCCCATTTATTCCTACTCTTGTGTTCTCTGTCCATTAACCAGTTCTTAATCCAAGGCAGTACGTATGTTCACCTTAAATAGGGACTCACCTGATGAAGGAGCAGCACTCCGAAAGCTCATGATACCAAATAAACCTGTTGGACTTTAACCTGGCGCTGTGAAACTTCTTACTGTGCCCAAGCTGGCATATTACCCCTAAGCCCATGTGCTCTTTATTTCTAACCTAGTATGTAGAACCTTATCAAAAGCTTTCTGAAAATCTAGATATACTTCAATCATTAGTTCCCTCATTTCTGTTCTGCTAATTATATCTTCAAAAATCTCCAGTATGTTTGTTAAAGTTGATTTCCATTTCATGTTGACTCTGCTCAATCCTACCATTGGTTTCTGTGTCCTGTTATATCTCAAGTAGGGTCGAAATGGGCCACTTCTATAGGAGTTCCCATGCCCCTTTCTAAAAACTATGTAGGTGCCGAGAGGGTAGGAGGAAGGAGTAACCTTTTGATTTGTGTTCAGGAGCAGGCTCTCACTGGAGGCTTGGTGCCTCAACTCCCAGGCAGCAACATGGACGAAGAAGGAGATGAGCTCCCTGAGGACCCCGAGACCTGCCTGCAGATGAACCTGGTTTACCAGGAGGTGATTGTGGAAAAGCTGCAAGACCTTGAACTGCTGCTTACACACAATAAGGAGCAGCAGGTGAGTGAGAGATTCCTGGGGTCGTGTGGGGAGCGGTTCCTTGGGCAGCCTGTGGCATTGAACTCTGAGGCAACAGTGGAATCGATGTGAAATCTCTGCACCTGGGCTGCCTGCGACTAATCTCACCACAGGGGCTGAGAGGAGAGTCACTGATGTCTGCAACCCTCATACAATATATAATGATAATACAATATAATAAGAGTAATATAATATGATCAGCTTTGACAAAGGGTTATCTGGACTCGAAACGTCAGCTCTTTTCTCCTTACAGTTGCTGCTGAGATTTTCCAGCATTTTCTCTTTTGGTCTACAATTCCTCATCACTGCTGGGTTTACCATGTTAATGTGGAATAGGTCTGGGACATTGGTGAAGAACAGAAGGAAATCATTCAGCTCCTTGAGTCTGCCCTGCCATTCAGTCAGAATTCAGTCCCCAACTTCAACAGCTTTTTGGGGGAAGTGTGCACTCTGGATTCCCAATACCCTGTTGTGTGAAGATGTGCTTCCTACTTTGCCCTTATCAACTTAACTCTAATTTAAGGTTCTTAACTCCCCAATCAGAGGAAATAGTTTCTCTCTATCTAACTGAGCGACACTTCAATTAGTTCACCTTTTAATCTTTTATTCTTAGTGATATCTGTCCAGATTATGCAACTGGTCCTTGTCATTTAACTCATTCAGCTCCTGTATTCTTTGCTGCATCCTATCCAGGGCCAGTTGAACTATAGAATGGTTACATCACACAAGGAGGCCAGTCGGCCCATTGTGCCCATGCAGCCCTCTGGAAGAGTATCTTACCAAATCCCATCCTTTTTCCTGGAGTGCTACAGTTTTTTCTCTTCAGATATTTATCCAATTCCTTTTGTTTTTGGAGCCATGATTGGCTGTGCCTTCAGCACACTCCAGGTCCTCACCATTCGCTGTGCAACATGACAATGTTTTGTCTCGTGTTACTGTTGGTTCTTTTGCCGCTTGCCTTAAACAGATGTCCTCTACTTCTCAATCTCTCCACCAAAGGATACATCTCCTTATCTACTCTGTTCAGGACCCTCATGATTCTCCTGACATCTATCAATTTTCTTTTCTTTAAGGAGAATGGCCTCTGCTTGTCCAAAATGTCTACATAACTGAAGCTCCTCATCTCTGGACCTATTTTTCTGGTCTATTGCCAAAGCCTTCCCATCCTTCCTAAAGTGTGGTGCCCAGAATTGGACACTGAAACTGTGTTCAGAACTGAAACAGAGCCAGTGTTTTATAAATGTTTATCATAACCTCCCTTGCTTTTGTACTTTATGCCTCTATTTGTAAAACTGAGGATTCTGTTTATTAATCACTTTTTGAACCCGCTCTGCCACCTTCAACAATTTGTGCGCACGTACACCCAGGCTGCTTTGCCCCTGCACCCTTCATTTCAGATTGCCTCCCCCTCATTCTTCCAAAATAAATCACTTTGCAATTCTCTACATCAAATTTTATCTGCCAAATGTCTGTCTATTCCACAGGCTGCAAATGTCCTCTTAAAGTCTGTCACTATCCTCTTCACATCCTCAGGGCTCCTGCGCACCTAAATCAACGTCATTAATATAGGTCAAGAAAAGCAGTGGTTCCCTGGGGAGCTCTACAATATACCACCCTCTCATCCGAAAAACAGCCCTTTACTGCTGTTGTTTCCTCTCTCTAACCTAACCGCCTATCCATGCTGCCCTTCGTTATCCCATTTGTTCTGTGAATTTTAACTTTGCTGACAAGCTTGTCATGTGACATGTTATCAAATGCCTTCTGGAAGTCCATGTACGTCACATCAACCGGATTACCTGTTATCAACCCCCTCTGTTACCTCATTAAAAACCCAAATCAAATTGGTTCACCTGGGTTAAACTTAGTGGTCTGTAGTTGCTGGGCATATCCTTGCACCCTTTTTATATCCTTTCTGTGGTACCGTGACTATATTCCAGCGATGACCCTGCTCTGGCAGTGAACACACGGTATTCTTGTTCTCCTCCAGATTGAAATCATGGGTGACATTGCTGGACGTGAGTCGGAGAAAACAAAATCCAAGAATCAGCCTGCTACCTTGTACCTGGGGCACTTCCTGAAGCCATATTTCAAGGATAAAGTCACCGGCCTGGTGAGTACTTTTGAACTTGACGATATAATTTTGTCAGTATATAAATTAGTTTCTGGTGTTGGATGTTTTAACTGTGTCAGCTCTCCAATGGATTTGTCGCCTTTTACCAACTGGAGCGGTGAGTTTGTGCAGATCCCCTGATACCCGACATTCTGGAATATTTCAGCTTTTTTCAGGAAAGTGGGAGAAGCAGTGCCTTTCTCTGATTTGGGGAGTTGTTGCTGGAAGCTGGGAAGTGACTGGAGAAGTTTGTCATTTGCGGAGACAGGGCAGGAAGGTGCAGCCGATAAACTGGGATCTAATTAAAACGTGGAGTGGACTTGAGGAGCTGTGTGGCCCACTCTGGTATCCTCTATTCCTGAAACCAAACCGCTTCACGTATCTGAGATGAAAGGGAGCTTGCCACCAGTCTGGTCTACACATGATTCCAGTCCCACTCTGCCTGGCTGACTCAGTGCCCACAGTTATTGACAATCACTGTCAGAATTCTGGACAATGATTGAGACTTAATGTCATGCACACCCACAATGTGCAATCAAATAACTCTCTTCCATAGCAAATTGCAACAAATAGCTTCCTCATAATTCTTTGAAAAATTCAAATCGGTCACCAGTGGAGTGCCCCAGGGATCTGTTCTAGGACCCTTGCTGTTTGTCATTTTCATAAATGACCTGGATGAGGAAGTGGAGGGATGGGTTGGTAAATTTGCCGATGACACCAAGGTTGGTGGTGTTGTGGATAGTCTGGAGGGATGTCAAAAGTTACAGCGAGACATAGATAGGATGCAAGACTGGGAGGAGAAGTGGCAGATGGACTTCAACGCAGATAAATGTGTAGTGGTCCATTTTTGCAGGTCCAATGGGATGAAGGAATATAATATCAAGGGTAGGACTTTTAGCAGTGTTGAGCAGCAGAAGGACCTGTGGTCTGGGACCATAGGACTCTTAAATCGGCCTCTCAGGTGGAGGAAGCGGTCAAGAAGTTGTATGGTGTGCTAGCCTTCATTAATCGAGGGATTGAGTTTAGGAATCAGGAAGTAATGCTGCAACTTTATAAGACCCTTGTCAGACCCCACTTGGAGTACTGTGTGCAGTTCTGGTCACCTCACTACAAGAAGGATATGGAAGCTATTGAGAGGGTGCAGAGGAGATTTACAAGGATGTTGCCCGGATTGGGAGGCATCCCTTATGAAGATAGGTTGAGGGAGGTAGGTCTCTTCTCCCTGGAGAGACGAAGGTTGAGAGGCGACCTGATAGAGGTTTATAAAATGTTGAGAGGTGCAGATAGGGTGGATTCTCGGAGGCTATTTCCCAGGGCTGAAATGGTCGCTACAAGAGGATACAGATTTAAGGTGCTGGGGAGCAAGTACAGAGGAGATGTCAGGGGTAAGTTTTTCACTGAGGGTGATGAGTGAGTGGAATTAGCTGCCGTCGGTGGTGGTGGAGGCAAACTCGCTGGGGTCTTTTAAGAGACTTCTGGATGAGTATAAGGGATTTAATCGGATTGAGGGTTATAGATAGGCCTGGTAGGTATGGATATGATCGGTGCAACTTGTGAGCCGAAGGGCCTGTTTGTGCTGTAATGTTTTATGTTCTATAATGTTTAAATCTCTTACTCCCTCATTGTGATTAGGGTCCACCAGCAAACCAGGACGCAAAGGAAAAAGCTACACAAGGCATCAAAGGATTTGATGAGTTTTTAATAACAAGTTGTAAGTATTAGTGTCTATTTTAACTCTGCCATCTTGTTTTCATTTTTAATTACTCCACCATTGGTTGGACCTTTACTCTCTGGGTTCTACACTCTGGGCTTCCCTCCTGAAAACATTTTCATCTCCTTTTTAAAGATGCTCCTTAAAACCTCCTGCTTTGACCAAGTTTTTTTTTCAGTTTCTCAGTATCTCCTCTGTGTGGCTTGCTGTCACGTTCTGTCTGCACACACTGCTGGTTTGGTTATTTGTTTACGGGATGTGGGTATCACTTGCTGTCCAGCGTTTATCACCCATTCCGAGTTGCCCTGGGGGAAAGTGGTAATAATCATGTGGGTATGCTGGCGTTGGACTGGGGTAAACACAGTAAAAAGTCTGACAACGCCAGGTTTAAGTCCAACCGATTTATTTGATAGTAAACTCACAAGCTTTCGAGGTTACCCCCTTTGTCAGGTGAAAGTGACCTGATGAAGGGGGTAACCTCGAAAGCTAGTGAGTTTACTATCAAATAAATTGGTTGGACTTAAACCTGGTGTTGTCAGACTTTTTAAAGTGGTAATAGTCAGCTGCTGCCTTCAACCTCTGCATTCTGTGTGGGGTAGCACCTTGGGACATTTTACTCTGTTGTTGTGGAGTGGAAACTGAGGCAAAAGCAGGAGAAGGTTCTTCCCTCAGCTGGTCTGACACATTAACAGCTGCACCATCACTCGTGATGCTCCCATCTTTTATTTGAATAATTTGTTGGTTGGAGAATTTCCTAGTTGTGGATTGAATTGATAGCGATTCCTGTCAGCAGCATCTCCTGGATCAGAAAAGGAAAGCTGCAGGTCCAGATGATCATAGAATCCAGACAGTAAAGAAGGAGGCCGTTTGGCCCATCAAGTCTGCACTGACTCTCAGAGCAAAGAAAATTACAGCACAGGAACAGGCCCTTTGGCACTCCAAGCCTGCACCAACCATGCTACCCGACTGAACTAAAACCCCCTACCCTTCTGGAGACCAAATCCCCCTCTTCCCATTCTATTCATGTATTTATCAAGGTGCCCCTTAAAACTCACTACCGTATCCACTTCCACTGCCTTTCCCGACAGCGAGTTCCAGGCACCCACCTCTCTCTCGTAAAAAAAAATCTGCCTTGTACATCTCTTTTAAAACTTACCCCTCACACCTTAAACCTAGAAATTGATTCTCCCAGCCTGGGAAAAGGCTTCTGGCTATCCACTCTGTCTATACCCCTCATAATCTTGTAGACTTCTAACTCTCCTCATAGCCAGTGCCACCCATACCAGGCAACATCCTGGTAAATCTTTTCTGTACCCTCTCCAAAGCCCCCTGTAAGTGTGGCAACCAGAATTGAACATACGTGCAGCCTAACAAAGGTTCTATAAAGCTGCGACGTGACTTGCGGCTGATGAAGGCAAGCATGCCATATGTCTTCTTGACTACCTAATACGTCCAACAGAGTATTTTACCCAGGCCGAGCCCCATTCCCTTAACCCCTGTGCATTTGCCCTGCTAACTCCCGTAACCTACACATCTTGACACTAAAGGATCAATGGCCACTCCACCTAACTTGCTCATCTTTGAGAGGAAACCGGAGATCTGGAAGAAACCCATACAGACACAGGGAGTGTGTGCAACTCCACACAGTCATCTGAGGCTATAATTGAACCTGGGTCCTTAGTTGCAAGGCAGCAGTGCGAACCATTGTGCCACCATAATCCCTTGATGGTGGCTGCAGTGTCTCTCTTGCTGGGAACGGGGGGGGAGCTGCACAGACTGGAAGGAGATGTCCTGTTTTAATCAGTTCATTGTGCCCTCCACTGTCTGCTGCAGGAGGGGGTGGGGGTCACTGAGGTTCAGGTGACAAATCACTAATCACACTGTCACCTGAATGAGGTGTTTGATATTTTTCTTTCACAGGGAAGCAGAACGAAAAGGAAAAGCTAAAGCTCTCGGTCGCAAGTGATGCGACGCAGCGACTGCTACAGCCCAAACTCTTGAGGTAAACCCCCTTATTTATAATTATCTCATGATCTGTTAGTAACGCAGGGTGGAATCTGAGGTGCTGCGTTCTTGGTGCCAGCGTGTGTTTGAGGGTGCAGAGATGTGTGCAGATGTATAGCAATGTCTCATAGAATCATATGGTGCAGAAGGAGGCCATTCGGCCCATCGAGTCTCCACTGACCACAATCCCATCCAGGCCCTATCCCCGAAACCCCGTGTATTTACCCTAGCTAATCCCCCGACACTGTGGCCATGCTAAATTACCCCAATCTACCTAACCCACACATCTTTGGAGTGTGGGAGGAAACCGGAGCACCCGGAGGAAGCCCACAGAGACACGGAGAACGTACAGACTCCGCACAGATGGTGACCCAAGGCCAGAATTGAACCCAGGTCCCTGGCGCTGTGAGGCAGCAGTGCTAACCACTGTGCCACCGTGCAGCCCTGTAAAGTTGAACTCCTCTTGCTGACCTGCATGGATAAATCATCTGGCATTACTTTGCTTTTAAAAATTCCTGGTTTGCAGATCCCTCCATGGCCATGCCTCCTACCTATCTTTGTTTTCTACTACTGTGTGTGGTTCCTTTGGAGTGTTTAACAACATTAAAGGTGCTATTTAAATGTAAGTAATTGTTGGTACTCTGCCCCATGGTGACTGGTAGGTTGTCTTTGGGAAAGATTTGGAGGAGAGGCACAGGAGTGATCCTCATCTTGACAAATCCCATTTACTCAGGGTTTACTCAGGTCAGTGTAGAGCAGCCTGGATTCAGAGGTGAGCTGCCAGCAGGATATAAAATAATCAAAGCGTTGAAATGCATACTATCTGCTTGAGTATTTCAGCCAGACAGACTGGGAGACCCGTAGACAGACTGTGTCTTTAAGCTGCTCAAGGAGCACAGCAGTGGATGTTGGGTGCTTCCTCTGCTCTTAAAACTAAAAGTTTAAGTTTATTTATTAGTGTCACAAGTTGGCTTACATTCACACTGTGATGAAATTACTGTGAAAGTTCCCTAGTTGCCACACTCCAACGCCTGTTCGGGTACACTGAGGGAGAATGTAGCACGGCCAAGCACCTAACCAGCACTTCTTTCAGACTGTGGGAGGAAACTGGACTATCCGGAGGAAACCCACGGGGAAGAGCATGTAAACTGCACACACAGTGACCCGAGCTGGGAATCGAACCCAGGTCCCCGATGCTGTGAGGCAGTAGTGCTAACCACTGTGCCGCTGTGAGAATTTCTAGAATGTACAATCAGTGCCACCTGTCTATCTTCCAGAGCAACCTGGATCAGTCCCTGAATGAATCAAGGATATTATCAGGTTGTCATTGCAGAGCTGTTTGTAGGATCTTGCTGTGTGATTATTAGCTGCTGCATTTCCCACATTACAAAAGTGACTATAGTCACGAGTACTTTATTGGTGAAAAAGCACTTTATGTTTGGATATGAAAAACACCACAAGCAGGTTGAGCATTGCTGAAAAAAGACATTTTTGTCAAAGCTTTTAGTCTTGCACTCATCAGGACATTTCACAAGAATCCAAATCGAACCAGATTTATACCAGTCGTGTGAAATGTCCTGATGAGTGCAAGATGAAAAGCTTTGACAAAAAACCTCTCTTTCAGCAATTCTCGAGCTCTGTGTATGTCTTTTATTTTGGTCATATTGAGGAGCAGGGTCTATACAGAACACTAGGTCTGTGTGAACATTTACACTCGTTGCGATTGAGGGGATTGAAGAAGAACTTCAAAAGATATTGTTAAAATCCAGGTCAGAAATGCCAAAGTGTTTTATGAAGCTCATTTGGATCATAAGATTTGCAATTTAAATTTGGCTGAGGTGAGCATGATAGGTTTCAGTTCAGGTATGATTTGAATGACTCACTAAGGAGTTTTTACCAAACAAAGTTTATTTAAGAATATAATTAACACAGAAAATTAGCAATAACTTTTATTAATTATACTAGTTAGTTACTAGCTGGCAAACCACCAACAGCAGAATTCTCACTCCAGGAAGGCAAGAGGACCTGCTTCCAGCGAGTCAGCAGAATTTACAATATCAGGGAGGGAGATACAAAACCTGCTGCAACTTGAAAACTAGGACAGCTTCTGACCCTGAACCAAACTGGAAGGAAAAGAAGTCCTGTGGCCTGACTGTCAATCACTCTTTCCCCCGAACAATTCAAAAGATGGTAAACTCCCAGGAAGTGCATTAGACCCAGAGTGAAAATAAACAAAACCCCATTTAAAGCATCTGAGCTGCAATAAAAGGACATCTAACCAGACAACCAAAGCTGTAGATAACATGATCAGCAAAAACATTTCTCAAAGGCATACTGGTGTTATAATATGTCGTCCCTCTTACCTTTGAGCTTTCAGGGTTTGGAATGCCCTGGTGGAGGGGGTGGCCTGGGACTATCCAGTCACCGTGCCCACCATTTCTTTCCGCTTTGTGTTAAACTTTCTCTCACCCAGCAGGTGCTGCTCTGTTGCTGGGATACGGTCAGTATCTCACCCGGGGCTAGATGATGAGTGTTAGTGGGGCATTGAACTGTAGAAGGCATCACAGTTGAGCCTTGAAACTGAGTCGCAAAGGCTATGGATAGAGTAGATGGCGAGAAACTATTCCCACTCAAAGCATCAGGAATGAGAGAACAGAGATTTAAAGCAAAGGCAAAATGAGAGAATCTTTTCACACAGTGATCAGTTAAGGCCTGGAATGTGCTGTGAGCCTGTGGTGGAGGCAGATTTGATCAAAGCAATCAACATGGAGTGAGAAAGTTAGCTGAAAAGAGTGTGTAGGTCATAGGGAGAATGGTGCTAAGTACGTTGCTCACTTGGAGAGCCAGTGCAGACACAATGGGCCAAATGGCCATCTCTTACACTGTAACAGTTCTCTGATTCTCACTTGAACATAAGAACATAAGAAATAGGAGCAGGAGTAGGCCATCTAGCCCTTCAAGCCTGCCCCGCCATTCAATAAGATCATGGCTGATCTGTTGTGGCTCAGTTCCACTTTCCCGCCCTCTCCCCATAACCCTTAATCCCCTCTCTTATCAAAAACCCATCAACCCGCTTCTTAAAAATATTTAGCGAGGCAGCCTCCACCACTTCAACGGGCAGCGAATTCCAGAGATTCACCACCCTTTGAGTGAAGAAGTTCCTCCTCAACTCCGTTCTAAACCGCCTCCCCTTTATCTTGAGGCTGTGCCCCCTAGTCCTACTGTCTTTTTTGAGCGGGAAGAGTCTCTCCACCTCTATCCTATCCATCCCATGACATTTGTTGAGTCTCCAGCAGAGGTCACTGGTTAGTCAACAGCTGAAACCCTGGCTGATCTGAACCCAGTAAGAAGTCTCACAACACCAGGTTAAAGTCCAGCAGGTTAACCTGAACCCTGGTCAGGATTAACACCTGTCACCTTCCTTTCACACGTCTAGGCTTGAATACCTGAACAAGAAGATGGAACTCTGTCGCCAGGAAACTGAGAAACAGATGTTGGCAAAACAGATTAGTGAAGTGGAGCGAGAAATGGACAACATCAAGTGAGATACCTTACTGCCAACAGGCATTTTTAAAAGAGTATCTAATTGAAAAGTAATTGTCTCCTCACAAGCTGGTCTCCATTCCTGGGTTTAGTGTTGTCTGATTTGGAGGGCATTGGACCAGTAAGGGAGCTTCTCTCATTCACTGTCTGCGGGACTGACTGACCGTTAATTAATTAATTAATTAGTGTGGGTGGACGTCTGGTTGGTGTGACCAATTTACAAAGCTACAGCAATCGTGACAGGAAATTTTAATATTGTCCTGACTGAACCTTGCTTAACTCGAGCAGAGTGTATTGTTGAATCAGAACAGCAGTTATTTCCTTCCCAGGCGTTCCAATTACTTTACAGAAACTTCCCGGGAATGTTATTGGCTGTGTTTGAAGCTGATTGCAGGAATGCCACTTTCAACCCCTATTACTCTGTCCGTAAAGCCAAAATAACGAATGTAGCAAAGAAATGGGAAAAACAATGTGATCCGGCACCGTCCCACCTGAGGGCGAGGTTCCTGTTGGAATGAGGGGGGAGGGGCTGGAGAGACAGTGAGGAATAAAGCACAATGACTGCTCCCCCCCCCCCGCACCCCGCAACCTCACCCTCTGCGGACTGCCTCCCCCACCCCATGGCCTGCCTCCTTCTCATACTGCCCTGCAGGCACTGCTTGTGGTAAGCTGCTTTGAGAAGCCATTAACCGAGTGTGGACTGGAGTAATGTTTAACTGACGGGAGAGTCGTAGAGACTTCCAAAACCATGAGGAGTCTAGACAGAGTCAGCGTGGAAAAACTCTCCTCGCCAGTACAAGGGACAGAGTGGACAAAAACAGCAATGAGGAGAAAATTTTTGACGCAGTGAATGGTTTACATCTGGATGCCAGAGTGATACAGGCAGGCTCAACCCAAGCCTTCAAGAGGAAATTAGATCATTACGTGAAAGGGGAAAACATGCAGGGTTCTGAGGAGAAGACTGGGGAGCAATACAAGGTAAACTGTTCCTTTAGAGAGCCAGTGCAGACCGGATGGGCCAAATGGCCTTCTGTGATGTGCGGGCCACTCTGGACAAATGTAAGTGGTGTGGTAGTAAAACCTGCCAGGTGCCTGTGTTAATGGAGTCTGTGTCAGAGGGTGGGAGGGAACCGTGCTTCAGACCTGGCTGTGAGCGACATTCCCATCTTGTATATAAATTACCACTCGTTCCACACCGGAGCTGGCTGTCACAGTGAATTTATTCTTTAGCTGAATCATGTGTTAGAGCTGCCACTCTACTCTGCCATTTGAAAAACTTTGCCTGCAGTGAATTCAGCAAAGCATCTTTTATTGCTCTTGTTTTATATACAGTTGTATTAAGTTAATGTTTGATTTGATTTATTATTGCCACATATATTTACAGTGAAAAGTATTGTTTTTTGCGCGCTATACAGACAAAGCATAGCATTTATAGAGAAGGAAAGGAGAGAGTGCAGAATGTAGTCTTAGTCGTAGCTAGAGAAAGATCAACTTAATGCAAGATAAGTCCATTCAAAAGTCTGATAGCAGCAGGGAAGAAGCTGTTCTTGAGTCGGTTGGTACGTGACTTCAGACTTTTGGATCTTTTCCCGAAGGAAGAAAGTGGAGGAGAGAATGTCTGGGGTGCGTGGGGTCCTTAATTATGCTGACTGTTTTGCTGAGACAGCAGTGTAGACAGAGTCAGTGGATGGGAGGCTGGTTTGCGTGATGGATTGGGCTACATTCACGATTGTTTGTAGTTCCTTGCGGCCTGATGTTACAGAGAGTACAGTCACTGAATGGTGACATAAACGTTTCTCACATTTGAAACACAACAATGAATACTTGCAGCTGGCTGAGTTTGGGCGTTGCTATTAACTCTAGCTGTGCTTTTGTAAAAGAGTGTTACTCCTTAACTTTCTTATAGCCAGATGACCCAGCGGCAGTTGTTGGGAAACAGGTTTGATGACCATGACTGGATAAAGATTGCCAATATTGATGTAAGTATCTTCAGGTTTTATATCTGGTTTTAATGTGTTTATTTTCTCTTTTCTCTTTTCCCTTTTCCTCCCTCTTCTGTACCATCTCATTGCCCCCCCCCCAACCTCCACTGAATATAAAGGCTTTGAATAGAACAGTTTGAGGGGCACGGGTGAGGGATCTATCTCTCAGTCTCAGACTAGGCAGCCGGCAGTGACTGACTCTTTCTGTTTGGGAGTCTTGTTTTCCTACATTTGTTTTTTGGGATGTGAGTGTCGCTGGTGAGACAGTGTTCACTGCCCAACCCTAATCACCTCTGTGATGACCCGGCCATCTCCGAGAGCAGTGAAGAGTCCACCATGTTGCTGTGGATCTGGAGTCGTGTCAGGTCCGATCAGGTAAAAGCAGTACATCCCAACCCACCCACTAAACAAGACATTAGTGATCTTTTTTATACAACAATCTACTAATTTCATAAGAATATAAGAAATAGGAGCAGGAGTAGGCCATCTAGCCCTTCGAGCCTGCCCCGCAATTTAATAAGATCATGGCTGATCTGAAGTGGATCAGTTCCACTTTCCCACTTTCTCCCCATAACCCTTAATTCTCAGCAGGTCTGCACTTGCCTGTTAATGTCTTGTGGAGGAGTGTTGAACCTGTTGGTTTGTAGGTTTGAATTCTGGGCGGTCTGAACATGTTGTCGAAGCTGTTCTCCCCTCCGGTTTGTCTAGCCCCCCCACCGGTGTTCAGCCTGTCGCTCACACATTAATGAGGAAATGCTTGTTTTGTGTTGGCAGTTTGATGGGAGTCGCAAAGCTGAAGATATTAAAAACCTGTGGCAGAATTCTGAGCACCCGAGCATCAACAAAACACAGTGGAGCAATGCAGAGGTGGAGAGGCTGATTGAGATTGCGGAGCGGAAAGGCTGTATGGACTGGGAGTGGATTGCCAGTGAGCTGCAGGTACAGAGGTAGCTTTACTCCTGCCCGGACTGCCTCCTAAACCAGGCAAACAGTGACTTCTCTGTGCAAGCCCACTGCAGGACACTGTCGGTGAGGCAATTCGACAGTGGGAGGCCCCACAACTGACCCTCACCCTCTTCCTTAGGAAACAATGAGCATCTTAAACGCTGCCGGGTTTTAGAACAAGGAGTTGGTCACGGTTGAATCTTGGCTGATTCTGTTTACACGTTGTAACTTCCCACCAGCTCCATTAGGTGTGTATCAAAGGAAAACACATCTGACCCAGGAGGTAACTGTGTGGGCTTGAATTCTGGGTGCTTTGAGAGAGGGCCCGAGTTTGTGAATGGAAGGGGAAAGGACTGTCTACATTCAGCTGCCCTTTACAGCTCATCCTTTCCAATGAGGCAGAAATTGTTACCAAAGGAAGGGGTAATGACAGATTTACATTTTGATAGGCCTTCTCACAACTTTTTAAAGTGCCCCAAAGTGCCTTAAGGAATTATTTTGTAATGTACTCAGTATGATGCAGGCAGTAAGATCCAAACCAGTAGAAACCAGGATAGATGACCATTTAAAAATATCATTTGCCTTTAAATCTGTTAGCGATTGAGTTTAGAAAGTGGGAGCTCTGTGCTCTGCAGCCAATAGTGGCCTTGGCATTTTTCTATCCAACTGAGGCAGTGGACCTGGGTTTGATAGCTTGTCCACCACACCGTCAGCAGTCTGCCCTCTGTCCATAAATCCTGACATAGGTCTTGCAACTGAGGAAAAAGTCATTGAGCCATGCTGGGACGCTGTGTGAATGAATGATGTGACAACCAAATAAACAAATCATTGAATCCCCACATTGCAGAAAAGGCCATTTGGCCCATTAAGTCTGCACCAATTCTATGATAGAGCATCTTACCCAGGCCCTCTCCCCTGCTCTGTCCCCATAACCCCACATATTTAGCATGGCCAACCCACCTAACCCACACATGTTTGGACTCTGGGAGGAAACCCACGCAGACATGGAGAGAACGTGCAGACTCTGCACAGTGACCCAAGCCAGGAATCAAACCCAGGTCCCTGGCACTGAGGCAGCAGTGTTAACCACTGTGCCAGCTGCTGCCCCTTGAACTTGCAACTCACGGTTTACAAAACCATTGCTCAAACCAGTGAACTATGGAGTCAAATTCAGCCGTTGTTTGCAAAGAAGCAATTTAAGAATTTAAGACTCTTCATTCCTCTCTCTCTTTCCCTCCCTCCCACTGTAGACAAACCGCACTGCTTTCATGTGCCTTCAGAAGTACCAGGAGTTTAATAAAGAACTGAGGAAGAAAGAATGGACTGAGGAAGAGGATCAGATGCTGACTGAGCTGGTGCAAAAGATGAGAGTGGGAAGCTTCATTCCATATACCAAGAGTGAGTGCTTCTGGCCAACAGGCTGCTTTCAAACTGCCCAAGCTATCCGCTGTGCTGCACAGCGTGAAATACAACGCAGAGAGAGGTTGCTGTAGTGACAGAGGGCTGATAGAGAGTGAAGTTCGATGTGGAAAGTGTGCTGTGTTGATGTGAATCGAAAGGGCAGTGTAGCGAGAGCTCTGCTCTGTGTCTTGTCTCCCTCCTGTTGTGTAGGAGCCTGGTTATAGAAATCAAAGTATTTCACACAGCTACAGTGTGGGCCCCATGCTGAGCCCAGAAATTCACCAACTTCCTCCCCCTCCAGCCCAAAGACAACTCTGCCTGGACTAAATCCCCGTACTACCCCCTTGAGGTGGGGAAACCTGCCGGCAAGCTCGGAAAACCAGTATTAAAACATAGAAACTAGGAGGAGGCCATTCGGCCCTTCCAGTCTGCTCCACTATTTAGTATGACCATGGCTGATCCTCAACCTCAAAGCCATGTTCCCACTTTCTCCCCATTCCCCTTGATGCCATTAAAGTCTCTCAAATTATCCATTCCTTTCTTGAATGCGTTATGATTTGGCCTCCTCAGCTTTCTGTAGTAGAGAATTCCACAGGTTCACCACCCTCAGCTCAGTCCAAAATGTTAGAATTTTATACATTCCAATCAGATCTCCTCTCATCCTCCTCGACACAACTGAGTACAGGCCCAGTCAAACCAATCTCTCCTTATAGGATAGTCCCACCTAGTGAACCTCTGCTGCACTCCCGCTATGACATGTGTATCCTCCCTTAGGCAGGGAGACCAAAATTGACTGTTTATTAATCACTTCATGCAGAAACTGAAGAGTAATGATAAACTCAGTCTTTGTAGCAATAAATTATCTTGCTTTAATTTACCAGCCCTGAGTAATAATTTGGGCTGCCTCACATCCTTTAAAAAGTACCTGGATGAGCACTTGGCTAAGGGCCAAATGCTGGCAGATGGAATTAGGTGGGAGTTCAGGTGTTTCTCAGGTGCTGGTGCAGACTTGATGGGCCAAAGGGCCTCTTCTGCATTGTATGATTCTAATAGCCAATGAACCAAAGCAAGTTGTCAGGTTTTGCAAATACTCATTTGGGCAGATGTTATATAGAAGTAATGATATGTTAACTAAAGGATGATGAGCAGTATCATGCCATTGGGTGTAACTCAGAACAGGTCTCGTGGAGGTCAATCGAAAGTGCAGCCTAGTCGACTATCCAACCATGGAAGGCATCACAGGTTGGAACTGGTACTGCATGGTAATGTGGAGCAGGAATCCTTGCTGCTTTTTGCAATGTTATCTCCCTATCCGTTCACAGCTCCTGAGCTTTCAGTCAGTGAGAACATAGCTGGGTTTTTCTGTTCCAAGGAAGCCCCATACCCGCTGTCCATGGATGACCGTCCGCTACATTAAGCGATGTACAGTTTGATGGTTAGCTCTACCAATGCGCTGGGAATTGTCTGTGGGCCACTTGCTGATGTCTCACCTGTGAGACCCATCTGAGTTCAGATTAAAAAGGTGCTGGGTTCTGAGTCACCTGCCCTCAACAAGGGCAGAAAGCAGGGGCGGGTGGGGGCGCTATTATAGTGCCTCTAACTGCAGCTTTATAGGGCCTTGGTGAGACCACACATGGAGTATTTTTATTCATTCATGGGATGTGGGCATCACTGGCTGGCCAGCATTTATTGCCCATCCCTAGTTGTCCTTGAGAAGGTGGTGGTGAGCTGCCGCTTTGAATCGCTGCAGTCCACGTACTGTGGGGTGATCCACAATGCTGTTAGGGAGGGAATTGCAGGAATGGCCGATTATATTTCCAAATCAGGGTGGGACTGGCTTGGAGAGGGACCTATATGCAGTTTTGGTCTCCTTATTTAAGAAATGATATACTCGCCATTGAGGGAGTGCAGCGAAGGTTTACCAGACTGATTCCTAGGATGACAGGATTGTCATAAGAGGAGAGATTGGGCTGACTGAGCCTGTGTTCACTGACATTTTTCTAAATGAGCGGGGCCCTCACTGAAGCATAAAATTCTGACAGAGAGGGATAGACTGGAAGCAGGGAAGTTGTTTCCTTTGGGTGAGGAAGGGGGACAGTCTAGAACGAGGGGTCACGGTCTCAGGATATGGGGGCGGTCATTTAGGACTGTGATGAGAAAAGCTTCTTCACTCAGATGAGGTGAACCTGTGGAATTCTCTACGACAAAGCTATAAAGGGCAAGTCACTATTTAAGAAGGAAATAGATTTCTAAACCATGATGTCAAGAGGTTTGGGAAGAGTGTGGGAGTATAGTTATGAAACAGAGGATCAGAATGGCCACCTCCTATTTTTGATGGAAGATTAAGCAGGGTTTCTGTTCCCAAGTCTATTAGGATCTCTCCTTGATAGCTCAGTAGCTAACCACCCGGCCTCCTAGATGATGCTGGCTCTGAAAGACTTGCACTGTTCCCAGTTCAGTTCCTTGCTGAGCTGGTTTATCTCTACTGGCTCAGCCATTAGCAGAAGGTGCAGATGACCTGGGTTCTGCAGAGGGAAATCAGCCACAGTGCCCAGTCCTAATCACTCTGAACCCTGGATAGACTGAATCAGAAATACTCCATTTCTCATGGTCTGAGACTGCCAAAACTCACCTGGAGAAAGGTCACTGCAGGCACATTTTATGAATTAATTCTCAGGATGTGGACTGGCAACACTAGTGTTTATTGCCCATCCTTAACTGCCCCTTAAGGAGATGATGGTGAGCTACCTTATCAGACCACTGCATTCTGTATGATGAGGGGACTTCAAAGGTGCTGTCAAGGAGGGAGCTCCAGCGCACATCAGCCTCTTCAGGAGAGATGGGGCGAGTAAACCGTGTACCACTGAGGCAATTACCCTTAACCACTCAGTTTTTTGATGGGAACTTCCCCTGACACAGATTACAGGCTCTTGGTGTGAATGATGCGTGTGGATTCAATGCTGAATTATAATTTAATGTTGTTCTTCATTGCAGTTGCATATTT
Source organism: Carcharhinus amblyrhynchos (assembly GCF_965287045.1). Taxonomy (NCBI): domain Eukaryota; kingdom Metazoa; phylum Chordata; class Chondrichthyes; order Carcharhiniformes; family Carcharhinidae; genus Carcharhinus; species Carcharhinus amblyrhynchos. The sequence continues at coordinate 2,842,199 of NC_137348.1, forward strand.
TATGGAGGGGCGCAATAGCAGCCAGCTTTTGTACCGTTGGTCAAAGACCCTGGATCCCACAGTGAAGAGAGGACCCTGGACACCAGCAGAAGATAAGGTAAATTATCTCACTGGCCATTCCCCACTGAGCCACGTACCAAGTAGAGAGGCCGTGAATCAACATGCATTACCTCCTTGCTATTGAAGAATTTTTTTTACTTCATTTGTTGAACATGGCCGTTGTTGGCTCGCCAGAGTTTATTGCCCATCCCTAGTTGCCCTCGAGAAGGTGGTGGTGAGCTGCCTCCTTGAATCGCTGCAGCCAATGTTCTGTGGGTTGACCCACAATGCCATTAGGGAGGGAATTCCAGGATTTTGACCCAGTGACCGCGAAGGAATAGTGATATGTTTCCAAGTCAGAATGATGGGCTTGGAGGGGAACTTACAGGTGGTGGTGTCCCCATTTGCCTGCTGCCCTTGTCCTTCTAGATGGAAGTGGTCATGAGTTTGGAATCTGATAAGGATGTTTGATAAGTTGCTGCAGTGCATCTTGTAGATAGTGCACACACTGCTGCTACAGAGCGTCGGTGGTGGAGGGATTGAATATTTGTAAATGTTGCCAATCGAACGGGGCTGCTTTGTCCTGGATGGTGTTGAGCTTCTTGTGTTTTTGGAGCTGCACGCATCCAGGCAAGTGCTAGTATTCCATCACATTCCTGACTTGTGTCATGCAGATGGTGGATGAGCTTTGGGAAGTCAGGAGGTGAGTTACTCGCTGCAGTATTCCTAGCCTCTGACCTACTCTTGTTGCCACTGTGTTAATGTGGTAAGTCCAGTTGAGTTTCTGGGCAATGGTAACTCCCAGGATGTTGACAGTGGGGGTTTTAATGATGGTAACACCATTGAATGTTATGGGGCAGTGGTTAGAGTGTCTCTTATTGGTGTCTCTACTGAAGAATAGTAGATTAGGACTGAGGGCCCTAATCCTGTGGGTTAACCTGTAACTGAACCCAGCCTTGTCCTAACTGAACCTTACACCAAGGATGGCAGTGGATAGAATTAGCCTTCACCTGCTGCAATCTGTTTCCTTGGCCCTGTAAAACCCCTGGGTGTAATGAACGGAATCAGGTCAGTTCCTTGGGGCTGCGCGCAATGAGGCAGGTCCTTAGTTTAAATGTCTCCATCTATCCAGCATAGATTGGATGGGCCAAATGACCTGAGCTGTACATGTTTGTAACAATAAATCCTCAGTTTGTGTTTGGAGCTCCAAGATATAAAATCAGGGAGTTGAGTTTTGGACCCATCGCAGGAAGGATCAGAGTGGTGACAATAGCTTTGCTTCTCCAAGTTCTTACACCTGGTGGATAATGTGGTGGGGGAAGATTTGACGGTTAATGCTGCCCTTGTGCTGGTGTTGTGGGGGTTCATGATGGAGATCTTTACGGTGATGATTTGTTTTCCAGCTGCTCTTGAAAGCTGTGGCAAAGTACGGAGGGCGGGACTGGTTCAAGATCCAGGAGGAGGTGCCTGGGAGGCTGGACTCTCAATGCCGAGGCAGGTATGTGCTTCCATCTTTCTAGAGCAGCGACTTGCTGTCAGGGAAGAGCGTATTGGCCCATATCACAGGTTCTGATCGGTGTCCTGTGTGTCTCGGTATGGCACCCGACAGTCATTCGTTCCTCACCCAACACCAACACTCCAGCAGAGATTGCCAGGTGGCGATAGGGAGCGTTGCAGCACATTGACCCTTCAACCACCCCAAAAATACCCAGACAAACTGAGGCCAGTGGTGTGCTGTGCCCTCATGCTCAGGATCAGTGATATGGGCACAAGTTGGTGCGTGGGCCTGGGCAGGACCTTGGCTGTAAGCTGAGGGCTGGCTCCGGCCTCCGTTTTGCCCATTGAGCCACTGGTGCTGGGTGTCATTGTGTCGAGAAAGCTGGTGGTAGAGAGGCTGATGTGGGGGAGACAAACTGTCCTGGCCGGGTGAGAGAAAGGGCTCAGGTGGTGGCTGGCCAAAGGGTAGGGGATAGTGTCTGGTTGTGGATTAGGCAGTGACTGTGTGCAGTCTTTCACAGGTTCCGGAACACACTGAATGATGAAGTCAGGAGAGGGAAATGGTCACCAGAGGAAGAGAGAGATTTCAGAGCATTGGTTGAAAAACATGGAGTTGGTAAGAGAAGTGTTGCCACATACAATCATACATGTAACATGTGCTGTCATATACAATCATGTAACACGTGCTGTCATATGACATGCACAATCAGGAAAGGCTGTTTTACATCACTCCATCTTTAAGCCCCATTTTCTGACTATGACTCTAAGGGACATGGTACACGTGACTCTGTCTTTCCTTTCATTGTGCACTCTGTCACAGAACCACAGAATCTCTGTAGGGCAGGAGGAGGCCATTTGCCCCATTGAGGCTGCATCAACTCTCCAAAAGAGTATCTTACCCGGTCCCACCCTATCCCCAGAACCTCCACCCCAACTCATTTACCATGGCCAATCTGCCTAACCTGAACATCTTTCGGGCTGTGGGAGGAAACCGGAGCACCCGGAGGAAACCCATGTAGATATGGGGAAAATGTGCAAACTCCACGCAGACAGTGACCCAAGGCCAAAATTAACACCCCTGTAAATTTTCAGATTTGCCTTTATCAAATTTTTGGATACCCTTAATTTACCCATCATTCAATAGCATCTTACAGCCTAAGATGCTCACCTGGAAAGCAATAAAAAGCTCAAACAATTTCTAACCAACTGCTAAATGAAACTAAGTGAAGTAAATTCTCACAAGTTATCTGAGTGGCTCACACTAAACAGAAGCACGCTGCTGTCTTTTGTTTTGGGGGTGGAGGGACTAATGTATGAGGAGAGACTGACTAGGTTAGAATTGTTTTTGCTGGAGTTCAGATGAATAAGGAGGAATCTCATAGAGACTTATAAAATTCTAACAGGACTGGACAGGATAGATGCAGGAAGGATGCTCCTGAGAGTCGGGGTGTCCAGAACCAGGGGTCACAGTTTGAGGATTCAAGAAGCAGGAAACTGACTTCTACTGCTCCACATGACAAGCACCACCTCCTGTTCCCTAGCTCATGAACTGAAGACATGTCCTGAGTCTGCGACTACCCTATTGCCCAAGCCTCCTGAGGTGGCATCAGGAGACAGTACATGCTACACATGCCTCTGTTCCAGATGGTGTATTATTTCGTACTGTCTTTTGAATGTGTCTTTGCGTTTTCTACAGGTAAATGGTCCAAGATCGCGGCAGAGTTGGTGGGAAGAACAGAAATGCAATGCCTCCACAAATGGAGAGCAATATCAGGTTTGAGGGTAAGAGTCTGTAAATAGTGATTTCGCTCCTGTTTCTACAGCTGTCTGTGAAATCCTTTGCTTCACCATGGACTGCCCTGGAATGCTCCTGTTGTGATGAAGTTGCTACAGACTTGCAAAGTTTGGGTTTTCCTGATCCATTAATGGTTGTTTCTGACTGGTGGCAGTAGCTGTCCCGAGTAATGATCAGTGGTTCCCAATTGTTGTCCTTTGCACACATTCTTCAGACTTTTACCATGCTGAATGAGTAACTGCTGGTTGTGTTGAACCATACAGCTAAGCCTCTGGTTCGATCTCGGCCTATGATGTGTTGACTGATGTCAGCTGTGGTGAGGATGGTTAAACTCTGTACGCTTGGGCTGGGGGTTTCTGTGTTGGAGTGCTTTTATCCCAGGGACGCTCAGACCCAGCTGATGTCCGCTATCCCTGTACTGACTTCCAGTAAAAGCTGTTAGCCAGCTAACCAGCTGACAGAGGTGGGCAATATTTTAAACGTGCGTTTGTCTGCGATTTGATGAGAATCATAGAATCTCACAGTGCAGAAGAGGCCCTTCTGCCCATCGAGTCTGCACCAACACATTAGAAACACCTGAACTTCCACTGAATCCCATCTCCCACTTGGTCCAAAGCCCTGAATGTTACGATGCACCAAGTGCTCATCTGGATGTTTTTAAAGGATGTGAGGCATCCCACCTCCACCACCCTCCCAGGCAGTGCATTCCAGACCCTCACCACCCTCTGGGGAAAAAGGTTTTTCCTCACATCCCCCCCCACCCCCCATACCTCCTGCCCCTCACCTTGAAACTATATCCCCTCGTAACTGACCCTTCAACTGAGGGAAACAGCTACTCCTTATCCACTCTGTCCATGTCCCTCATAATCTTGTACACCTTGATCAGGCCACTCGGTCTTCTCTGCTCCAGAGAAAACAACCCAAGCCTATCCAACTTCTCTTCAAAATTTAAATGTTCCATCCCAGGCAGCATCCTGGTGAATCTCCTCTGCACCCCCTCCAGTGCAATCACATCCTTCCGATAATGTGGTGACCAGAACAGCACACAGTACTCCAGCTGTGACCTCACCAAAGTTCTATACAACTCCAACATGACTTCCCTGCTTTTATAATCTATGCCTCGATTGATAAAGGCAAGTGTTCCATATGCCTTTATCACCACCCTACTAACATGTCCTTCCACTTTCAGAGATCTGTGGACAAACACGGCAAGGTCCCTTTGTTCCACAGAACTTCCTAGTGTCCTACTATTCATTGAATACTTGTCAAATTACTCCTTCCAAAGTGTATCACCTCACACTTTTCGGGGTTAAATTCCATCTGTCACTTATCTGCCTATTTGACCATTCTGTCTATATCTTCCTGCAGCCCAAGACACTCCGCCTCACTGTTAACCACCCGGCCAATCTTTGTGTCATCCACAAACTTACTGACCCTACTCCCCACATAGTCATCAATGTCATTTATATAATTGATGAATAATAGGGACCCAACACAGATCCCTGTGTACGCCACTGGACACTGGCTTCCACTCACTAAAGCAGCTTCTGTCACCCCCCCCCCTCTGTCTCTTACAGCTGAGTGAGTTTTGAATCCACTTTATCAAATTAGTCTGTATCCCATGTGAATTTACCTTGTTTACAAAGCTCCCATGTGGGAGCTTTTCAAAGGCTGAAATCCATATAAACTACAACGACGACTCTACCCTCGTCTACACAGCTGGTCATCTCCCTTGAGCTGAAACACACTGAAAGCATAAACAACTCAGTCGATTGGATTCTGTCCCCAGAGAATACCGCAGAGGTTATGCTTCAAAAGTACTTCATTGGCTGAAAAGTGCTTTTTAATAAAATTTATTTATTAGTCACAACTAAGGCTTACATTAACACTGCAGTGAAATTACTGCGAAATACCCTGAGTCGCCATCCCGGTGCCTGTTCGGGTCAATGCACCCTAACCAGCACATCTATCAGACTGTGGGAGGAAACCCACGCAGACATGGGGAGAACATGCAGAATCCACACAGACAGTGACCCAAGCCGGGAATCAAACCCAGGTCCCTGGTACTGAGGCAGCAGTGCTAACCACCATGCTGTCCCCTGACTTGTGAATGAAATCAGAAAATCAAAGCCCTTTCTTTGCAAATGTCTTTAGATTTACAAGGATGTTGCCTGGATTGGGAGGCATGCCTTATGAAGATAGGTTGAGGGAGCTAGGTCTCTTCTCCCTGGAGAGACGACAGTTGAGAGGTGACCTGATAGAGGTTTATAAAATGTTGAGAGGAATAGATAGGGTGGATTCTTGGATGCTATTTTCCAGGGCTGAAATGGTCGCTACGAGAGGACACAGGTTTAAGGTGCTGGGGAGCAGGTACAGAGGAGATGTTAGGGCTAAGTTTTTCACTGAGGGTGGTGAGTGAGTGGAATCGGCTGCCGTCGGTGGTGGTAGAGGCGAACTCACTGGGGTCTTTTAAGAGACTTCTGGATGAGTACATGGGATTTAATGGGATTGAGAGTTACAGATAGTTCTATGGCTTGCTAGGTATGGATATGATTGGCACAACTTGTGGGCCGAAGGGCCTGTTTGTGCTGTAGTGTTCTATGTCTTTTTTTTAAACAAGTGTTCATTTATTTTTAGGCTAAGAAACGGGCTGAGAATAAGCCCCGAAAGAAAGCCAGGAAAAAGCAACGCATTAGAAAGAAGAAATGGGAAACTAGCTCTGAGTCGTCGGAATTCTCCTCTGAGGAACTCCAGCTTGTGGAGTCAGAGGAGGAGGTGGGTGAGGAGGAAGAGGAGGAGGAGGAGGAGGACCGAGAGAGAGCCCGGGAAATGGAACGGAAGAAGAGGAGGGTGCGACGCTGGAATGTTGCCGAGTCCATCGTGTTGGATGTGGACCGATGGGTCCCGGTCATTGATAACGAGCTGGCCAAGAATTTGGAAAATTGGCAGGGCCGTGAGGCAGTGACTGTGAAGATCGAAAGTCAGAACCGTCTTGGGAGACCCAAATCCAGCAGGATCTGGGGGAACCAGTCCCGCGTGAACAGTGCTGTCCCAAAAACCAGTGAACCGGAGAAGAAACCGATAGAGGTGAGAGTCCTGACTGGAAGAAGTTGCACCACTTACCAAACTCTGTTCTTTGAGAGTTTACGTGTGGTGTTTGTGAGTAAAACGAGAACGCATCCTTTATCATTTATTTGTAATGTTGCTGGTTTCATGGAGGGTTTTTTAAAATGTGAGTGTTTTGGGAGGGTTGAAATTAGAGTTCTGGCACTCTGAAGTAGCTTGATCTTTCTCCCCTCCTTCCCCCAGTAGATTTCTTCACTCTTGTCAACTCACCTGAGAGCTTTTCTTGTGTTGGGCATTCAGCATTATGGTGGGGTAGGGGTGGGGGGGAGGCAGGTGGGGTATCATTTGCTCTGGATTATTAGTGAGTGCAATAGCACTGTCTGTGGGCAAGGCTCAGTATAACAGTGTGACCCTCTGTCAGCGCAGGCAGTAACCAGGCTGAAGAACTTTATTGTATTATGTGGAGTATGCTGCCTGAAAGAATGGAGGAAACAGATTGGTGGGGTGGCGCAGTGGTTAGCGCTGCTGCCTCTCAGCGCCAGGGGCCCAGGTTCCATTCCCGGCCTTGGGTCACTGTCTGCGTGGACTTTGCACGTTCTCCCCGTGTGGGTTTCCTCCAGGTGCTCTGGTTTTCTCCCGTGCTGCAAACATGTAAGGGTTAGGTGGATTGGCCATGCTAAATTGCCCTTTAGTATCAAGGGGACTAGCTAGGGTAAATGCATGGGGTTATGGGGATAGGGTCTGAGTGGGATTGTGGTTGGCGCAGACTTGATGGGCTGAATGGTCTCCTTCACTGTAAGATTTTATGATTCTGTGATTCAGATTTAATAACCATTTCAAAGCTGCATTGGATAGAAAATAATTTACAGCATTTTGGGGTAAGATCAGAAATGTAGAACTAATCTGATCACTCCCTCAAAGAGCTGGCATGGGCAGAATGGGCCAAACGGTTTTCTTCTGTAACATTCCATGATACCATGTTGTGAAATAAGGTGAGGGTGTGTTACAGAGAAAGCTAAACCCTCGCTTGCCCACGGTCTGGGGAGTGGGAGGCTGGGACCAAGTGGGTAACCCACTTGTACACCTGTGGAGAAAGGCAGGAGGAACCAGAATTTTAAAAAGATCCTTAGTTACTTCCTTTTGTTTTGTTTGCATAGACGGAACTGGCTGTGCCAGATGGAATGTCCGATCCAGCCGTGCCCGATATTACTCCATGCCCAGTGGCGGCTGAAGCCCCACGAAAGCCTCTGCGAGGCCGAAAGGATCCCAGGAAGACCGTGCGGCAGATACAGGCTGCCAGCCTGGAGAAGAAGCTCCTTACAGAGATGTGCCGATGGACTAAAGGAAAGATATTCAGTCAAAGGGGAGGTGAGACATAACTTGGCAGCTTGAGATGGTTTATGGCACAAGAATCTCCAGCTGCATTCCTCTCTAACATCCTGAAGTTAACATCCGTTAACTGTATAAGGTGCTGGTGAGGCCACACCTGGAGTACTGTGTACAGTTTTGGTCTCCTTACTTGAGAAAGGATATACTGGCACTGGAGGGGGTGCAGAGGAGATTCACTAGGTTGATTCCAGAGTTGAGAGGGTTGGTTTATGAGGGGAAACTGTGTAGACTGGGGCTATACTCATTGGAATTTAGAAGAATGAGGGGAGATTTTATAGAAACATATAAGATTATGAAGGGAATAGATAAGATAGAAGCAGGGAAGTCATTTCCACTGGTGGGTGAAACTAGAACTAGGAAGCATGGCCTCATAATAAGGGGGAGCAGATTTGGGACTGACTTGAGGAGGAACTTTTTCACTCAAAGGGTTGTGAATCTGTGGAATTCCCTACCCAGCTGAGGCTACCTCATTGAACGTTTTTAAGGCAAGGATAGATGAGTTTTTGAACAGTAAAGGAATTAAGGGTTATGGTGAGCAGGAGGGTAAGTGGAGCTGAGTCCACGAAAAGATCAACCTACACCTTAATGAATGGCAGAGCAAGCTTGAGGGGCCGAATGGCCTACTCTTCCTAGTTCTTATATTCTTATGAAGCAAACATCCACTGACACAGCGTTCTCATGTATCCCCCCTCATGTGACATTCTCAGCATGAAGCTACACAGTGTTTGTATGCTGTGTCCTTCATTTACTCCTATACTGTGTCTAGTCTAGTGCTCTCTAGCTATCTTCCCATCCCACACTCCAGGGGAAGTTCAGATCGTCCAAGCCCCTGCTACCCCAGGTACAAACTTGAGAGTTCATTGTCTCGGAGCTACCTGACCTACATTTGCTCCCTGGTGGGGAACACTGAGTTACACCACTGTGATCTTCTGAGAATGGAAAGTGCTGGAAATACACAGCAGCTTTATCACAATGTGAAGTGTTTTGAGGTTGGGTTAGTATTCCACCATGGTGGGATTCAGACCTGGGTCCCCAGAACATTAGCTGAGTTTCTGGATTAATAGTTTAGTGATAATCCCACTAGGCCACGGCCTCCCCATTAGTGAGGGATAAATATTGGCCCAGGACACTGGGAGTGACAATGGCTTCTTTTACATCCAACCAAGAGGGCAATGTGGAGGGGGTGGTCCTCATTTAATGTAGAATCCCAAAAGGTGGCTCCCACAATGTTGCAGCAGACCTTCACCTACAGGACCTCATTGCTTTGGCAACCAGAAAATAAATTTAACAAGACAAAGGCGGCATTTCTTGCAGTGCGAGTGCAGTATAGTGTGATTTTTTTTGGGGCAAAACCATCACGAGAGATTGATATCCAACTGGGTCATGCACCTGCTGGAAGTGATGCAGTACCTGAGTTTTAATGTCATTTCTCAAGCTGTTTCTTTCTCCCCCATCTAGTTGACCTTGTCCGTGAGAGGCTGGAAATGGCCGGTTTAAGCAGCACACCTGTTTTTGCACTCCTGATACAGGTAAGGAATTTCTGGGCTATTGAGTTTTTTAAAGCAAATAATGTGTGCACTGAGCCGAGTCATGGTCTGGTTTGAAACCAGCTGTGAAAAACTGGGTGGAAACATCTGTCCTCTTGCCAACATCAGAATTTGTTCTGGTCTGTATTGGCAGCCTGTGCTTAATGCTGTGCCAGTAAATTGGGAATGCGCATTTGTATTCCGGGAAAAGCAAAACGCTCACTGGTTCAGCAATGAGTGTCCTTAAAATTCAGACTGAGGATACTCTGTATCTAACCCTGTGCTGTACCTGTTCTGGGAGTGTTTGATGGGGGACAGTGTAGAGGGAGCTTTACTCTGTATCTAACCCCGTGTTGTACCTGTCCTGGGAGTGTTTGATGGGGGGGACAGTGTAGAGGGAGCTTTACTCTGTATCTAACCCCGTGCTGTACCTGTCCTAGGACTGTTTGATGGGGGACAGTGTAGAGGGAGCTTTACTCTGTATCTAACCCTGTGCTGTACCTGTCCTGGGAGTGTTTGATGGGGGGACAGTGTAGAGGGAGGTTTACTCTGTATCTAACCCTGTGCTGTACCTGTTCTGGGAGTGTTTGATGGGGACAGTGTAGAGGGAGCTTTACTCTGTATCTAACCCCGTGCTGTACCTGTCCTAGGACTGTTTGATGGGGGACAGTGTAGAGGGAGCTTTACTCTGTATCTAACCCTGTGCTGTACCTGTCCTGGGAGTGTTTGATGGGGGGACAGTGTAGAGGGAGGTTTACTCTGTATCTAACCCTGTGCTGTACCTGTTCTGGGAGTGTTTGATGGGGACAGTGTAGAGGGAGCTTTACTCTGTATCTAACCCCATGCTGTACCTGTCCTGGGAGTGTTTGATGGGGGACAGTGTAGAGGGAGCTTTACTCTGTATCTAACCCCATGCTGTACCTGTCCTGGGAGTGTTTGATGGGGGGACAGTGTAGAGGGAGCTTTACTCTGTATCTAACCCCGTGTTGTACCTGTCCTGGGAGTGTTTGATGGGGGGACAGTGTAGAGGGAGCTTTACTCTGTATCTAACACCGTGGTGTGTTTGTCGAGTTCTTGTTGCCTGATGTGAGAGCAGTTTTTTTCCTGATCCTATTGGTCAAGGTTGACTCCACTCACATGACTTTCCAATTGCTCTCCACCAATCAGCTCTCATGTTGTGATTTACCCCCGTTCAGAGTGATGGCCAGCGTTTGTGCATGGTGCCTCTTGCTGGAAATGAATGCTTGTGGGCATTCACAATCAGGCTTAACTGTGCTGCCTACCATGGTCTAATTGCCTTATGTGCTGTATGGGTCTGAGTAGCCAGCCTGAATTAACCCTTTCAGGAAAGATCCAAGTGCTCACTCTGTCCTTGTACTGATTACAGGTGCTTCGGATTGACAAAAACGGCTGCATGCAGATCATAAAAGAAAAGGTAACTTGATTACAGCAAACTGGCAAAGCAGCAATGGGGAGAGGCTTTGTGCAAACTAGATACTGGGCAAAAGGGACTTTATTACTCGGCCATACGTAGAGGGCGAGGGCGGAAGTTTGGTGCTTGGGCAGATGTGAGATGAATGAAGGCTTTTAGAGTGAACGTAGGCCCTGATCAAGATTGCAGCTGTTTGGTAGGGCACAGCTACTGCCCCAGTGATTGAGGAGTTTAACTGAGCCACTTAAACCAGGGCAGTCCCATCCAGGCCAGTGATATTGTCCACATTGGCTTCTGTGCCCCTGGGTTTGCTGGAAATTGCACCCAATTGTTATCCAGCGATTTCTGCTGGAAAATACAAGCCTCACTGAGGCTGGATCCCTGTCACAGTCGAATAGCTGATTAAATTTGCAGGTCACATGTTGTTGTTAATTTTCCTCACTTTGTTTTTATTTTAATGGTAAATTGTATACTGATGGGTTGTATTGTACTGGGTTACACGCTGTGCTAGGGAAGTGTCAGTTTATCCTCACCATGTCCTCTCTCTCTCTCTCTCTCTCTCAGATGAACAAAGATGCACAAAGTTTGGCAGGTATAATATCTTAGAAAATACATCTCCGAATGCATGTTTTCTCTTCACTTAATTTGTGAATTTCTCAGTAAAGTGCCTTTTATTTTTCATTCCTCCATTCTGCACCTCCTCCCATCCCCCAGCTAAACCTGGGTACCCAGCTCCAACCAGGGAAGCTGCTGTGTTCCCGTGCTGCTGCCCATGGTCACTGGGTTGTGAGTTTGTGGATGCTGGTGGTCAGTCCACCCCTACCAACCCCAGGAGGTTGTCCTCCAAGCGACCAGCTTTGAGTTTTCCTATTGCTGGTGAAACCCATTCTGCCGTGCATTCACTGTTTTCTATTGGAACAGTGGACAGTGGCTGGTGAACCTTCCCTTGTGAAACATATCAGAATTGGATTGGGGAATCTCCCAGAGAGGGTCTCTGCTCTTTAAACTGAGGCTAACAGTCAGTGTCCACAAGCAAACGTTTCACTGCTACCACTGATCCAATGGGCTGAATGGCTTCCTTAAGATTCTGTGATGCCAGAAGTTTAATTTTGGTTTTCTCTTCAATGGAATCATTTTCCTTTTCTTCGTTCCTGCTGCCTCTCACTCTCACTGCTCTTCTCTTCCTCTTACTAGGGAAGGAGCAGCATGCTGACCAGTCGAGGCCAGGCCCTTGCTCCCTGCAGCAGGTAAAAGATGGCACCATCAACGTAGGCAACGGGCAGACCATGGAAGTCACTCAGTTTAAGCTGGGCTCTGCCCCTCCAAGGAACAAGCCAAAGACCGTCCTGGAGTTACTCGCTGAGAAACGGAAAGCCAAAGCCTGTGCCACCACCGCTGTGTCTCAGTCACTGGCAGCACTGGCACAGCTGACAGCCTCACCCAGCAGGATGCCTGCTGCCCAAGTGTTCCAGGGATCTAGGCAAACATGCCCACCTTCGCGTGCTCAAACCAGCTTGCCGAGGAGGAGATCAAAGCCTCTGGGTCGCTCTTCAGTCCAGCAAGTTGCTTGTGACAAGTCAGTGCCCAGTGCCCCTGGGCAGCCAACATTGGGCCAACACTCGCCATCGAATGCCCCAGGGACAACACCGCAGAGCAACCAAGTCCAGCCTGCCGTGTCCTCTCACACAATTGCTCCGCCCGTTAAAGTTGGCACTGCCAGCACCACCCGCCAACTGAAACCAATCGCCCCAATGCCAGTGGCTCCGAGCATTTTGCAGTCCAATGGTGTGATGGTTCCTCTGATGCTGTCCAACTCTACTATACCCATCATGGCCATGCTCACTCCTAAAGGTTTAGTCTATGTCCCTCCAGGCTCAGTCACTGCTGTATCCAATCCGATAAGCCAGCTCTGTGCCCCAGCCAACCAGGCCATGCCCTCCTCTTCTCAGCACACTACCACCCTGACCATCTCCATGGTGCCCTCAGGCAACCAGCAGTCAGTGGCCACTCCGGTTCAGGTACCTGCCCTCTGCTTCCCTTCAGGCAGTCAGGCAGTAGCTGATGGCTGTGTCTCTGTTCCAGTGCAAACCACTAAAGCAGCATCAAAGCAGCCACTGACCTCCCCTCCCCCTCTGCTTTCAGCCCACGTTCTAACGCTGGCCACTAGCTCAACACTGCCTGGACAGCTGCTACCAGCCACCTCTACTAACTCCAACATCTCTGTGCACCTTAACCAGAGTGGAGGGCCTTCACTGCCAGAGGGAGTCCCGGATATTCGTTGTATGAGTGTAGGTCCCAGCAGCCTGGCTCAACCTCTGTCAAACCCACAGCCAGACAGACTCTCTATCAACTTTAAGCTTCTGTCTCATGAGCAGGATACAGTAATGAAAGACTGGCTACAGGGTAAGGGTGGTGTGCAGGTGCCAGGCATGCCCACTGTCCTGCCTTATCTGCCACCCTCTTCCTGCACACTGCGAGCCTTCTCAAAGCTGCTACTACACAAGAGAGTCCTGGAGCAGAATCTGTCCGGCTTGGCCATTCCTGAGGGGACTGACCCCAGGGAGAGACTGGAGGGAGCCCGGACACTGGTGGCTGCCCGCCTGCACAATAATCCTGCCTACCAGCTCCTGAAATCCCGATTCCTCTCCGCATTCACACTGCCCGCCTTTCTAGCTACACTGCCGCCACGGGGAGTCCAGACCACCATCGGACCATTGATGGGAGACCCCGACCAGGATTCCGAGGACGGAATTGAGTGCACGGACATGGATGGAGAGAGTGAGGACAGTACTGGAGAATCTCAGCTGCACTCTTTCTCAGGCGAAGCAGTCGCCAATGAGGAGGTTACAGATGAAGTGGTCGACAAAGTGTTTAACCAGCCCTTTGATGTCTCTGTCACTGATCTGTCGTTTGGTTGTGACTTACCAGGTGGCCAGGTGAGTAAGAGACAGCAGCCTCTGTACCTGAACTCTGCTCTTAGAATCATTGAATCCTACAGTGCAGGAGGAGGCCATTTGGCCCATTGAGTCTGCACTGACCAGAATTCCACCCAGACCCTATCCCCATGCGTTTATCCTCGCTAGATTCCCTGAGGGAGAATTTATCATGGCCAATCCACCTAATCCGCATGTCTTTGGCAGGAAACTGGAGCACCTGGAGAAAACCCACACAGACACAGGGAGAATGTGCAAACTCTGCATAATGATCCAAGGCCGGAATTGAACCCAGGTCTCTGGTGCTGTGAGGCAGCAGTGCTAACCACTGTGCCACCGTCTCCCTGCAGTCCCTCACATCTCCTCACTTCAATGTCCAGCTGACGTTATGATTGTGACTGGACCTCAGGTCCACATTCATGGGGACAGAGACGGGGGCATCCAGGGTGTCGTATTCTACTGCAGTGGGACACTTTTTGTTTGTGTACTCAGCCCCTGAATCTGTGGGGCAGCGAGGCCATTTGTTGCCTTGATTAAAAAAACTCAAACAGACAGGTGAGCAAATTGGGATTGGTCCTGACTCATGGCTATATGACAATGTTGGCTCGTTGATCACCTTGGACCTTACTAAAGTATGTTATTAATTAAATAGTGGGAGGTGGACATTACTGGTAAGACTGCTGTTTTGCCCATCCCTAGCTGCTGAGAGTAGATGTTGGTGAGCTACCTCCTTCAACCACTTTTGTACAATTGAGTGACCTTTTCAGAGAATCATTAAGCACTAGCTATGTTGGTGTGGGACTAGAGTCATGTGTAGACCCAGACTGTGTAAGGACAGCAGGGAGACGAGTCACCTCATTGGATTTGTTAGGACAATCCAGCAGCTGTCCAAAAATGCAGGGTTTTTTTATTCACTGTTGGTACATGGGTGTTGCTGGCTGGGCCAGAATTTATTGCCCATCCCTACTTGCCTGAGAGCAGTTGAGTCAACCACATTGCTGTGGATCTGGAGTCACATGTAGGCCAGACCGGGTAAGGATGACAGATTTCCTTCCCTAAAGGACATTAGTGAACCAGATGGGTTTTTCCGACAATCGACAATGGTTTCCTGGTCATCAATAGATTCTTAATTCCAGATGTTATTGAATTCAAATTCCACCATCTGCTGTGACAGGATTCGAACCCGGGTCCCCAGATCATTAGCTGAGTTTCTGGATTCGTCATCTAGTGATAATAGCACTAGACCATCGACTCCCCAGGGGGTTCTTGTGTTAAACAGGCACTTCACAAGCAATACTTCAGAACTGGGGATATATTGACTGACCAAAGGGTTAATTGTACCCAGACTATCGGGAAGGAAGTCCAGACCAGTCTGTCATTGTTAACTTTTACTGAAAAAGGAACCTGAAAAATATTGTTGAATTAATGTTTTACCAGCTAAGCAAAACCCAGAAGCAAGTGGGCAGGGATTGCTTGTGTCCTGATCCAGACTCTCAGATTCTACCCTGATTGTCACTGTGTAGTTAGCGCCATGTCTCTGACATGACTGGGGACCAAGACCAGGGCATTTAGCATCAACTCCTCCCTGTGGTAATGAATTTCACAGGCTCACCGCTCTTTGGGTGAAGAAATGTCTCCTCACTCCTGTCCTAAGTGGTCTATCCCGAAACCTCAGACTATGACTCCTGCCTCTGGACTCTCCCCACCATCCGGAACATCCTCCCTGCATCTAGCCTATCTCGTCCTGTTAGAATTTTATAAATCTGAGATCCACCCCACTATTTGTCTGAACTCCAGCAAAATTCAAAGCTAATTGATAATTTTGTGAGGGACAGGAATATTAAAGAATATGAAACTGAGGCAGGTGGGTGGCTATATCTCAGGCATATAGAATTGCAAAACAGATTCAAAGGGCTGAATGGCTCCTCGGGTTCCTGTTTTCCGCCAAAATCCCCAGGCCTTCCAGTTGTCTGACTGGATCTGTTCAGAGTGACTGCATTGGCTGGGTTAACTGTTCATGGCTGTGACGCTTTCACAGTTGAGAAGCCATCATTCAGGTTCCTTCGGCGGGTGTTTGCTGCCTGCTACTCACGGTTGTATAATATTGTTTTTGATATTTTGACAGGAAACTATTGAAGACCAGCCTGCCCCAACTCCTCCTGCTGCCCCCGAGACCGAGACGGGAGTGGTAACCAGATGGAGTCTTCGTCCAAGGAAGAAGCAGTGAAGGTGCAGCAGGGTATTAACACAATGCCAGCTGCCCGAAACTCCCAGTGACTGACAGTGAAACTAGTTTCTGATGTTGTAATGTTTCTGTGGCTGTTGTGGGGGATTGGGAAATAGTGTTACACCAGTGTCTTAAAATAAGTACTGAAGTTTCATGTGAGGATTGTGGCATGGTTTATAGAACATCACAGCACAGAACAGGCCCTTCGGCCCATGATGTTGCGCCGACCAGTTAAAAAACAATGACCCTCTAACCTAAACCAATCCCTTTTCATCCATAAACCTATCCACAGATCTCTTAAACGCCCCCAAACTAGGCGCATTTATTTAGCGCATTTATCTCGCTGATGTAATGAAATAGGTTGCAATGGGTAGTAGGGCATAGTAACTCAAACCACGTGTGAGGGCCTTGAGTAACAATGCATTTCCATAGTGCCTTTCATCATCTCAGGCATCCCAAAGCACTCGTCAGCCAATGAAGTGCTGTGTGTGGTCACTGCTGTAATTTAGGGAAACGTGGCAGCCAATCCACGGGGCGGCACGGTGGTTAGCACTGCTGCCTCACAGCGCCAGGGTCCTGGGTTTGATTCCCAGCCTGGGTCACTGTCCGTGTGGAGTCTGCATGTGCTCCAGTTTCCTCCCACGGTCCTAAGATGTGTGGGTTAGGTTGATTGGCCACGATAAATCAACCCTATTGGGAGGGTAAATATGTGGGGTTATGGGGATAGGGCCTAGGTGGGATTGTGGTCTGGGCAGACTTGACAGGCTGAATGGCCTCTTCTGCACTTGAAGGGATTCTATGAATCAGCAGCACAGCAAGCTCCCACAAACAGCATGATGAGCAAATGAGTTCCAGTAAGTGATGTTTGAGGGTTGAATTTTAGCAGGAACACTGGGGAGAACTCCCTAGCCCCTCTTTAGTGACAATGGGATAGTTTCTCCATGCGAGAGAGCAGGAGTGGAGTTAGATTTAGGAGCCATATTCCCTTCCTTAGTGTCAAACTGAGAATATCTAATAGTGAGGCAGCGAGTTTGCCTTTGTTATAAGGAGTGGAGAGGGGATCAGAGCCTGAGCATTGTTGGGCTATTTGAACATGGAAGTGTCACAGCTGACTCGCTTATGTTGTTGTCTGATATCTACACATTGAGCAGTAGTTGCCACAGAATGGCTGGCAGCACAAGCATTGTACAATTGAGATGTAATTGAGAATTGGTGAGAGACCACACGCAGCTTATCCTGGCACAGCTGTGGCAAAATAAAAAGGCAAAAAAAAAAAGTAGAATGGAGTGGTCGTCCGAAGACTGAATGGTCCAGATTAGGGGGAGTGTCTTTAACATTGAGGGAGTTTGATAGGATAAACCGCAAAGTCGCTTACATTCCAGGAGGGAAACAACCAGGCGCCACCAATATGTGATAGGTCTTAATAAATCCAGTGGAGAATAGAGGAAAATCCTCTCCGGCCAGAGGGCGAGGATGGAATGCCCTCCCACAGCGAGTGGCTGGGGCGAGTAGTATCAGTAGTTCAGGAGGAGGCCATTCGGCCCATCGAGCCCGCACTGACCACAATCCCACTCGGGTCCTATCCCTGTAATCCCAAGTATTTTACCCATTAATCCCCTTAACACTAAGGGGTAATTTAGCATGGCCAATTAACCTAACCTGCACATCTTTGGGCTGTGGGAGGAAACTGGAGGACCTGGAGGAAACCCACATAGACATGGGGAGAATGTGCACACTCCACACAGACAGTGACCCAAGCTGGGAATTGAACCCAGGTCCGTTGTGTGCTATGGGGCAGCCGTGCTAACTGCTGTGTCAAAGAGAAGTTGGATAAAAACATGAGGAAGAAAGGAATACGACGCTAGGGAGAAATGAGTTAGGAGGAGACTTGTGTGGAGTTTAAAGCCTAGCATGGACTGGCCTGGGCCGAATGGCTTGTGTTGTAAACTTTTCATAATTAATCCAAGCACTCTTTCTTACTGGCCAGTTTGTTATTCAAATAACATTTCCTCAGTCGTTCAGTTTGTTGAAACGGTTGCTATGGAGAGAATGGATTAGTCTGGTTCCCACAGCGCTTCCATTCTCCTCCCATTCAACCAATATCGCTGAGAGAAATACCCAACCGCAGGGCATGCAACAGTGATTCAGGTCTTTATCATCTGTGGCAGCAGGCAAAGGTGGCACAGTGGTTAGCACTGCTGCCTCACAGCACCAGGGACCCAAGTTTAATGCCGGTGTTGGGTCACTGTGTGAAGTTTGCAAATTCTCCCCGTGTCTGCGTGGATTTCCTCCCACAGTCCAGAGATGTGCAGGTTAGATTGGCTGTGCTAAATTGACCCTAGTGTCAGGGTAGCAGGATAAATATGTGGGTTTGCGGGGGAATAGGGCCTGGGTGGGATTGTGATTGGTACAGACTCGATGGGCTGAATGGCCACCGCCTGCACTGTAGAGATTATATGGCAGGCTGGAAGCTGCAGTGTACCCAACTAACAGTGTGACAGAATTTGTGACGGGAGTGATGCCGCGATAACCATGCCCTCGGTGTGCTGGGTTTCCTGAGACAACAAGGAAGGGAAGGTTTTGGAGGCAGCTTCAAGAATGAGGAAAGCAGTAATAGGAAGAGGCAGTGAAACCAGATCAGGAGCTGATGGGGCAATCGTGCAGACAGCATAGGTTGCCAGCTCTTATTCAGAACACATTGTGGTCATGAGACTTTGGAAAGTCTGTTACAGCCTTACTGGGGGAATGGAGGGGATAAGGGGAGGGGGTGTGGGTAGGGTGCACACTGGGATGTAGTGTTATAAACATAAGAACATAAGAAATAGGAACAGGAGTAGGCCATCTGGCCCTTCGAGCCTGCCCCGCCATTCAATAAGATCATGGCTGATCTGTCGTGGCTCAGTTCCACTTTCCCGCCCTCTCCCCATAACCCTTAATCCCCTCTCTTATCAAAAACAGAGGTGGAACACCCCCCACACCCCCCCAACTCAAAGCGGAGTTCCTTGCCTTGCAATCTGTTAGTGAGTGATGTGAAGTGGTGTGATCGGCTCTTCTGCAACTTTTAATGGTTAAATCCAAATGACTCACTGACACTCTCAAATCAACAAGTAACTATTTTGTTATCTAATGGTGGACAAGTTAACTAAACTATTAAACTGAATAAACAACGATTCTAATGGAATCAGTGTTCCAATAAATACAATTCCCACTCATTCATAAAATAAATAGAACTTTAGTCACTCTCTAAATTACAGTTCTGTCTTCTGGAATATTTTGGGCCTTTTCTGTTGATTCTTTGGTACCTTCATTATTGAGCCTCTGCTTTCTCTGAAGACACAAGTGAAGCTAAGAACTGTCACTCTGTCGGTTGCTTTCTGCTTTTGTCCCACTGCCCTCCTCTCATACCTGTGTTGAGATAGTAATATCCCCACAATGGGATTGATCCTCAGTTGCCAAAACCATCAAATTTAACAGGTTCTTGGTATCGAAGTGCCTAATTTAAATTGGTTGATTTTTTATTAAATGCAAAAGTCTGAAAGCCTGTTGCCTTGGTAACACTGCTGCCTGGCCTTTTGATACTAATACTTCTGTGTACTTGCATTTTTTAAATTTTCTAAGCACCGAAAAGATGCCACCTTTTAAAGGCACCATGCAATGCCTCTCCCTGCCATTTTACAATGTTACACACGTTAATTCACAACTACTGTAACTCATCTTCGAGCAGGAAACTTCCTTATCCATATTCCACCTGATGCCATGAGATTTCTTGGGGTCCGGAGGCATTGTTGACTCCCTCCTGTCTGATACCACTGTGCCGCTGCCACCTCTGCTGGGCCTGTCCTACCAGTAGGACATGATGTCTACAAGATATGATTTTGGGAGTGTGACGGTGTTGGGCAGTTATTTGACCAGTCTCTGAGACAGCTCTCCCAGTTCCAGCACGAGCCCCCACGTGTTAGTAATTAGACATTGCAAAATCGACAGGGCTGGGCTCTCTGTTGTTATTTACAGCCGGGTGGTCCTCCTGGGTCCCAGATCATTACTCTGGGTTACTAGCCCCACTGCTGTGGCGTGAGAGATTTTGTATGTGTGTGTTTGTGAGATTTTATGCTGGTGGGGAGGGGAGGGTTTCTCTGCTGGTGGAGTGGGACTTTCTGTGTATGTTTTGCTGGAACTCGCTGACTCTGTGCCAGAATTTAATGATATTCTTTAATTGCAGGAATGGAGATCCCTGGTTTCTGGATCCTCTTCACTCGGTAGTGAGGGGACACGAGCAGTATGAAGGAGCTTCCCTCAACAGCTACATCTACACTTATTAACCCACCTAAAGACTGGAGTGCGGGAATCAAATGTTGATCGAATATTACTTGTTAACGTTCACTCTGATTTAATACTGGGTGGACTACGGCAGCTGGAATTCTAGTCAATCTGTTGGTGTCTGTCTTGTCATGAGTACAGAATCTGCATCTAATTGTTCCTCTTTTGTATAATATCTGCAGTAGGATACAGCAGGTATTTTAATAAAGTTCTTTTTTAAATTAGAAGTGGTTTGTGTTGGCCCTGCGGTGACCCAGAGGGGGTGGAGCTCAATAGTGACATTCTGTCTCAGAAACAGAGGGAGGGGGGTGGTTTAAAGTTTATTTATTCATCACAAGTAAGGCTTACATTAACACTGCAATGAAGTTACTATGGAAATCCCCTAGCTGCCACACTCCGGCACCTGTTCAGGTACACTACGGGAGAATTTAGCATGGCCAGTGTACCCTAACCAGCACGTCTTTCGGACTGTGGGATGAAACCGGAGCACCTGGAGGGAACGCATGCAGACACGGAGAGAATGTGCAGACTCCACACAGACAGTGATCCAAGTTAGGAATCGAACCTGGGTTCCTGGCACTGTGAGGCAGCAGTGCTGAGCACTGTGCTGCGCACAGGACGTTCACTAGAGTGTAGAGAAGTGTGAAGAGATTCCTCAGCAGGGCTGTTTTGTGATGCTGTTTGTTCCTCCACATCTCCATGTCCTAACTCTTCCTATAGCAGGGGTCCCAGCTGCCCCTCGAACATTCAACCCAAAATCCTGATGACTGTGGGCCAGTTCCGACTGGGAATAGCAGCTATGCAGCATGGACAGCTGCTCACACTCCACTTCCACACTTTTCCAGCAGGTACTCTGGCTCAGATTTCCCTTTTCTTGCCTCTTTTTCCCACTTCCCACCCTTCCCACTATCCCGCATTCCTGGCAGGCTAGTTATGTTCCGAGATGTCACCAGGATCCTAACCACACACATTTTAGTCAGAGTAAGTTCCTCTTTTGGGGTGGTGTCAGACTCTGAAAGAGATCATCTGAATTAAAACCACTTCCTGTAAAGTGAAATCGATCCTTTGGGAACCGTTTTCAGAAACCCAACAGAACTCACCACATAAATACTGTGACTTCAAGAGCTGGTCCGAACCTGGGAATCCTGCAGAGACTAACTCATTTCCTGACTCCCCAGATCCTGTCCACCACAGCACAAGTCAGGAGTATGGTGGAATATTTTCCACTCACCCGGATCAGTGCAGCTCCAACGAAACTCAAGAAGCTCGAAACCAGCCAGGACTTGCGAAGCTGGTCTTTTTACAATTTTTTTTCATTTTAATTTTACAACGCTAAGAGTTGTATAATTGTGCGGTCCCTTTCAAAGGTAACTTATATTTCTATGCTTAGTTTAAAAAGTGCAGGTGCGTATGGTGCCAGTACACAGATTGAAACATTGGTGTTGAGAGGTTGGCAGTAGTGTTGCCAAGACAATGGGCTGTTATTGAATTTTGCCCAATCAGTTTAAACGAGGCCCTTGGCTAATAGCAGCCTATTAGATTTAAATTTGATGTTTTGGTAACCTGAGAACAAGTCCTATTTTGGGGATGTTGGTATGCCATTGGGGGTATAAGAGACAGCTCTCGGCTCCAGAGGGACAACCAGCAACTACTGTCTGCCACAGCTTTAGAGGAAGACAACAACTTCTCTCTTTGCCGCAGAGCTTTTAACACAAAGCCTCACCTAAATAGTAAGAAGTCTCACAACACCAGGTTAAAGTCCTACAGGTTTATTTGGAAGCACGAGCTTTCGGACTGTCACTCCTTCAGATGAGTGGAGCATTCACTTGACTCAGCCCTTAGAAGGCACTCATCTGACGGACAGAGAAGTGCTCATGATTCCAAATAAACCAGTTGGACTTTAACCTGGTGTTGTGAGACTTCTTACTACCCCCACCCCAGTCGCAGCAGTGTGTACCATCTGCAAGATGCACTGCAGAAATTTACCAAAGCTCTTTGGTAGCACCTTCCAAACCACAATCCGTACAACCTAGAAGAACTGGGGAAATGGATGTATATGAGAACCACTATCTGCAATTTTCCCTGCATGTCATCTGCTGATCTGAGTTGAAGCTACATTGTTGTTCTGTCTGTTTCTCTGCCCTTGCTTGATGCATGTTCCCCACACACAAATTCACTCTCCAAATGTTTCTTAATTTTTTAAAAACTCCATCCTTACAAAGCCAAGACTCAGAGTGGATCAGAAAAACCCGATTCCATTCCTTGCTGGCTCAGAAAATAAAATTCAAAATCCAATTGAATCTAATTCATGGTCCCCACAAGAGAGACAAACAGGATCCAGGGTGACAAGATGAAACTTGTGCCCCACCCTGGACCGGATCTTAGCCAAAAGGCTGAGAATGCTCTCTTGTCACTTGAACCTGCTTTTGCCTGTTTCATATCTTAAATCAGCGAAGACATCAGTGGAGGGCAGACAGTGCACGGTGGAGCTTAAGAAGTTAATAAAGAAAGCAAAGAGGGGATTTGAGAAAACTCAGGCTGGTAAAAGTCAGGAAAATCCCAGGGTTTTCTTTAAGTATATTAATGGGAAGCGGATAAGCAGGGAAAGAGTAGTGACCGAGGGGGCCACCTGTAGGTGGATCCAGAGGACCTTGATGGAATACTTCATATCCCTCTTCATCCAAGAGAATGAGAACCATGGTATGGAATTCCGGGCGACTGTGAGGTTCTTGAGCACATTGACACAAGGAAGGACAAGGTATTGGAAGTGTTGGCAGCCTTAATAATGGACACATCTCCAGGTCCAGATGAATTGTGTCCCAGGCTGCTGGGGGAGGAAGAGAGGGGATTGCAGGGGGTCTGACCCAGATTTTTAAATTTTTCTTTGGCCACGGGGCAAGTGCCAGTGGTCTGGAGAACAACAAATGTGGTTCCACTATTTAAGAAGGGTTGTAGAGATAAACCAGGGAATTACAGATCAGTGAGTCTCATGTCAGTAGTAGGGAAACTGTTAGAGAAAGTTTTGAAAGAGAACATCTATCTCCATTTAGAGAGGCAAAGCTTGATCAGGGCTAGTCAGCATGGATTCATCAGATAGAGTTCATGCCTAACAAATTTGATTGAATTTTTTGAGGAGGTGACGTGTGTAGACGAGAGTAGCGCAGTCGACATAGTTTATCTGGATTTCAGCAAAGCCTTTGACAATGTCCCACATGGGAGACTTATAAAGAAGGTAAATGGACATGGGAAACAGGATAATTTGATGAAGTGGATTTAAAATTGGCTCAGCTGTAAGAGACAGAGGGTGTTGAGAGAAGCTGCTTTAGTGAGTGGAAGCCAGTGTCCAGTGGCGTACACAGGGATCTGTGTTGGTCCCTATTATTCATCATTTATATAAATTTATATTTTATTTATATAAATGACATTGATGACTATGTGGGGGGTTGGATTAGTAAGTTTGTGGATGACACAAAGATTGGCCGGGTGGTTAACAGTGTCTTGGGCTACGGGAAGATTTGGACAGAATAGTCAAATGGGCAGATAAGTGAGAGATGGAATTTAACCCTGAAAGTGTGAGGTGATACACTTTAGAAGGAGTAATTTGACAAGTATTCAATGAATGGGGGGACACCAGGAAGTTCTGTGGAACAAAGGGACCTTGGCGTGTTTGTCCACAGATCTCTGAAAGCAGAAGGTGGTGATAAAGGCATATGGGACACTTGCCTTTATCAATCGAGGCATAGATTATAAAAGCAGGGAAGTCATGTTGGAGTTGTATAGAACTTTGGTGAGGTCACAGCTGGAGCACTGTGTGCTGTTCTGGTCACCACATTATCGGAAGGATGTGATTGCACTGGAGGGGGTGCAGAGGAGATTCACCAGGATGCTGCCTGGGATGGAACATTTAAATTATGGAGAGAGTTTGGATGGGCTTGGGTTGTTTTCTCTGGATGTGGAGATTCCGGTGTTGGACCGGGATAAACACAGTATGTAATCTCACAACACCAGATTAAAGTCCAACAAGTTTATTTGGTAGCAAAAGCCACTAGCTTTTGGAGACTGCTCCTTCATCAGGTGAGTGGGAGTTCTGTTCACAAACAGGGCGATAAAGACACAAACTCAATTTACAAAATAATGGTTGGAATGTGAGTCTAAAGAACCATTATCTAAAGACTCACATTCCAACCATTACTTTGTAAATTGAGTTTGTGTCTTTATCGCCATGTTTGTGAACAGAACTCCCACTTGCCTGACTTTTGTTACCAAATAAACCTGTTGGACTTTAACCTGGTATTGTGAGACTTCTTCCTGTGTTTTCTCTGGAGCAGAGAAGACTGAGGGGTGACCTGATTGAGGTGTACAGATTATGAAGGACATGGAGTGGATAAGGAGCAACTGTTCCCGGGAGTTGAAGGGTTAGTTACGAGGGGACACAGGTTCAAGGTGAGGGGCAGGAGGTTTAGGGGGGGATGTGAGGAAAAATCTTTCTCCCCAGAGGGTTGGTGACGGTTTGGAGTGTGCTGCCTGGGAGGGTGGTGGGGGCGGGATGCCTCACATCCTTTGAAAAATGCCTGGATGAGCATTGGCACGTCGTAGTATTCAGGCTATGAGCCAAGTGCTGGCAAGTGGGGTTAGGTGGGTTTTCTGGTGTGTCAGTGCAGGCTCAATGGGTGGAAGGGCCTCCTCTGCTCTATATGATTCTGTGATAATTCCATTGTTTATAATGAGCTCCAGGATTGTGAAGAAACATCATCTAAGAGTTAAACTGAAATATCCACCTGCATTCTCTCAGATAAATAATCTAAACTGAAATGGGGAACCAGGGATCTTGTTTCATTATCGTGTGATCTGAACATTGTCAAATGAGAAAGAAGGAATGATAAATATTAGAAAGGGGCAGCCAGGTGACAAACAGAGTGAATCCCTATACACCCAACCCCCAAACTCCCAGCCCACCCCAGACCACCACTGTCCCCCATCAAACATTCCCAGGACAGGTACAGCACAGGGTTAGATACAGAGTAAAGCTCCCTCTACACTGTCCCCATCAAACACTCCCAGGACAGGTACAGCACGGGGTTAGATACAGAGTAAAGCTCCCTCTACACTGTCCTCCATCAAACACTCCCAGGACAGGTACAGCACAGGGTTAGATACAGAGTAAAGCTCCCTCTACACTGTCCCCATCAAACACTCCCAGGACAGGTACAGCACGGGGTTAGATACAGAGTAAAGCTCCCTCTACACTGTCCCCTCCATCAAACACTCCCAGGACAGGGACAGCACGGGGTTAGATACAGAGTAAAGCTCCCTCTACACTGTCCCCCCCATCAAACACTCCCAGGACAGGGACAGCACGGGGTTAGATACAGAGTAAAGCTCCCTCTACACTGTCCCCCCCATCAAACACTCCCAGGACAGGGACAGCACGGGGTTAGATACAGAGTAAAGCTCCCTCTACACTGTCCCCCCATCAAACACTCCCAGGACAGGGACAGCACGGGGTTAGATTCAGAGTAAAGCTCCCTCTACACTGTCCCCCCCATCAAACACTCCCAGGACAGGGACAGCACGGGGTTAGATACAGAGTAAAGCTCCCTCTACACTGTCCCCCCATCAAACACTCCCAGGACAGGTACAGCACGGGGTTAGATACAGAGTAAAGCTCCCTCTACACTGTCCCCCCATCAAACACTCCCAGGACAGGTACAGCACGGGGTTAGATACAGAGTAAAGCTCCCTCTACACTGTCCCCCCATCAAACACTCCCAGGACAGGTACAGCACGGGGTTAGATACAGAGTAAAGCTCCCTCTACACTGTCCCCCCATCAAACACTCCCAGGACAGGTACAGCACGGGGTTAGATACAGAGTAAAGCTCCCTCTACACTGTCCCCCCATCAAACACTCCCAGGACAGGTACAGCACGGGGTTAGATACAGAGTAAAGCTCCCTCTACACTGTCCCCCAAATCAAACACTCCCAGGACAGGTTTCTTCTATCTCACTTTGCCAGACAGTTGAAGCCAGTGAGTGGAGAAGGTTTGAAGCTAGTTTGCGGACATGTTGGTAAACGTGGTTGATGAGGAATGAGGTGATATGTAATAGGATGCCAGGGGGCACACTGGGAGGGCTGACCACACCGTCCCGTTACCAGCTCACTTTATCAGTGGTCTGGGCAGCTGTTATCCACTGACCAGAGGATGGTTGGAGCTCAGGGCCAGTTCCCTGGGCCACCAGGAGAGGAATCTGCACCCCCCCTCCCCCCACCCTCCCCACTGCATAGCGGGATGGGGGCGGTATCTGGAGAGGGGGGAGGTTTCTCCTGGGTCTGTCACTGCTGCTGGAGTCATTTCCTCTCAAGAGTTTCACCTCCTCGCTCCCAGCACAAACCTTATTTGTCTTCTCCTCCTGTGAACACACCTCAGAATGGAGGTGCCCTCTCCGCCTTTCTGTAGTTTCAGCAGCGGCTCTCTCTGGGCTGGAGGCATGGAAAGCAGCTGACTGCCCTCTTCACCACTCTGTCCACTGGGATTCCACTTTCAAGGAGCTATGAACCTGTACCCCTAGATCTATTTGTTCTGTAACTCTCCCCAACGCCCTACCATTAACTGAGTAAATCCTGTCCTGGTTCAATAGACCAAAATGCATCACCTCGCATTTATCTAAATTAAACTCCATCTGCCATTCGTCAGCCCACTGGCCCAACTGATCAAGATCCCATTGCAATTGGAGATAACTTTCTTCACTGTTCACTATGCCACCAATCTTAGTGTCATCTGCAAACTTACTAACCATGCCCCCTATATTCTCATCCAAATCATTAATATAAATGACAAATTACAGTGGGCCCAGCACTGATCCCTGAGGTACACCGCCGGTCACAGGCCTCCAGTTTGAAAAACAACCCTCTACAACCACCCTCTGGCTTCTGTCAAGAAGCCAATTTTGTATCCATTTCGATCCCTCACCCTGGATCCCGTGAGATTTAACCTTATGCAACAACCTACCATGCGGTACCTTGTCAAAGGCCTTGCTAAAGTCCATGTAGACAACATCAACTGCACTGCCCTCATCTACCTTCTTGGTTACCCCTTCAAAAAACTCAATCAAATTTGTGAGACATGATTTTCCACTCACAAAGCCATGCTGACTGTCCCTAATCAGTCCTTGTGTTTCTAAATGCCTGTCGATCCTGTCTCTCAAAATACCTTCCAACAATTTACCCACCACAGATGTGAGGCTCACCGGCCTGTAGTTCCCAGGCTTTTCCATGATCTACATGACCTTCGTGAACCTTTAAAACAGAGATGAGGAGGAATTTCTTCAGCCAGAGAGTGGGGAATGTGTGGAACTCTTTGCCGCAGAGGAGGCCGGGTCACTGAGTGTCTTTAAGACAGAGATAGATCGGTTCCTGATTAATAAGGGGATCAGGGGTTATAGGGAAAAGGCAGGAGAATGGGAATGAGAAAAATATCAGCTATGATTGAATGGCAGAGCAGACTCGATGGGCCGAGTGGCCTTATTCTGCTCCTGTGTCTTATGGTCTTACAAGGGAAATTAGAGATAGTTTTACATCCAAGGATGAGACACACAAATAGGTCAGAAAAAAAACAACAGAACTGAGGATTGGGAGCAGTTTAGAATTTAGCAAAAGTGTTGATTAGGGGGAAAATGGAGTATGAGAGTATACTCACAGGGACATAAAAACAAACTGTAGAAGTTCCTATCGGTATGTGAGGATAGAAGGGTTGGTGAACCTTTGCAGTTAAAAACAGGAATTTATAATGGGGAACAAAGAAAAGCTGACTAACTAAATACAGCCTTTAACTCTGTCTTCACAAAGGAGGACGCAAATAATATACCAGGAGAACACAGGGTTTAGTGAGAGGGAGGAACTGAAGGAGATCAGTATTAATAGGGAAATGGTGTTGGGGAAACTAATGGGATTGAAGGCAGATAAATCCCCAGAACCTGATTATCTACATCCCAGAGTACTTAAGGAAATGGCCTGAGAAATAGTGGATGCAATGATGGTTTCTGGATTGGAAGGCAGCTAATGTAACCCCACTATTTAAAAAGGGAGGTAGAGAGAAACAGGGAATTATACATCAGTCAGCCTGATGTCAGTAGTGGGATAAATGCTAGAATCCATTATCAAAGGTTTTATAGCAAAGCACTTGGAAAACAGTGGCAGGATTGGACACAGTCAGCATGGATTTATCAAAGGCAAATCATGGTTGGCAAATCTACTGGAATTCTTCAAGGGTGTAACTAGTAGAGTTGACCAGGGAGAGCTGGTGAATGTGGTTTAGGGGGCGATGGCCTCGTGATATTATCGCTAGACCATTAATCCAGAAACTCAGCTAATGCTCTGGGGACCCGGGTTCGAATCCCGCCACAGCAGATGGTGGAATTTGAATTCAATTAAAAAAATCTGGAATTAAGAATCTACTGATGAGCAGGAAACCATTGTCGGAAAAACCCATCTGGGCCATTAATGTGCCCTTTAGGGAAGGAAATCTGCTGTCCTTACCCGGTCTGGCCTACATGAGATTTCAGAGCTATCCAGTGGCAACTAGGAATGGGTAATAAATGTTGGCCAGTCTTTCAACAAAGTCCGACATGCAAAATTTGAGCCGAATGGGATTGGGGGTTTTGTGTTGAGATAGATAGAAAACTGGTTGGCAGGCAGGAAACAGAGAGTAGGAATAAACTGGTCTTTTTCCAAATGGCAGGCCGTGACTAGTAGGGTACTGTAGGGATCAGTGCTGGGACCTATACGCTACAGGTTCCAGCACTATTCACTATATTTATCAATGATTCAGATGAAGAAACTGAATGTAATATCTCTAAATTTGCAGATGGCACAAAGCTGGATGGGAGGGTGAGCTGGGAGGAGGGTGCAGAGATCCTTCAGTGTGATTTGGACAAATTGTATGAATGGGCAAATGAATGATAGGTGCAGTATAATTTAGATAAACGTGAGGTTATTCGTTTTGATAGCAAAAGCAGGAAGGCAGATTACTATCTGAATGGCCATAAATTAAGAGAAGGGAATGTGCAATGCGACCTAGGTGTCCTTGTGGACCAGTCACTGAAGGTAAGCATGCAGGTGCAGCAAACTGTAAAACAAAAAGGCAAATGGTATGTTAGCCTTCTCAGCGAGAGAGCATTTCATTTTCAATATTCAAATTCATTTACACCTCAGGATAACAGTCCCAAAACATCATTATTCCGTAACCACGCCCTCGATGTTAAAATAATTCTTTTCAAAAACTAGCAGTTCCAGAGAGCTAGCACAGCTTGGAGGGGCTGAACTGCCTCCAGCACTCTCTGACAGACAGTCAGATGACAGTGAATCGGTGACCCAACCCAAACATTGTTCCAACTTGTGACACAGCGAAACTTCCTCTTTCTGGGGTTTGCTGCTGTTCAGAGTTAGCACCGAGCTGTCAAAGTTCACATTTACCCCACTCGAAGCTGGAACCTCGACGAGGAGTTTACTGGGAGTTGGGATCTTGCTGTGTAAGCCAGGATCAGAGCCATTGATGCAGGACAGGTGGGTGAGTGTGTTCTATTTTTTACTAAAAGTGACCTTTCACACTGTAAAGCTGTGGGACACATTGAGCTGAGGTTTTCACGTCAGCCAACACCTCAACAAAGAGATTCCATCAGCCAGACTCCACAAAGCGTGGGCACTGTCACTTCCCACTGCCAGCTTTCAGCTACCGAATAAACCTGTGGGACTTTAACCTGGTGTTGACAGACTCCTTACTGTGTAACACTGGCATCTCCACACCATGTCTTCCTGCAGAGGGATAGGGGGGCTGTGGCAAAACTCATTCTGACAGAATTGTAATTGCTGATGTTTTTGGCTCTTTGACACAAATACTTCACTTCTGTTTCTGATCAGTTTTATTAATATTCACCTGACAACTTCCACAAAGTTCTAAAATTTATTTATTTGTGTCACAAGTAAGTTTATAGTAACACTGCAATAAAGTTACTATGAAAATCCCTGATACTGACTCTCACTGGGGTACGGGTCCCACACACACTGACTCTCACTGGGGTACGGGTCCCACACACACTGACTCTCACTGGGGTACGGCTCCCACACACACTGACTCTCACTGGGGTACGGGTCCCACACACACTGACTCTCACTGGGGTACGGGTCCCACACACACTGACTCTCACTGGGGTACGGGTCCCACACACACACTGACTCTCACTGGGGTACGGGTCCCACACACACTGACTCTCACTGGGGTACAGGTCCCACACACACTGACTCTCACTGGGGTACGGGTCCCACACACACTGACTCTCACTGGGGTACGGGTCCCACACACACTGACTCTCACTGGGGTACGGGTCCCACACACACTGACTCTCACTGGGGTACGGGTCCCACACACACTGACTCTCACTGGGGTACGGGTCCCACACACACTGACTCTCACTGGGGTACGGGTCCCACACACACTGACTCTCACTGGGGTACGGGTCCCACACACACTGACTCTCACTGGGGTACGGGTCCCACACACACTGACTCTCACTGGGGTACGGGTCCCACACACACTGACTCTCACTGGGGTACGGGTCCCACACACACTGACTCTCACTGGGGTACGGGTCCCACACACACTGACTCTCACTGGGGTGCGGGTCCCACACACACTGACTCTCACTGGGGTACGGGTCCCACACACACTGACTCTCACTGGGGTACGGGTCCCACACACACACTGACTCTCACTGGGGTACGAGCCCCACACACACTGACTCTCACTGGGGTACGGGTCCCGCACACACTGACTCTCACTGGGGTACGGGTCCCACACACACTGACTCTCACTGGGGTACGGGTCCCACACACACTGACTCTCACTGGGGTACGGGTCCCACACACACTGACTCTCACTGGGGTACGGGTCCCGCACACACTGACTCTCACTGGGGTACGGGTCCCACACACACTGACTCTCACTGGGGTACGGGTCCCGCACACACTGACTCTCACTGGGGTACGGGTCCCACACACACTGACTCTCACTGGGGTACGGGTCCCGCACACACTGACTCTCACTGGGGTACGGGTCCCACACACACTGACTCTCACTGGGGTACGGGTCCCACACACACTGACTCTCACTGGGGTACGGGTCCCACACACACTGACTCTCACTGGGGTACGGGTCCCACACACACTGACTCTCACTGGGGTACGGGTCCCACACACACTGACTCTCACTGGGGTACGGGTCCCACACACACTGACTCTCACTGGGGTACGGGTCCCACACACACTGACTCTCACTGGGGTACGGGTCCCACACACACTGACTCTCACTGGGGGACGGGTCCCACACACACTGACTCTCACTGGGGTACGGCTCCCACACACACTGACTCTCACTGGGGTACGGCTCCCACACACACTGACTCTCACTGGGGTACGGGTCCCACACACACTGACTCTCACTGGGGGACGGGTTCTGTGTCTAGTTTGAAGGAGTTGGATTGATAGACAGAAATATAACAGAAAATATTGGAGAAACTCAGCGGTTCTGGCAACATCTGTGGAGCGAGAAACAGAGTTAATGTTTTGAGTCTGCGCGACTTCTTTTGAGATAAGGGGCAGGGGGGGAGAAATGTGATGGGTTTTATTCTGTTTCAGGGGATTACAGCAGCTGGAACTCAATCGAAAGTCAATGATTAGTGGCAGCTTGGAGAGATTGCACAAAGAAGTTAAGGATACAAGATAAAGGCTGTGTTAATAGCAGTGTTAAAGACTAAAGAAGGTTGTGACAGCAGCACAAAGGCAAGAAAGTGAAAGCCAGAGCATCGGTGAGCATTCAATAAAAGCAACGTTTCAGAACAAGCAGTGACCCCGTGGGGGGAGGTGGGGTTTGTACCGTGGAGAGAGACACTGAGACAACAACATTGGATTAAAAATTGGGGGGGGGGGGGTCAGGATAGAGGAGAGAGATTCTGGGCTGAGGTTGTTGAACTTGTTGAGTGCGGATGTGTGTGAAATGCCTGATTGGAAACGGAGCTTCTGTTCCTCCAGCTTGTGCTGGGGTTCACGGGGGCAGGCTGAGGGATGGAAACGTGGTCCTGAGGGCAGGATGGTGTACTGGTACATCAAGTTCCCATCTATCTCTGACCATCTGCTCTGCTTCACCCTGTCTGGAACAATCCAGAGCCCATCACATTGCTTTAACCCAGGGGAAGAGTCACTCTGCTTCTCTCTCCACTGACACTGTCAGACCTGCGGAGATTTTCCAGTGTTTTCTGTTTTGATATCAGATTTCCAGCACCGCAGTGTTTTATAGAGTCATAGACTCATAGAGGTTTACAGCATGGAAACAGGCCCTTCGGCCCAACTTGTCCAAGACACTCTTTTCTTTTAAAATCCCTAAACTAGTCCCAACTGCCCGTATTTGGCCCAAATCTCTCTATGCTCACTTTATCCATGTAATGTTTTTTAAAAGGTAAAATTGTACCCGCCTCTACTACTGCCTCTGGCAGCTCGTTCCAGACACTCACCACTCTCTATGTGAAAAAATTGCCCCTCTGGGCACTTTTGTATCTCTTCCTTCTCACCTTAAACCGATGCCCTCTAGTTTTAGACTCCCCTACCTTTGGGAAAAAGATACTGACTATGTCGTTGATCTGTGCCCCTCGTTATTTTATAGACCTCAGTAAGAGGGGGATTGATAGAGTGGACACGCACAGACTATATCCTCGGGTGGATGTAGCTGTTCCTAGGGGGAATAACTATAAGGTTCATGGTGGGAGATATAGGAGGGATGTCCAAGGTAGATTCTTCACTCAGAGAGTGGTTGGGGTGTGGAATGCACTGCCTGCTGTGATAGTGGAGTCGGACACTTTAGGAACTTTTAAGCGGTTATTGGATAGGCACATGGAGCACTCCAGAATGATAGGGAGTGGGATAGACTGATCTTGAGTTTGGACATAGCTCGGCACAACATCAAGGGCTGAAGGGCCTGGATTGTGCTGTACTGTTCTATGTTTCTATGTTTCTAAGATCACCCCTCAGTCTCCTACACTCCAGAGAAAATGTCCCAGTCTATCCAGCCTCTCCTTATAACTCAATCCATCAAGTCTCGGTAGCATCCTAGTAAATCTTTTCTGCACTCTTTCTAGTTTAATAATATCCTTTCTATAATAGGGTGACCAGAACTGTACACAGTATTCCAAGTGTGGCCTTACCAATGTCTTGTACAACTTCAACAAGACGTCCCAACTCCTGTATTCAATGTTCTGACCAATGAAACCAAGCATGCCGAATGCCTTCTTCACCACTCTGTCCACCTGTGACTCCACTTTCAAGGAGCTATGAACCTGTACCCCTAGATCTCTTTGTTCTGTAACTCTCCCCAACGCCCTACCATTAACTGAGTAAGTCCTGCCCTGGTTCAATCGACCAAAATGTATCACCTTGCGTTTGTCTAAATTAAACTCCATCTGCCATTCGTCAGCCCACTGGCCCAATTGATTAAGATCCCGTTGCAATTGGAGATAACTTTTTTCACTGTCCACTATGCCACCAATCTTAGTGTCATCTGCAAACTTACTAACCCTGCCTCCTATATTCTCATCCAAATCATTAATATAAATGACAAATAACAGTGGACCCAGCACTGATCCCTGAGGCTGGTCACAGGCCTCCAGTTTGAAAAACAACTCTCTACAACCACCCTCTGACTTCTGTCAAGCCAAGAGTGATTTTTTTGCTTTTGTTTTGTCAATACAGTTACTGTTAGCTTGTGGGGGCGGTGGGAGGGGCGGGGGGGGGAGTGAGGTGGCGGTGTGGGGGTTGGGGGGGTAGTGTGGGGGTTGGGGGGGGTGGTGTGGGGGTTGGGGGGGAGGGGCAGGGAGGGGGGTGATGGTGGGGGTGTGGGGGGAGGGGCAGGGAGGGGGTTGATGGTGGGGGTGTGGGGGGAGGAGGGGGGCAGGGAGGGGGGTGATGGTGGGGGTGTGGGGGTGGAGGGGGGCAGGGAGAGGGGTGATGGTGGGGGTGTGGGGGTGGAGGGGGGCAGGGAGGGGGGTGATGGTGGGGGTGTGGGGGTGGAGGGGGGCAGGGAGGGGGTTGATGGTGGGGGTGTGGGGGTGGAGGGGGGCAGGGAGGGGGTTGATGGTGGGGGTGTGGGGGGTGGAGGGGGGCAGGGAGGGGGTTGATGGTGGGGGTGTGGGGGTGGAGGGGGGCAGGGAGGGGGTTGATGGTGGGGGTGTGGGGGGTGGAGGGGGGCAGGGAGGGGGGTGATGGTGGGGGTGTGGGGGCGGAGGGGGGGCAGGGAGGGGGTTGATGGTGGGGGTGTGGGGGGAGGGGCAGGGAGGGGGTGTGACGGTGGGGGTGTGGGGGGAGGAGGGGGGCAGGGAGGGGGTTGATGGTGGGGGTGTGGGGGGAGGGGCAGGGAGGGGGTGTGACGGTGGGGGTGTGGGGGGAGGAGGGGGGCAGGGAGGGGGTTGATGGTGGGGGTGTGGGGGGGTGGAGGGGGGCAGGGAGGGGGTGATGGTGGCGGTGTGGGGGGAGGAGGGGGGCAGTGAGGGGGGTGATGGTGAGGGTGTGGGGGTGGAGGGGGGCAGGGAGGGGGGTGATGGTGGGGGTGTGGGGGTGTGGGGGTGGAGGGGGGCAGGGAGGGGGTTGATGGTGGGGGTGTGTGGGGTGGGGGGAGGGGCAGGGAGGGGGGTGATGGTGAGGGTGTGGGGGGTGGAGGGGGGCAGGGAGGGGGGTGATGGTGAGGGTGTGGGGGTGGAGGGGGGGGTGCGGCAGACCGGTGGGGACCCAGGCAAACTTTAACAGTCACATTTATTTTGGAATTCCTTATGTCTGGGATACATCTCCAGGAAATCTCTTCCCAGGATCTGGAATCACAATGTCGGATGAGAGCGAAACTGATGCCAATGAGCTTTGGAACAATCTGGAAAATTACCGAGCGAAACTGACCTCGACGGTGGAACCGTCTCGGATCACCCCCTATCTCCGGCAGTGCAAAGTCCTAATCCACGATGACGAGGAACAAATCTTCAATGACCCCAACCTGGTCACCAGGCGACGGAAAGTAGGTGTGTCCTCAGAGGGGCCCGAGGAGGTTTACCGGAATGTTCCAGGGACGGGGGACTTCAGTTAGTGCGGAGAGACTGGGGGAAGCTGGGATTGTTCCCCTTAGAGCCGAGAAGGTTAAGGGAGAGATTTAACGGAGACGTTTAAAACCTTATGGGATCTGGGCCGGGTAAATAAAGAGAAATTATTTCCAATGAGGGGAAGGTTGGTAAGCAGACGTCAGAGATTTAAAATCCTTATCGAAAGCATTAAAGGGAAAATGAGGCGATATCTTCGGTTAAAGACCAGATCAGAAACTCCAAGGTATTTTATGAAATTAACTTTTACATTTGATTTTGACATTGGTGAATTAAGATGTTTCTCTCCAGATTTGATTCAAGGAAGCTTTTATCAAACAAAGTTTATATTCTAGCAATATAACAATATATATATTGTTATATTGTTAGAATATAACAAGAATTAGCTTAACTTTTACCAATTGCAAGACTTAAACAAGGCAAAGTATAATTCCTAACAGCTAGCTATCTCTATTGTTCCAATTCAAGCAATAACCCCATAGTCATAGGTCTCTTCAGAACCAGTTAGCACCAAAACAGATACGCTTACTTGGATGCTCGATTTCCACCCCTTTAACACCTCTGAACATTGATCCAATAAACACTGAATGTCCCACAGCAATCTCCAGAGGAAGATGTATCCTCAAATAAAAGAAAACTTCAAAGAAAGAAACCTGGTCTCTGGGAGGTCCCAGTCTCCACACCTCAGAGAGGGAAAGGGCAACTTTTGCCTGCAAATTCCAAACAGTATCTGAACTGGGTTCATCTGTGTAAGCCCAGCTTCACCCAGTCACCTGATTCTCAACTTACCCAACCTAATCAAGACCTACTCTGCAAAACCCCAGTGGAAAACACTAAAAACAGCAGTACTGCATTAGTTCAGGTCAAAACAAACATTTGAAAAATTAGGAGCAATTATGCTGCTGCAGTAACACCACGGGGCTGCTGGATGCAAACCCAGTGGAATTGATGATTAAAAAAAAATCTAACAGATCCTGGACTGGAAACATGAGAAATAGAATTCTCAAAGGTGGAGTGTCATCACACAACACACAGAGGCTGCTTAACATCTGGAATAAACTATCTGAAAGATTGTTGGAGCTTCCAGAAGATTCTTAGACATGTAGCTGAAGTGGATTAAGTTACAAGTCACGGCAAAGAGTCTGAGATGTGATTCTAAGTGAGATTGAGCTCTCAAACAGCCAGCACAGGTTCGGTGGGCTATGGGATCAACCTCTCCCTCCAGGGCCTCTGGCACTAACCACTCCAGAAGGAGCTCTGATCAGATTATTGAACTGATCCCCACTGCCTCAGTCCATATGAGCCCAGAGACAATCTCAGGACCCCCCTCAGAGTCAGAAGGCCAGTGTCTCCTCGCTCACTCGAGACATTTCAGCAAACAATCCTGGTTGATACTACAGAGCAGCACTGAGGGAGTGCCGCACTGTCAGAGGGTCAGTGCTGAGGGAGTGCCGCACTGTCAGAGGGTCAGTGCTGAGGGAGTGCCGCACTGTCAGAGGGTCAGTACTGAGGGAGTGCCGCACTGTCAGAGGGTCAGTGCTGAGGGAGTGCCGCACTGTCAGAGGGTCAGTGCTGAGGGAGTGCCGCACTGTCAGAGGGTCAGTGCTGAGGGAGTGCCGCACTGTCAGAGGGTCAGTGCTGAGGGAGTGCCGCACTGTCAGAGGGTCAGTGCTGGGAGGTGAGTCTGAACCAAGAGGTACTTTCGGCTGAAGGAGGCTGAGATGATGTGATTTAACCCCTCGGAGCCCAGGAGCCTGTCAGAGACTGGTTTCGCCTCAGGACCTTCCAGCAGGTTGTTGGTAAGTCCCGGGGAGTGAGGGGGTGGTGTGGGGGAGCAGGTACAGCCCGGGGAATCCTGACCATCTCTTGTTGGTTTTTGTAGGAATGCTGTTGGACATTTTACAGCGGACGGGCTGTAAGGGTTACATCGCATTCCTGGAAAGTCTGGAGCTGTACTATCCTGAACTTTACAGGCGGATAACTGGAAAGGACCCCACCCGCACATTCTCCGTCATCCTTGGTAAGACCTTCCCTCGCACTCTCCTCTCGGCTTCCCTATCCTCCACCCACTCACCTGAAGTATCACTGCCTCAGGTTCCAACTGAGACCATCCCCGTCTCACCCATCCCGCTGACCTCTTTGGCCTAAGTTAGCTCCCAATCTAACAATTCTAGTCATTCTGTTCAAGATACTTCCTCACCCCTCCCTCCCAATCTCCACAACCTCCTCCTCCAACACCTTAAACTCTGAGATCTCCACATTGTCTCGGACATTCCCGGTTATAATGGAATCCGCCTCTACGGCCGTGTCATCAACAGCCTGAGCTCCAAAATCGGGAATTCCAAACAATAAGGAAAATTCCAGCTCAGGAACAGGCCCCTCGGCCCCTCCAAGCCTGCACCGACCATGCTGCCCGACTGAACCAAAACCCCCTCCCCTTCCGGGGACCATATCCCTCTATTCCCATCCTATTCATGGATTTGTCCAGACGCCCCTTAAAACTCACTATCGTATCCGCTTCCACTGCCTCCCCCGGCAGCGAGTTCCAGGCACCCACCACCCTCTGTGTAAAAAACTTGCCTCGTACATCTTTAAACCTTGCCCCTCACACCTTAAACCTTTACCCCCCAGTAACTGACTCTTCCACCCTGGGAAAAAGCTTCTGACTATCCACTCTGTCCCTCATAATCTTGTAGACTTCTATAGGGTCTCCCCCTCAACCTCTGTCGCTCCAGTGAGAACAAACCAAGTTTCTCCAACCTCTCCTCATAGCTAATGCCCTCCGTACCAGGGCAACATCCTGGTAAATCCCTCGCTAAAGTTCTGTCTCTCTCCTGCTACAGGTGGGAAGGGATGGCGGGACAACCTTTCTCCTTTACTCCTCACCCTCCCAGTTAAAGGCAGCAAGGTTTTTTGTTTATGAAGGAGTGTTTTGAATGGTTTGAGTTTTCTGATTTCTGGCAATAGACACAAGCAAACTTTCTGAGAAGTTTAAAATCGGTTGATGTTTACAGCTGAAATGTAATCACAATCAAACCCCCATTCCCTCAAACAGAGAGACACATTATGGAATCGTTCATCCCTTTGAATAGATGTTGGCGGCACCAGTACAGAGTTTAAAGTGAATTTCTTTTGCTGAACAGAACTTGAAGAAAAATCATTACAGGGACAAAAAGAGACAAGTTGGAGAGAGGCTGGGTTTCCCTGCTGCTCTGTGCTAATCACATTGAACCGAACTCGGAAATAAACTGAACTCTGAACACACACTGAAACTAAGACACATCTTAATTCTTATCTGGTTACTGGAAATGTTTTCGTCGAGCTGTCTCTGACAAACACAGGTCCTGTAGCTGTGTCATCAAACCTCGCTGCGTACTTTTCACAAATTCAATTTTCAGCTACTCAGCATGCCTTCTGAGTTTTAAAATGTAGTCAATTATTTAAGCTTCGCCGTGTTAGTTAACCCCGACAATCTAGCATTTAAATGTAATTGCAGAGGCAGGAATATCTTAAAACAAAGTCGTCGCATCGACTGAAGCAGAGCTAAGCGTCCATACGACCCCTCACACTTATTCACACAAGAGATGATGAGCTGTAGATGGGACAGTGGGACAGTGCTCAGCACTGCTGCCTCACAGCTCCAAGGACCTGGGTTCGATTCCTGGTTAGTCTCCACCTGTCCTATTGTCTACGTGGTAACAGAGAGCTGAGATAACTGATGCCCAAAAACCGAAATCCCATCAACTTAATAGTTACGGGTAACTCACCGGACGTCCTTTCTTGGCATCCCATCTTTATGAAGCTGAGAGGTTTGGTATTCAATGTCTTTTAAACCCCTTCCATTGAGATGTTGTGGGACTGACGGAGGACGGGATCAAATATCCATGTGCTGCCTCTCACAGAGGAATAGTCAGTGATATTGATTCGCAAGCAAGGAACTGGGGAAAGCTGCAAAGAGACTGGAAACCCAGAGTGTGATTAGAGCGAAAAAGAACAAAGAAAAGTACAGCACAGGAACAGGTCCTTCGGCCCTGCAAACCTGTGCTGGTCATAATGCCCTGACTAAATTAAAACAAAACCCTCCTGTCCTTACTCAGTCCGTATCCCTCTGTTCCCTCCCTATTCCTGTACCCATCCAGATGTCTCTTAAATGTTGTTAATGTTCCTGCTTCCACCGCCTCCTCTGGCAGCGCGTTCCAGGCACCCACCACTCCCTGTGTGAAAAACTCCCCCCTCAGCATCTCCCTTAAACATCCCCCCCTCTCACCTTGAACCTGTGCCCCCCCGTGTAATTGACACTTCCACCCTGGGGGAAATGCCTTTGACTATCCACTATCTCTGCCTCTCATAATTTTGTAGATCTCTATCAGGACTCCCCTTAACCTCCGTCTTTCCAATGAAAACAATCGCAGTTTATTCAACACCTCCTCATAACCAACACCCTCCAGACCAGGCAACATCCTGGTGAACCTTCTTCACACTTTCTCCAAATCATTTATATACAAACAACAGGCCCCAGCTATTTCTCCCCTTGCTTCCCGCAGTAAACTGGGATAAATCCCATCCGGCCCCGGGGTCTTGCCCACCTTCAAGCAATTCCTTCGATATATTGACATTCTTTACAATGTTCACACACCTGTCCCTGACCTCGATATCTGCCATGTCCTTCTCCTTCATGAATACCAATACAAAATACACATTAAAGACCTCACCCACTTCCTGTGGTTTCACACATAACTTCCCTCCATTGTCCTTGATTGGGCTGACTCTTCCTCTCGTTACTCTCTTGCTCCTAATATATCCATAAAAAGCCTTGGGATTCTCCTTGCCCCTGTTTGCTAAAGACATTCCATGGCCTCTTTTAGCCTCCTAATTCCTAAGTTCCTTCCTCCTTTCACCATGCTACTCAAGGCTTTTGTCACTTTTTAGATGTCTAGATCTATTGTGTGCTTCCTTTTTCCGTTTGACTAAGCTTACAATTTCCCCAGCTACCCACGGTTCCCGAATCCTGCCATTTCTATCCCTCCTTTTTGGGGGGACCTGCCTGTCCTGTACTGTGCGCTCTCGCTGCTCCCACAGAGCTGGGAGCTGGTTGATGTTAGTTTTGGTCCCTGACCGGGACTGTGGTGTTAACTCAGGCTGTTTGTGTTGGGCAGATGCCGGAGGTGAGTCCAGCCTCACTCAGCTACTGATGGCGGAGGTCCAGAAACAGCAGCAGGCGGTGATCCAGACCAACAAGCGGCTACAGGACCTGACCAGTGAGCTGACAAAGAAAGACGATCACATCAAACAGCTGCAGGTGAAAGTCAACGAGCTTCAGAAACACCAGGAACGCTTTTGGAAGATGCGGGAGGAACGGAATAATTACAGCGAGGAACTGAAGAGATGTAAGGAGGAGAATTATAAATGGGCCAAGGACTTTGCTTTGCAGAGTGAGGAGAAGAATGGGGTCCTGATGAAGAACAGGGACCTGCAGCTGGAGGTGGGTTCCAGGAATGAAATATTTCTCATTAATCCCACTCCCCATGGGTTCCCCTCTCCCAACTCTCAGCACCCTCCTTGCCCCTGGGTCTGTGAGAGGTGTGGATTCCTCGGAGTTACGTTTAGTGATAATCTCATCCTGACCTCGCTTGCTGGAGTTTGTGATAAGGAGAATGGGGGAAGTACTGAGTTGGTCGGGCAGTGAGAGCGGAGAGAGAAACAGTGTTAATGTCCAGCTCCGTGACATTTCTCAGAACCACTAAGACTGTTTGAATGGAAAGTCACAGTCTGAAACGTTAACTCTGTTTCTCCCCCTGTACTCACTGCCCTGACCCCCCCAGTCTCTGATTTTATTTCAGATTTTCAGCTTCTGCAGGGTTTTGCCTTTGTGTATGTGAACTTTGGACTCACATCGTCCTGGCTCCCATTCACTCCCATTGGACACAATCCCAATGGATCAAACCCCTTCCCATTCACTCCCATTGTACACAATCCCAATGGATCAAACTCCTTCCCATTCACTCCCATTGGACACAATCCCAATGGATCAAACCCCTTCCCATTCATTCCCATTGTACGCAATCCCAATGGATCAAACCCCTTCCCATTCATTCCCATTGGACACAATCCCAATGGATCAAACCCCTTTCCATTCACTCCCATTGGACACAATCCCAATGGATCAAACCCTTCCCATTCACTCCCATTGTACGCAATCCCAATGGCTCAAACCCCTTCCCATTCACTCCCATTGGACACAATCCCGATGGACACCAGTACCTGAATGTTGGTGTGATGTGTCTCAGAGTGTGTGGTGTTGCCATGGTGATGGGGAATTGTGTGAACTCTAAGTGGAAGGTTGTTGTTACAGATTGAGAAGCTGAAACACAGTCTGATGCTGGCTGAGGATGGGTGTAAGGTGGAACGCACTCACACCATGAAACTCAAACACGCCATGGAGCAGCGGCCAAAGCAGGAACTGATCTGGGAGCTCCAGCGGGAAAACGATTTACTCAAAGCAAAAATCCAAGAGCTGGTGCATCCCATGAAGGTGAGTCTCCCTCGGGATTGTCCCTTCGTATTATCCCTCTGCAGCTGCTGATTTACCAGGTATTATTCCATAGACAGCAACCCTCAATCCCCTCACCCTCATTCTCCTCACCCTCAATCCCCTCACCCTCATTCTCCTCACCCTCAATCCTCCCACCCTCATTCTCCTCACCCTCAATCCCCTCACCCTCATTCTCCTCACCCTCAATCCCTTCACCCTCATTCTCCTCACCCTCAATCCCCTCACCCTCATTCTCCTCACCCTCAATCCCCTCACCCTCATTCTCCTCACCCTCAATCCCCTCACCCTTATTCTCCTCACCCTCAATCCCCTCACCCTCATTCTCCTCACCCTCATTCTCCTCACCCTCAATCCCCTCACCCTCATTCTCCTCACCCTCAATCCCCTCACCCTCATTCTCCTCACCCTTAATCCCCTCACCCTCATTCTCCTCACCCTCAATCCCCTCACCCTCATTCTCCTCACCCTCAATCCCCTCACCCTCATTCTCCTCACCCTCAATCCCCTCACCCTCATTCTTCTCATCCTCAATCCCCTCACCCTCATTCTCCTCACCCTCAATCTCCTCACCCTCATTCTCCTCATCCTCAATCCTCCCACCCTCACCTAAAAACTGATGAAGCTTTTGAGGAGTGCAGTGAAAATAGAGAGGAAGTTCAACATGGAATTGGGAGGCCTAAAAGAGGCCATGGAATGTCTTTAGCAAACAGGGGCAAGGAGAATCCCAAGGCTTTTTATTAGGAGCAAGAGAAAGAATCGGCCCAATCAAGGACAATGGAGGGAAGTTAAGTGTGGAGCTACAGGAGGTGTGTGAGATCTTTAATGAGTACTTTATACCAATATTCACTAAGGAGAAGGAAATGGCGGATGTTGAGGTCAAGGATAGGTGTGTGAACACTCTGTAGAACGTCAATATATCGAAGGAGGAAGTTTTGGGCATCCTAAATTCCATTAAGGTAGACAAGTCCCCAGGGTCGGATTGGAATCTATCCCAGGTTCCTGCGGGAGGGAAGTCCCTGGGGCCTTCACATCCTCTTTGATCACAGGCGAGATTCCAGAGGACTGGAGAATAGCCAATGTTATTCCCTTGTTTAAGAAAGGAAGCAGGGATAATCCAGGGAATGACAGGCCGGTGAGCCTGATGTGAGTGGTGGGGAAGGTTTTGGTGAAGATCCTGAGGGACAGGATATTTGCACATT
Source organism: Carcharhinus amblyrhynchos (assembly GCF_965287045.1). NCBI lineage: Eukaryota > Metazoa > Chordata > Chondrichthyes > Carcharhiniformes > Carcharhinidae > Carcharhinus > Carcharhinus amblyrhynchos. The sequence continues at coordinate 2,885,351 of NC_137348.1, forward strand.
TGGAGGAAAATGGGCTAGTTAGTGACAGGCAGCAGGTTTTGTATTAAAATGGGGTTTGGGATGGGCTGACTGGATGGATACAGAACTGGCTGGGTTATAGAAGAGGGTAGTGGTGGAAGGGTGATTTTCAGAATGGAGATCTGTAGCTAGTGGTGTTCCACAGGGATCAGTGCTGGGACCTCTGCTGTTTGTAGTCTATATAAATGATCTGGAGGAAAATGTGGGGGGGGTTCTGATTAATAAGGTTACAGATGACATGAAGATTGTTGGAATTGCTGATAATGCCGGGGATTGTCAGAGATACAACAGGATAGAGATAGATTGGAGACTTGGGCACAAAAATGGCAGATGGAGTTTAATCCAGACAAATGTGAGGTGATGCGTTTTGAAGGATCAAATTTAATTGTAAATGGCAGAACCCTTAGGAACATTAACATACAGAGGGATCTGGGCGTGCAGGTCCACAATTCCCTAAATGTGGCCAAGGTGATTAAGAAGGCGTATGGCATGCTTGCTTCCATTGGCCAGGGCATTGAGTACATGAATTGAGAAATCATATTGCAGCTATATAACACCTTGGTTAGGCTGCATTTGGAGTATTGCGTGCAGTTCTGGACGCCACACTACCAGGACATGGGAGCTTCGGCGAGGGTGTGAAGAAGGTTCACCAGGATGTTGCCTGGTCTCAAGGGTGTTGGCTAGGAGGAGTGGTTGAATAAACTAGGATTGTTTTCACTGGAAAGACGGAGGCTGAGGGGAGACCCGATAGAGGTCTATAAAATTATGAGAGGCACAGACAGGGTGGATAGTCAGAGGCTTTTTCCCAGGATGGAAGCGTCAATTACAAGGGAGCACAGGTTCAAGGTGAGAGGGGAAAGTTTAAGGGAGATGTGCGGGGGTAGTTTTTCATGTAGAGAGTGATGGGTGTCTGGAATGCGCTGCCGGAGGCGGTGGAGGAAGCAGGCACATTAGCAACATTTAATAGACATCTGGATGGGTAACTATGAATAGGGAGGGAATAGAGGGATACGGATCGAGTAAGGGCAGAAGGGTTTTTTAATTTTATTTAGGGCATCATAAGGCTTGGATGTGCCTGTGCTGTACTTTTCTTTGTTCTTTAGCTCCTCCAGCCCCCTACACCCCCCTCCGTATCTCTGTAACCCCCTCCAGCCCCTACACCCCTCCCTATCTCTGTAACCCCCTCCAGCCCCTACACCCCTCCCTATCTCTGTAACCTCCTCCAGGCCCCTACACCCCCTCCCTATCTCTGTAACCCCCTCCAGCCCCTACACCCCTCCCTATCTCTGTAACCCCCTCCAGGCCCCTACACCCCTCCCTATCTCTGTAACCTCCTCCAGCCCCTACACCCCCCTCCGTATCTCTGTAACCTCCTCCAGGCCCCTACACCCCCTCCCTATCTCTGTAACCCCCTCCAGCCCCTACACCCCCTCCCTATCTCTGTAACCTCCTCCAGCCCCTACACCCCTCCCTATCTCTGTAACCTCCTCCAGCCCCTACACCCCTCCCTATCGCTGTAACCTCCTCCAGCCCCTACACCCCTCCCTATCTCTGTAACCTCCTCCAGCCCCTACACCCCTCCCTATCGCTGTAACCTCCTCCAGCCCCCTACACCCCTCCCTATCTCTGTAACCCCCTCCAGCTCCCCCTCCCTATCTCTGTAACCTCCTCCAGCCCCCTACACCCCTCCCTATCTCTGTAACCCCCTCCAGCCCCCTACACCCCCTCCCTATCTCTGTAACCTCCTCCAGCCCCCTACACCCCCTCCCTATCTCTGTAACCTCCTCCAGCCCCTACACCCCCTCCCTATCTCTGTAACCTCCTCCAGCCCCTACACCCCCTCCCTATCTCTGTAACCCCCTCCAGCCCCTACACCCCCTCCCTATCTCTGTAACCCTCACAATTTTCCGAGATCTTTGTGTTCCTTGTTTATTCCCAGTTTTAATCGCTCCATCATTTGAGACCAGCTGCCTTTGCCTGCCGTGGTGGGGTTTGAACCCATGTACCCAGAGCAATAGCCTGGTGCTCCGGATTAGTGGCCTATTAGTAGCCTAGTGACAGCGCCACACTCTCTCCAATGAATCTCAGTTTTAAGGGAGTGTCCATTTAAACAGGCTGCTCTGTACTTCCATGTAATCAGTTGCTGTATAATTAACTCCGTATACCCACTTAACCTGTATATTGTAGCTAAGAGACAGAAACAAACTGCAATTCTCATTGATCTAATCTGCATTTATTTGTTTGTCATACAAACTAAAGGTTGATAAAGTTGATACAAATAAGATGTACATCCAGATTTTGGAGGATGATCGGAGGACAGCACTGGAGGAATACCAGGAGCTTGTCAACAGCATTTACAATCTACGCAAAGAGCTTCAGGATGTGGAGGAAATGCGGGATAAGGTATTTCTCTTTTATCTTATCCTGGGATGTGAGTGTCATTGGGAAATTTGGCATTTGACAAGGTTGCCCTTGCTGGCTGACAGCAGGTTCGTTACAAAGAAGGGTCAATGTCAGCACCAGTTACAACTCCTCAGATACTGTAACAGTCCGTGTCCAAACACACAGGACCTGGACAATATCCAGCTCTGGGCTGACGAGTAACATTCACACCACACAAACGCTAGGCAATGACTATCTCCAACCGGGAGGCTGGTACAGTGGTTAGCACTGCTGCCTCACAGTGCCAGGGATCCAGGTTCAATTCCCAGCTTGGATTTCTGTTTGTGTGGCGTCTGCGAAGGAATGGCGATATAGTTCCAAGTCAGGATGGCGAGTGAGTTGGAGGGGAGCTTGCAGGGGGTGGTGTTCGCAGGTATCTGCTGCCTTTGTCCTTCGAGATGGAAGTGGTCGTGGATTTGGAAGGTGCTGTCTAAAGAACATTGCTGCCCCTGTTTGTCAGGGTGGAGGGGGTGGGTGTTTGTGGATGGGGTGCCAATCAAGCAGGCCTGCTTTGTCCTGGATGGTGTTGAGCTTCTTGAGTGTTGTTGGAGCTGCCCCCATCCAGGCGAGTGGGGGAGTATTCCATCACACTCCTGACTTGTGCCTTGTAGATGGTGGACAGGGTTTGGGGGGTCAGGAGGTGAGTCACTCACTGCAGGATTCCCAGTCTCTGACCCGCTCTGGGAGTCGCTGTGTGTATACGGCTGGGTCCAGTTCAGTTTCTGGCCAATGGTAACCCCCAGGATGTTGACAGAATGGGATTCGGTGATAGGAATGGCATTAACTGTCAAGGGGAATAGTTCATAGAATCATAGAATCCTTGCAGTACAGAAGGAGGCCATTCGGCCCATCGAGTCTGCACTGACCACAATCCCACAAGACTCTATTTCCTTAAACCCACATATTTACTTTGCTAATCCCCCTGACACTAGGGTCAATTTAGCATGGCCAATCCACCTAACCCGCACATCTTTGGGCTGTGGGAGGAAACCGGACCACCTAGAGGAAACCCACACAGACATGGGGAGAATGTGCAAACTCAACACAGACAGTGACCCAAGGCTGGTATTGAACCCAGGACCCTGGAGCTGTGAGGCAGCAGTGCTAACCAGTGTGCCACTGTGAGCAGGAGAGTGAAACCAAAACCACAACTCATTCAGCCGTGATCTTATTGAATGGTGGGACAGGTTAGAAGGGCTGAACGACCTATTCCTGCTCCTCAATCCCATATTCCGGTGATTTCTCATCTCCTGGAATCTGGCAGCAGAGAGTCAGCTCATTCCAGGGATCATATTCCCAGCTCTGTACAGCTACAGAGTGACAGCTATTGGCCAATCCTTATTCCCACCTTGTTCTCTCACTCTCTGCAGCTCCTGGAGGAGAAGGAGGTGTTTGAGCTCCAATGCATGACGTTGAGGAAGGATTCGCAGATGTACAAAGATCGCATTGAGACAACCCTGCAGCAAATGCAGGAGGTGGCGATAGAGAGAGATCAGGTAATTGTGAAGTGACATTGAAGCTCGAATGGTTACAATAATTGGAATAATCTCACCCAATTACAAACAAACAGCTAAATATAATCGTATAGGAGCTGTGTTTGCTGCAAAGTGCACCCTGCGATTATTATTCTGCAGTTAGCGTGATGCATTCATACAGAGAGATGTGTGATTGTGTCTGCCTGACTCTCACACTGATCATTATCGACAGAGATCAGACCTGTCCTGGGAGTGTTTGATGGGGGGACAGTGTAGAGGGAGCTTTACTCTGTATCTAACCCCGTGCTGTACCTGTCCTGGGAGTGTTTGATGGGGGGACAGTGTAGAGGGAGCTTTACTCTGTATCTAACCCTGTGCTGTACCTGTCCTGGGAGTGTTTGATGGGGGAGACAGTGTAGAGGGAGCTTTACTCTGTATCTAACCCCGTGCTGTACCTGTCCTGGGAGTGTTTGATGGGGGACAGTGTAGATGGGATTTTACTCTGTATCTGGTGATCACTCTCTTGTTCCCACAGGCTCTGAAGTCGAGAGAGGATTTTCACAAGTTGCACACACAGACTCTGCAGCAGAATGATGTTTATCGGAAGCTGATTCGTGAGCAGGGCGAGAAATGTGACGAGTTACAGATCGATCTGTTCCGACAAGAGGAACATCTGTTGAGTCTTCAGGCTAAGCTCAAGAGAGTCAATCAAGCTTCAGGAAGCCTGGTAAGATCTAGCTAATGACATGTTCTCCCCGGGACTCAGGGGGCAGGTGAGACGCGGAGGCTCCGTCTGGGATGTTGGGGTCTAATTTGGAACGTGGGGGTTCAATCTAGGATCCCGGGATTCGGTAAATGGGGGAGGCAGCAGGTTAATGATATAATCCCTGGATTGGTCACCCTGGGACTCAGGGGAATGTTCTGGAGACCCAGGTTCGAATCCCGCCACAACAGATGATGAAATTTAAATCCAATAAAAATCTGGATTTAAGAATCTACTGATGACCAGGAAACCATTGTCGATTGTTGTAAAAACCCATCTGGGTCACTAATGTCCTTCAGGGAAGGAAATCTGCTGTCCTTACCTGGTCTGGCCTACATGTGGCTCCAGAACCACAGCAATGTGGTTGAATAATAAATACCCTGAAGGGACAATTAGGGATGGGCAAAAGACCCCAGCCCAGACAGCGATGCCCACATCTTGTAAATATCTGAGATGTTGGGGGCTCTGCTGGGGAGTTTGGGGTTTTGCCTGGGATTTGGGGGTTCAGTTTGGGATTTGGAGGTTTCTGTTTGAGATTCCAGGGACCATTTTGGGATTTGGGGAATCAGTTTGGGATTTCCAGGATCAGTTTAGATTGGAATATTTGAATTTTTCTTCGAGGTCGATAATTCATTTGCCCTTGATCTGTTTTAGACCTCCGATGCGGACGAAATGTCTTCCAGATCCTCTCAGGAGGTGAGTCTCTTGCTGGTTTCATTCCTTCACAATTCGGAGACGTTAGTCCTGTGAGGGTGATTTGGCTGGAAGTTGAGTAGTTTCCTCTTTGAGGTTCCCGTGTCTCCTCCTCCAACACCCCCTGCCCCCTCCCCGGAGCAGGACAACCCTGAGAATAACTCCTACACTTCCGTCACTATTCCCACATCAGCAGCTGGGGAGAGAGCACATCCTGAGTGAGATACAGCCAGAGCGAGTGTGGTTATCTGGGATTCTGGAGCAAACTGGGAATTCGGTGCAGAGGGGAGGGGGTGTCTTTGGCGGGTAGCAGAGGGTGAGGATTGAAGATTGTTTTTGTCACTGTTTGTGGCGTTCCACAGGGATCAGTGCTGGTCCCTTGCTGTGTGCTTTAGAGATCCAGACAGGAATGTGGGTGTCCGATCAGTAGATGACCCAGAAATTGGCAGTGTGGTCAATGGTGAGGAGGAAAGCTTCCAGGATGTTATAGACGGGCTGGTCAGATGGGCAGAACCGTGACAAACCCTGGTAAGTGTGAGGTAATGCATTTTGGGAGGATTAAGAAGGCAAAGGAAATACACAATGAATGGTAGGACACTCAGAAATGCAGAGGATCAGGGGGACCTTGGGGTGCATGTCCATCCCATTAAATCCCATGTACTCATCCAGAAGTCTCTTAAAAGACCCCAGCGAGTTCGCCTCCACCATCACCGCTGATTCCACTCACTCCCCACCCTCTGAGTGAATTAGAATATGATTGCACTACAAAGGGTGCAGAGAGATTCACTAGGATGTTGCCTGGGACGGAGACTTTCAGCGATGACGATCCAGGGTAGGATGGGGTTATTTTCCTTAGAGCAGAGAAAGTGATGTGAGTGATTGCACGAGAGAGTGAGAGAGGCGGGAACTCTCACAAGAAGCATTTAGATGAGCTCTTGAAGCCCCAGAGTTTACAGGACCAGGAACCAAGTGCTGGAAAATGAGATGAGGATGGATTGGTGCATTATGTACAGTTTTAGTGTCCTTATCTGATGTCCTTGCTATAGAGGGATGCAGCGAGGGTTTATCAGGCTGGGGTGGCAGGTCTGTCATATGAGGAGAGACTGAGTGGGTTAGGATTATATTCACTGGGGTTTAGAAGAGTGAGAGGGGATCTGATAGAAACTTATAAAATTCTAACAGGGTTAGACCGGGTAGATTCAGAAAGAATGTTCCCCATGGTGGGGGTAATCCAGAACGAGGGGTCAGAGTTTGAGGATAAGGGGGAAACCTTTTAGAACTGAGGGGAGGAGAAATTTCTTCACCCAGAGGGTGGTGAATGTGTGGAGTTCACTCCCACAGGAAGTAGTTGAGGCCAAAACATTGTGTAATTTCAAGGAGAAATTGGATATAACTCTTGGGGCTAAAGGGATATTGTGGGGGGAGGGGGAAGGGGGAGCCAGGATATTGAATTGGATGAACAGCCATGATCAAAGTGAATGATGGAGCAGGCTCGAAGGGCTGGATAGCCTCCTCCTGCTTCTAGTTTCTGTGTTTCTATGTTTTTAGTGCTGTAAGACTCTGAGACTTTGCTCAGTCAACATGGAATGGGAGGTTTCTGCACCGGGTTCCTCAGCTGCACAAACCACTGTGTTTAACACAGAGGCGAGGATGGGTTTTTACTGGGTGGTTTGGGTTGGTTCATTAGGAGGGAGATGATGATGACGTTAACACCAGCCTCACACTGACACACTCACTCTCTCCAATCAGATCACAGTGACAGGAATCCGAGTCGAGGAACCGGGGTCTGTCGAGCGTAAGTATCAGTGATCCCCAATTCTACAACCCAGTCCAGGCTGGGGCCCTGTGGCTGACTGGCTGCTTGTAACTCACACTCAGGAGGTCAGAGGTTCAAATCCGAGTGCACAGATAGGGACACAAAATTAAATAGAGACACACCGTGCAGGAGCAACACAGCACTGTCAGAGGGTCAGTGCTGAGGGAGTGCCGCACTGTCAGAGGGTCAGTGCTGAGGGAGTGCCGCACTGTCAGAGGGTCAGTGCTGAGGGAGTGCCGCACTGTCAGAGGGTCAGTACTGAGGGAGCGCCGCACTGTCAGAGGGTCAGTACTGAGGGAGTGCCGCACTGTCAGAGGGTCAGTGCTGAGGGAGCGCCGCACTGTCAGAGGGTCAGTGCTGAGGGAGTGCCGCACTGTCAGAGGGTCAGTGCTGAGGGAGTGCCGCACTGTCAGAGGGTCAGTGCTGAGGGAGTGCCGCACTGTCAGAGGGTCAGTACTGAGGGAGTGCTGCACTGTCAGAGGGTCAGTACTGAGGGAGCGCCGCACTGTCAGAGGGTCAGTACTGAGGGAGTGCCGCACTGTCAGAGGGTCAGTACTGAGGGAGTGCTGCACGGTCAGAGGGTCAGTACTGAGGGAGTGCCGCACTGTCAGAGGGTCAGTGCTGAGGGAGTGCTGCACGGTCAGAGGGTCAGTACTGAGGGAGTGCCGCACTGTCAGAGGGTCAGTGCTGAGGGAGTGCCGCACTGTCAGAGGGTCAGTGCTGAGGGAGTGCTGCACGGTCAGAGGGTCAGTGCTGAGGGAGTGCCGCACTGTCAGAGGGTCAGTACTGAGGGAGTGCTGCACGGTCAGAGGGTCAGTGCTGAGGGAGTGCCGCACTGTCAGAGGGTCAGTGCTGAGGGAGTGCCACACTGTCAGAGGGTCAGTGCTGAGGGGGTGCCGCACTGTCAGGGGGTCAGTACTGAGGGAGCGCCGCACTGTCAGAGGGTCAGTACTGAGGGAGTGCCGCACTGTCAGAGGGTCAGTGCTGAGGGAGTGCCGCACTGTCAGAGGGTCAGTGCTGAGGGAGTGCCGCACTGTCAGAGCAATGGGGGTGTAGGTATGGTTGTGTATGGGGGTGTTTGTGGGGAAGGGTGCATGCATGAGGGTGTGGGTGAGGAGGTGGGTGAGGGTGTGGGTGGGGGTGGGTGAGGGGGTGGGTGAGGATGTGGGTGAGGGGGTAGGTGAAGGTGTGGATGAGGGTGTGGGTGTTGGGGTGGGTGGGGGGCAGGTGAGGGGTTGGTGGTGGGTGGGTGAGGCAGTGGGTTGGGGTTGGGTTGGGGGTTGAGTTGGGGTGGATGAGGGAGTTGGGTTGGGGGGTGGGTGAGGGGATTGGGCTGGAGGTGGGGTTAAGAGTGGGGTTGGGGGTGGATGGGGGTGTGGGTTGGGGAGGGTGAGGGTGGTGGGTGAGGGGGTTGGGTGGGTAAAAACATGGGGTGAGGCAGTGGGGTGGTGGGCGGGTTGTGTTGGGTGCTGGTTGGGAGTTGGGTTGGGGATGGGGTTGGGTTTGGGTTAGCGGCGGGTGAGGGGTTGTCTTGAGGTTGGGTGAAGCGATGGGTGGGGGAGGTGAGGGCATTGGGTTGGGGGTTGTGTTGTGGGTGGGTGGGGGGGTTGGATTAGGAGTTGGGTTGAGGATGGGTGAGGGGGGGGTGAGGGGGTGTGTGGGTGAGGGGGGTGGGGGGGTTGGGTGAGGGATTGGGTGAGGGGGTGGGTGAGGGGGTGGGGGGTGGGTGAGGGGTGGGTGAGGGGTGGGTGAGGGGGTGGGTGAGGGGGCGGTGAGGTGTGGGTGAGGGGGGGTGAGGGGGTGAGGGGGTGGGCGAGGGGGTGGGTGAGGGGGTGGGCGAGGGGGTGGGGGGGTGGGTGGGGTGAGGGGGTGGGGGGTGGGCGAGGGGGTGGGCGAGGGGGTGGGGGGGGTGGGGGGGTGAGGGGGTGGGGGGTGGGTGAGGGGGTGGGCGAGGGGGTGGGTGAGGGGGTGGGGGGGGTGGGTGAGGGGGTGAGGGGTGGGGGGGTGGGTGAGGGGTGGGTGAGGGGGGGGGTGGGTGAGGGGGTGGGTGAGGGGCTGGGGGGTGGGTGAGGGGGTGGGTGAGGGGCTGGGGGGGTGGGTGAGGGTGTGGGTGAGGGGGTGGGGGGGTGGGTGGGGGGGTGGGTGAGGGGGTGGGGGGGTGGGTGAGGGGGTGGGCGAGGGGGTGGGTGAGGGGTGGGTGAGGGGGTGGGCGAGGGGGTGGGTGAGGGGGTGGGGGGGTGGGGGGGTGGGTGGGGGGGGTGGGTGAGGGGGTGGGGGGGTGGGGGGGTGGGTGGGGGGGTGGGTGAGGGGGGGGGTGGGGGGTGAGGATTTGTCTTTTCCTCTGTGTTTGATGTGAAAGTTTCTCTTTCAGAAAGTTGTACTTTGAGCTCCCAGAATGCTCAGGGGGAGAGCACCAATCAGCTCGCAGCATCCGGCAGACATGTTGGCAGCAAGACCGTGAGTGTGTCCCAACCCAAAAAACCCAAAAAACTTCCCTGGTTGCTTGGCAACTGCTCATTTTTTCCCAAATCCTTGTTTACTTTTCATCCTGTAAACTCTGTGAGCGGAATAGAAACAGTTTAAAATGAAACTGAACATCCTTATACATGAAAGAACCTTTGTTTTGTATGAATCTCTATCCTTTACCCTCTCCACCCAGAATCACTAAATTAAAACCACTTCAATCTATTCCTTATTTCGAATCTCCACCAATACAAACAGCTCACTGCTGCTTCCTGACACTGAGCTTTATCCTAACTCCATCCACCTGCTTTGACTCCACACCCTTTATAATCTTGTCTTACAAGAGTTTAAGTTTATTTATTAGTGTCACAGATATGTTTACATTACAGTTACTGTGAAAATCCTCTACTCCCCACACTCTGGCCCCTGTTCAGGTTACACTGAGGGAGAATGTAGCACGGCCAATCCACCCTAACCAACACGGTCTTTCGGACTGTGGGAGGAAACCGGAGCACCCGGAGGAAACCCACGCAGACACGGGGAGAACGTACAGACCCTGCATAGACAGTGACCCAAGCCGGGAATCAAACCCGGTCCCTGGCGCTGTGAGGCAGCAGCGCTAACCACTGTACCACCCTTATCCATCTCAGATTTTAAAGTGATTTATTTTAGGTTTTACTGTTTTTTTGTGGGAGAAAGTTACACACATCGAGCATTCATTGTGTGAAGAAGTGTTCCCTAACTGCTCCTGAATCACTCTCACTTTAATATTATATCCTCTTGTCCACGACTCCCCCACTACAGAAATAGTTTCACTATCGAGCCTATCAACTCCCAGCAAAGTCCCGCAGGAGTGGGTGCAGGGGGAGGGGGTGTAGGGGGAGGGGGTGAGTGGGAGGGGTGTAGGGGGAGGGACTGCTGGGGGAGGGGGCGCTGGGGGAGGGGGTGTAGGGGGAGGGAGTGTAGGGGGAGGGACTGCTGGGGGAGGGATTGCTGGGGGAGGGGGTGCTGGGGGAGGGGGTGCTGGGGGAGGGAGTGTAGGGGGAGGGGGTGCTGGGGGAGGGGGTGTAGGGGGAGGGGGTGCTGGGGGAGGGGGTGTAGGGGAGGGGGTGCTGGGGGAGGGGGTGCAGGGGGAGGGGGTGAGTGGGAGGGGTGTAGGGGGAGGGACTGCTGGGGGAGGGGGTGTAGGGGGAGGGAGTGTAGGGGGAGGGACTGCTGGGGGAGGGGGTGCTGGGGGAGGGGGTGTAGGGGGAGGGGGTGCTGGGGGAGGGAGTGTAGGGGGAGGGGGTGCTGGGGGAGGGGGTGCTGGGGGAGGGAGTGTAGGGGGAGGGGGTGCTGGGGGAGGGGGTGCTGGGGGAGGGGGTGCTGGGGGAGGGGGTGTAGGGGGAGGGGGTGTAGGGGGAGGGGTGTGTAGGGGGAGGGGTGTGTAGGGGGAGGGGGTGCTGGGGGAGGGGTGTGTAGGGGGAGGGGGTGCTGGGGGAGGGAGTGTAGGGGGAGGGGGTGCTGGGGGAGGGGGTGTAGGGGGAGGGGGTGCTGGGGGAGGGGGTGTAGGGGGAGGGATTGCTGGGGGAGGGGGTGTAGGGGGAGGGGGGTGTAGGGGGAGGGGGTGCTGGGGGAGGGGGTGTAGGGGGAGGGATTGCTGGGGGAGGGGGTGCTGGGGGAGGGGGTGTAGTGGGAGGGGGTGTAGGGGGAGGGGGCTGCTGGGGGAGGGGGTGTAGGGGGAGGGGGGTGCTGGGGGAGGGGGTGTAGGGGGAGGGGGTGTAGGGGGAATAGCTGCAGGGGAACAGCTGGGTGTGTAGATGACATTATTGTGTGCTTAAACTGGACCAGATACTGGGCAAGACGACAGCTCAGTGACTATCACTGATTGCTGTGCAGACACATGGATTTGGGCCGGTGTCTGCGGGAGTTTGCACATTCTCCCCGTGCTTGCGTGGGTTTTCTCCGGGTGCTCCGGTTTCCTCCCACACCCCAAAGATGTGCTGTTAGGCTGATTGGAGATAATAAATTGTCCCTAAATTAGTTTCCCTCAATCTGGATGGCCATAAGCATAGATAAGGGTTATGGGTGGAGGGGGGGACTGGTGGTGTTAAGATGGTGGCGTGGGCTCGTTGGGCTGTTTCTGTTCTCGGTATCACTGGACCTGGGGCTGTGGCTGTAACTCATATTCACTCTCTGACAGTTACAACCCACGGTCGCTGAGGAACGTTTGGAAGTGAAGAACAGCCGGTGGAGAATGAAGAAAAGCTTCGAAGATTACAGAAGGTTTTTAATAAAATCCTCAGCTCAATATTCCACTGTGAAAATCAGAACATCACAACATTTAGCAGCATCTTATCCACATGATCAACCTTTACCCTGACCGTCTGACTGTCTCTCTGTCTCTCTTTCTGTCTGTCTGTCTGTCTCTCCCTGTCTCACTATCTCACTGTCTCTCTCCCCGTCTGTCTCTCTCTGTTTCTGTCTCTCTCTCCCTCTCTGCCTGTCTCTCTCACTCTGTGTCTCTCTCTCTCACTCTCTGTCTCTCTCACTCTGTGTGTGTCTCTCTCACACTCTCTGTCTGTCTGTCTGTCTCTCTCTCTCACTCTCTGTCTGCCTCTCTCACCGTGTGTGTGTGTGTCTCTCTCTCTCACTCACTCCCTGCCTATCTCTCTCACTCTGTCTCTCTCTCTCTCACTCTCTCTCTCACACTGTCTGTCTGTCTCTCTTTCACTCTCTGTCTCTCTCACTCTGTCTCTCTCTCACTCTCTCCCTGTCCATATCACTGTCTATTGGGATGGGAAGGGGTTTAAAGTCCTCGGCAAATCCTGCAACTAAAATCCTTTTCTTTTGTTTCATTTCCGGAGCAGGAAATGTGCAATCCGACTGAACAAAAAGAGAGACCGGAAGCAGGAAAACTGGGAGAACACGACAGGGAGTGAGAATTCCGACACTGACTCCTCAGACAGAGAGGGAAAGACCGCAATCAGGAGATAATCCACTTGTTCCACAGAGACTCTGCACCCAGCTCATCACCATCAGAGAGACGTGTGTTACAGACAGGAGAGGTGTGAACTGAAACAGCACCAACTACTCACTAACACCCTCTGGAAACACAAAGAGTCTTTGATTGTTTCCTGTTTCTAAGCGATGATGTATTCTCCAATCCTTCGGTTTTTGTTTAATCACCATTTCTATTAATAACCCCACAACAAACTGGAGACAGGATGAACTCGAAGGGTTAGTTTATTTGCGCAGACTCCAAACGCAGGAGAAGGTTTAGAACAGCACCTCCACACTCGGACAGTAACGGGAGAATCATAGAATCCCTACAGTGCAGAAGGAGGCCATTCGGCCCATCGAGCCTGCACCGATAACAATCCCATCCAGGCCCAATCCCCATAGCCTCACACATTTACCTTGCAGATCCCCCTGACATCCTCCTAGAATCCATAGAATCCCTACAGTACAGAAGGAGGCCATTCAGCCCATTGGGTCTGTACCAACCACAATCCCACCCAGGCACTATTCCCATAACCCCTTACATTTATCCTGCTAGTCCCTGACAGTAAGAGTCAATTTAGCATGGCATCCCAGGGTTCTGAGGAAATGGCAGAGGTGATAGTGGATGCCTTAGTGATTATTTACCAAACTTCGCTGGATTCCAGGGAAGTGCCGAAAGATTGGAAAACGGCTAATGTTACGCCGCTGTTTAAAAAAGGTAGCAGGCAAAAGGCAGGGAATTATAGGCCGGTTAGTTTAACGTCTGTTGTTGGAAAAATGCTTGAATCCGTCATCAAAGAAGAAATAGCGAGGCACCTAGAGAAGAATTGTTTGATAGAGCAGACACAGCACGGATTCGTTAAGGGGAAATCGTGTTTAACGAATTTATTGGATTTCTGTGAGGATGTGACTAGTGCGGTAGACAGAGGGGAACCGGTGGATGTGGTGTTTCTCGCTTTTCAAAAGGCGTTTGATAAGGTGCCGCATAAAAGGTTGCTTCAGAAGGTTAGGGGGCATGGAGTTGGGGGTAAGGTGTTAGCATGGATAGAGGATTGGTTGTCTAATAGGAGGCAGAGAGTTGGTATCAATGGGTGCTATTCTGATTGGCGGTTGGTCACTAGTGGAGTGCCGCAGGGATCGGTGCTGGGGCCTCAGCTATTTACCATTTATATAGATGATCTGGAGGAGGGGGCTGAGTGTAGGGTGATGAAATTTGCTGATGACACGAAGATGAGTGGAAAAGCAAATTGTGCAGAGGGTGTGGAAAGTCTGCAGAGGGATCTGGATAGGCTGAGCGAGTGGGCAAGGACCTGGCAGATGGAGTATAATGTTAGCAAGTGTGAGGTTATCCACTTTGGCAAGAATAATAGTAGGAGGGATTATTATTTAAAGGGTGAAAAGCTGCAGCATGCTACGGTGCAGAGGGACCTGGGGGTCCTTGTGCATGAGTCGCTAAAACTCAGTCTGCAGGTGCAACAGGTGGTCAGGAAGGCAAATGGGATGTTGGCCTTTATAGCGAGGGGGACTGAATACAAAAGTAGGGAGGTCTTGCTGCAACTGTACAGGGCACTGGTGAGGCCGCAGCTGGAGTACTCTGTGCAGTTTTGGTCGCCGCACTTGTGCAAGGATATTTTGGCCTTGGAGGGAGTGCAGAGGAGGTTCACTAGGCTGATACTGGAGATGAGGGGGTTGGACTATGAAGAGAGACTAAATAGACTGGGTCTGTACTCGTTGGAGTTTAGAAGGATGAGGCGGGATCTTATAGAGACGTATAAGATAATGAAGGGGATGGATAGGGTAGAGGTAGAGAGATTCTTCCTGCTCAGAAAGGACAGCAGGACTAGGGGGCACAGCCTCAAAATAAGGCGGGGGGGGCAGTTTAGATCAGAGTTGAGGAGGAACTTCTTCACTCAAAGGGTGGTGAATCTCTGGAATTCTCTGCCCATTGAAGTGGTGGAGGCTGCCTCGCTAAATATATTTAAGACACGGGTAGATAGGTTTTTGGTAGACAAGGGAATTAAGGGTTATGGGGAGAAAGTGGGAAAGTGGAACTGATCCACTTCAGATCAGCCATGATCTTATTGAATGGCGGGGCAGGCTCGAAGGGTTAGATGGCCGACTCCTGCTCCTAATTCTTATGTTCTTATGGCCAGTCAACCTAACCAGCACATCTTTGGTCTGCGGGAGGAAACTGGAGCATCTGGAGGAAACCCACACAGACACGGGGAGAATGTGCAAACTCCACACAGACAGTGACCCAAGCCGGGAATCGAACCCGGTACCCTTGTGCTGTGAGGCAGCAGTGCTAACCCACTGTGCCACCCTAACTCTAAGGTGCAATTTAGCATGGCCAATCCACCTAACCAGTACATTTTTGGACAGAGAAAAGTAGGGTTGAGAACATAGAAAATACTGAGAAAATAAATATTGGTTCACGTGGGTTCCAGAATCTGAATTATAGACCAATGAGGTATCCCTTCATAGAGACTGGCAGGTTGAGAACCGATGCTGGATAATGGTGTTGAGATCCACATACCGAGATAAATGAGTCTTGTTGTCGGTGGGACAGAATATCCAACAATAACAAGTGTAGACGGAGCCAAACCGGCTGGGGTTCCCTCACTCTGAGCTGCTACCCAGATATTAAACCAGCAGAATGAGCTATACAATTCAGTGACGTTTCCTGTTCCACAAGCTATCAGGCCATAACCCATCCCCTTCCACTCCACAATCTCTTCAATAAGGGATGTTTACTCAGTGTCTCGAAGTTAGTTTTGTGGCTGAAACATCTCCGTCATTATGGGTTAACCGGGAGGTTTGAGATCCATTCTATAGAGGACATTCCATCTCTATCGACCTGACTGCAAATGACCATTTCAAAAGCTTAGAACTAGCACTGAGCGTGTGGATATACATTTTGTAAAAACTATAATGTGATGTCTAACTCCTGCTCACTTGATATCAGCCAGGGTTCAAATGCAAAACTCAGGCCACTGAGCCAGGAAGCTAAACCCACTCAAAATCATCAACCCATATATCAGGCTCACAGTGTATTACTGAGGGAGTGCCGCACTGTCAGAGGGTCAGTGCCGAGGGAGCGCCGCACTGTCAGAGGGTCAGTGCCGAGGGAGTGCCGCACTGTCAGAGGGTCAGTGCCGAGGGAGCGCCGCACTGTCAGAGGGTCAGTGCCGAGGGAGCGCCGCACTGTCAGAGGGTCAGTGCCGAGGGAGTGCCGCACTGTCAGAGGGTCAGTGCCGAGGGAGCGCCGCACTGTCAGAGGGTCAGTGCTGAGGGAGTGCTGCACTGTCAGAGGGTCAGTGCTGAGGGAGTGCCGCACTGTCAGAGGGTCAGTGCTGAGGGAGTGCCGCACTGTCAGAGGGTCAGTGCCGAGGGAGTGCCGCACTGTCAGAGGGTCAGTGCTGAGGGAGTGCCGCACTGTCAGAGGGTCAGTGCTGAGGGAGCGCCGCACTGTCAGAGGGTCAGTGCTGAGGGAGTGCCGCACTGTCAGAGGGTCAGTGCTGAGGGAGTGCCGCACTGTCAGAGGGTCAGTACTGAGGGAGTGCCGCACTGTCAGAGGGTCAGTGCTGAGGGAGTGCCGCACTGTCAGAGGGTCAGTGCTGAGGGAATGCCGCACTGTCAGAGGGTCAGCGCCGAGGGAGTGCCGCACTGTCAGAGGGTCAGTGCTGAGGGAGTGCCGTACTGTTGGGTGAGTTTAAATCTCCTGTATTTTGAGGGAGGGAAATTCTCGCTGGTGTCCTGGGTAATATTTATCTCTTCACTAACGTCACTGAGAACACATTATTAGACTGTTACTGTGCTGCTGGATTTGGGTTCTTGCTGTGAAACAAGTAGAGGCTGTGCTGTTGATAGTTTGGTAATAAATACTTTCATTCATTAACAGCTTCACTAATGCCAGAGAGACTCTGATTTCATCATCTGTAACCTTGCTGCTGAAGGTCAGGACTTTGCTCTCTTTCCTCCTATTTTCTCGTTCTTTCTCTCATTGTCTCTCTCAGAATTTCTCTCTTTCTCACATTCACTTCTTTGTTTTTCCTCATTCTGTCTGCCACAAGAACACAAGAAACAGAAGCAGGGGGAGACCATTCGGCCCATCGAGCCTGCTCCACCATTCCGTGCAGTCATGGCTGATCTTGCATTTTGACTCCATTATCCTCATATTCCTGATTCCCCGTGGGAGCAGAAACCTCTCTCTCTCTCAGCCTGTAGGTTTCACCTCATTCTCCTAAACCTCAGAGAATTATTTGAGGATGTAACTAGTAGGGTTGATTGAGAAGAACCAGTCGATGTGGTTTATTTAGACGCACAGAAGGATTTTGACAAGGTCTCACGTAACAGACGACTATGGAAAGTTAAAGCACACGGGATTGCAGGTAATGTCTTGAGATGGATAGAAAGTTGATTAGCTTTTTTTAATTAGCAGTCAGTGACCCGTGGGATTCCACAGAGATCTGTGCTGGACTCCAACTGTTCACATTATATATTAATGATTTGGAACTGGGAACTGAATGTATTATCTCCAGATTTGCAGACGATACAAAGTTGGGTGGGAGGGTGAGCTGTGAGGATGCAGAGATGTTTCAGTGTGATTTGGACAGGCTGAGAGTGTGGGCAGACACCACAGAAAGTAGCTGAGGCTAAAATGTTGACTGATTTCAAGAAGAAATTAGATGCAGTGTAATGTATAGGGGATTGGGACGTATAGGGGATAGTGTAATGTATAGGGGATTTTCACATAACTTCATTGCAGTGTGAATGTAAGCCTATTTGGGACTAATAAATAAACTTTTGTGGATAAATGTGAGGTTATCCACTTTGGTAGCAATAATAGGAAGGCAGATTATTACTGGAACGAGTGTAAATTGAGAGAAGTGGATATTCAACGAGAGTTTGGTGTCCTTGTGCATCAGTCGCTGAGGGTAAGCACACAGGTACAGCAGGCAGTGAAGAAGGTAAATGGTCTGTTCATAGTGAGAGGATTTGAGTATAGGGATAGGGATGTTTTACTGCAATTGTACAGGGCGTTGGTGAGGCCACACTGGAGTATTGGGTGCAGTTTTGGTCTCCATTTCTGAGGAAGGATGTCCTTGCTATAGAGGGAGCGCAGTGAAGGTTTCCCAGGCTGATTCCTGGGATGGCAGGTCTGTCATATGAGGAGAGACTGAGTCGGTTAGGATTATATTCACTGCAGTTTAGAAGAGAGGGGATCTGATAGAAACTTATAAAATTCACACAGGGTTAGACAGGGTAGATTCAGAAAGAATGTTCCCGATGGTGGGGGGAGCCCAGAACTAGGGGTCAGAGTTTGAGGATAAGGAGTAAACCTTTTAGAACTGAGGGTGAGGGGAGATTTCTTCACCCAGAGGGTGGGGAATGTGTGGAATTCACTCCCACAGGAAGGAGTTGAGGACAAAACATTCAACACCTTCACTGACCCTGCGTCTGGGTCATGTGACTCCTTATATCACTATGTGGTACACGTTAACCCTCTGTGCCACCCTTACACCACAAAGATCACAATTCCATTTACATTCTCTTCTATTTCCTGTCCATTAACCAATCCTCTCTCTACGCTAATTATTATCTTTCATTATCCATGAGCCCTAGTTCCCTTATTAACTTTCCATGGCTTCTTATCAAATTACTTTAGGAAATTCACTGTCTTTCTCCATCTCTGTCTCTTTCCTTCTTTATTTTTTATCCTTTCCTGTTTTATTTTGGCTGGGACTTGTTCCTCACTCAGAGTCGGAATCCAGTGAGTAAACTCTGCAGGGCCGGTGCGGAGCAGCAGGTGGCAGTATTGTCAATGAAACGTTGCTGGGTAACTCAGTCCCTCGGAGTAACTCCTCCAGAGGTTCCCTACCTCACAGAGTCTTCAGCCAATTTGATTTGGTCCCCGTGATACCAAGAAATGGCTAAAGGCCACTGGAACTGCAAAGGCAACGGGTCCTGAGAACTTTCTATAGTAATCCTGAAGACTTGTGCTCCAGAACTTGCATCTACCCAGCGATGTGGGAAATTGCCCAGGTCTGTCCTGTACACAAAAAGCAGGATAAATCCAACCCGGACAATTACCGCCCAATCAGTCTACTCTCGATCATCAGTAAAGTGATGGAAGGGGTTATCGACAGCGCGATCCAGCAGCTCCTGCTCAGCAATAACCTGCTCAGTGACGCCCAGTTTGGGTTTCTCCAGGGGGTCACTCAGCTCCTGACCTCATTACAGCCTTGGTTCAAACACGGAGAAAAGAGCTGAATTCCAGAGGGTGAGGGTGAGAGTGACAGCCCCTCGACATCAAGGCCGCGTTCGACCGAGTGTGACATCGAGCAGCCCGAGTGAAACTGGAATCAATGGGAATCAGGGGAAACTCTCCGCTGGTTGGACTCATTCCCGGTACACAGGAAGGTGGTTGGAGGTCAATCATCTCAGCTCCAGGACATCACTGCAGGGAGCTGGAGTTACCGACAGTCATGATGTGGAGATGCCGGTGTTGGACTGGGGTAAACACAGTAAGAAGTCTCACAACACCAGGTTAAAGTCCAACAGGTTTATTTGGTAGCAAAAGCCACTAGCTTTCGGAGACTGCTCCTTCAGGTGAGTGGGAGTTCTGTTCACAAACAGGGCAATAAAGACACAAACTCAATTTACAAAATAATGGTTGGAATGCGAGTCTTTACAGGTAATCAAGTCTTAAAGGTACAGACTGTAAATTGAGTTTGTGTCTTTATATTCCCTGTTTGTGAACAGAAGTCCCCACTCACCTGATGAAGGAGCAGCGCTCCAAAAGCTAGTGGCGTTTGTACCAAATAAACCTGTTGGATTTTAACCTCATGTTGTGAGACTGCTTACTGTGCTCACCTACAGTCCCAGACACAGACAGACTGGACCAGGGCAGACCCAGACAGACTCAGAGCCAGACCAGACTGGGACCCGGACTCAGACCAGGACAGACTGCACCCAGGACAAGAGGGCAGGTTCCTCCTCGAGGGGATTCACAGCCCAGCTGGATTTTTTATGACAATTTGACAGGTTGTCACTTTGACTGAGGTTAAATTCTCGTGATCTCAGTTCCTGGGGATTATTTATCCAAAACTCTCTCTGATCCAATCAGAAACTCACTGCCCCGTTTCCACACGGGGAAGAACGGAGATGGGAAAACTTTCATCCCAATGAATAGAAATATCCAGGAACTGGTTAATCCGGCAGGAGCAGCAGAGTTAGAAGGAAGAGGAGGAGAGGAGTGTGTGAGTAAGGAGGGACTGAGGAGGGAGAGGGAGTGAGGAGGAGGGAAGCCAGGGGAGGGAGTAAGGGGGGAGGGTGTGAGAGGGGAGGGTGTGACGAGGGGGAGGGTGTGAGGAGGGGGAGGGTGTGATGAGGGGGAGGGTGTGATGAGGGGGAGGGTGTGAGGGGGAGGGAGTGAGGAGGGGGAGGGTGTGAGGGGGAGGGAGTGAGGAGGGGGAGGGTGTGATGAGGGGGAGGGATTGAAGAAGGGAAGGAGTGAGGAGGGAGGGATTGAGGAGGGGAGGGAGTGAGGAGGGAACTAATCCTTGAATCAGCTCTGGGAGAATGGGATTTTCTCCTCTCTGTGGTGTGAAGACTGGCAGTCAGAGGGAGCAGTGCACTGGGAGGGGATTCATGTCCCTCTCCTGTGTATCGGCTTTCGTTCTGCCCCCAGTGTGGTTCTGGAGAGTTGCTCTTATTTTACACTTAGCTCCATTCTGGACCCTCCCTATCACTCCATTCACCCCTCCCTATCTCTGTAATCTCCTCCAGCCCCCTACACCCCCTCCCTATCTCTGTAACCTCCTCCAGCCCCTGCGCCCCCTCCCTATCTCTGTAACCTCCTCCAGCCCCCTACACACCCTCCCTATCTCTGTAACCTCCTCCAGCCCCCTACACACCCTCCCTATCTCTGTAACCTCCTCCAGCCCCCTACACACCCTCCCTATCTCTGTAACCTCCTCCAGCCCCTACACCCCCTCCCTATCTCTGTAATCTCCTCCAGCCCCCTACACACCCTCCCTATCTCTGTAATCTCCTCCAGCCCCCTACACCCCCTCCCTATCTCTGTAATCTTCTCCAGCCCCCTACACCCCCTCCCTATCTCTGTAACCTCCTCCAGCCCCTACACCCCCTCCCTATCTCTGTAATCTCCTCCAGCCCCTACACACCCTCCCTATCTCTGTAACCCCCTCCAGCCCCTACATCCCTGTGGCAGCACGGTGGCACAGTGGTTAGCACTGCTGCCTCACAGCGCCAGGGACCTGGGTTCAATTCCCGGCTCGGGTCACTGTCTGTGTGGAGTTTGCATGTTCTCCCCGTGTCTGCGTGGGTTTCCTCCGGGTGCTCCAGTTTCCTCCCACAGTCTGAAAGATGTGCTGGTTAGGGTGCGTTGACCTGAACAGGTGCTGGAGTGTGGTGATCAGGGGATTTTCACAGTAACTTCATTGCAGTGTTAATGTAAGCCTTACTTGTGAATAATGAAGAAAAACTTCCAACATTCCTGTCTCTGTAGCTCTCTCCAATCTCTGAGATCTCCGCACTCCTCTAATTCCGGCCTCTTAAGCATCCCGATTTTGTCACTGGCTGTCTGGATCTCTCCATTCTGGAATCCTCTCCCTAACCTCACCCACACACTGTCTCGTTTAAAGATATAAGAAGCAGGGTCTGGGGGGAGACTGCGAGCTTGTTTAATCCTCTCTCCATACTAACCCAATCCCATCAGTCCCCTCCTGTCTCTGCTTCCTTTAAAATTCCCCTCAAAACCCGAGCTCGCGGCCCGAGCTGACCCTGTACCTCCTCACATAGCTCAGACACTCTTCGATAACTTCATTTGCGTAGCGCCCTGGGCCTTTCTATTGTATTGAAAGGTGCTATATAAATGCACGTTGTTGTAGTTGGTTTTGACAGATGGAGAATAGGAAACCATCAAACCAAAATACGGCGGATGCTGGAAATCGGAAATATAAACAGAATGTTCTGGAAATACTCCACAGTGGAGAGAGAAACAGGGTTAACGTTTCCAGTCACAGTGTCTTCAATCTGAGAATTCACTTTGATTTATTTAATAGTTTTCTTTGGAGGATTAAGAAACCAGAAGCAGCGAGCTGCTTTGTCTGAGGGTCAGTCTTCCCGCACCGCCCCAATCCAATAACTTCCCAAACACAAAACTACTGTTTTTATTCTGGAACAGCTACGACCTTTCACCTGTGGGATTGTGTTTCTAACCTGAAGCTGCTGGATGGAGAGGATTATTCTTCCTGGGACATGGACGTCGCTGGCTGGGCCAGTATTTATTACCCATCCCTGGTTGCCCTTGGAGGGCAGCTGAGAGTCACCCACATTGCTGTGGATCTGGAGTCACTGTAGGCCAGACCGGGGTAAGGACGGCAGATTTCCTCCCCTAAAGGACATTAGTGAAACAGATGGGTTTTTCCAGCAATAGTTTCATGGTCATCAGTAGATTCTTAATTCCAGATATTTTTTATAGAATTCAAATTCCACCATCTGCCGTGGCGGGATTCGAACCCGGGTCCCCAGAACAATCGCTGCATTAATAGTCTAGCGATAATACCACAAGTCCATCACCTCCCTTTGATGTATCTGAGGCCTGGAGAATCCAGTCTCAAATGGGATTGGGATAAAGTCACATCCCAGAAACTGAGGGATGGGAGTCTGATGGATAACAGATTTTGAAACAGGAAGTTGATGGAAACTGTCTCCAAAAATTCAATGGAAGTTCTGTTCACCGAGGACAATGAAAAACCAGGAAACATTACCAGGCAGAGAGGCAGAACCTGATTCCGGAGCAAACTCCAAAAACCAGAACAATATGTCTTCAAAGAGGATTAACTTATGCATTAAATTCACCGTCGGCCTTCTCCCTCTCACCCCTCCCAAAGATCAAACACACAACCAAAACAAAGGAGGAAAAAGGATACAAGACTGGCCCCACTGAACCCCGACCCCAGTGAGAGTCAGTGTGTGTGGGACCCGCACCCCAGTGAGAGTCAGTGTGTGTGGGACCCGTACCCCAGTGAGAGTCAGTGTGTGTGGGACCCGTACCCCAGTGAGAGTCAGTGTGTGTGGGACCCGTACCCCAGTGAGAGTCAGTGTGTGTGGGACCCGTACCCCAGTGAGAGTCAGTGTGTGTGGGACCCGTACCCCAGTGAGAGTCAGTGTGTGTGGGACCCGCACCCCAGTGAGAGTCAGTGTGTGTGGGACCCGTACCCCAGTGAGAGTCAGTGTGTGTGGGAGCCGTACCCCAGTGAGAGTCAGTGTGTGTGGGAGCCGTACCCCAGTGAGAGTCAGTGTGTGTGGGAGCCGTACCCCAGTGAGAGTCAGTGTGTGTGGGAGCCGTACCCCAGTGAGAGTCAGTGTGTGTGGGAGCCGTACCCCAGTGAGAGTCAGTGTGTGTGGGAGCCGTACCCCAGTGAGAGTCAGTGTGTGTGGGAGCCGTACCCCAGTGAGAGTCAGTGTGTGTGGGAGCCGTACCCCAGTGAGAGTCAGTGTGTGTGGGACCCGTACCCCAGTGAGAGTCAGTGTGTGTGGGACTGAGAATGTCTGTGCTTTGGTGAATTTGGGGTGCTTCGGTAAATTTTCTTCTCCTCTGCCTCCAGGAAATCAATGCACGTTGGGACAGGATTCTGGTTTGGTTGAATTGGGGGTTGGGGTATTGGTGAGTGGGGGGGGTTCTATTACCGACCTCTCAGGCTGTGCTGCAGACCCGCTCCTGTATTGAACACTGAGTGCGCTGGTCTAATGGATCTGTGACCCACCGGTTAGTATTGAGTTTCATACATTTTCCTGCGTTAGTCCAGGAGACTCCCTGAGAATCAGGAGTCCCAGGCACAGCAAGCAGCAGCATTCCGGAGGTGAGGTGGTTCTGAGAGTGCGGCCGGCTCACCCACTGTGTCCGTGTCAGTCCTGCACACTCAGCTTTGTCCCCGCGACTTCACCCCCAGGGTCACCCTGGCTGGGTGCTGGGCTGACCCGGTCAGTCGACAGGAGGTGCCTGGCTTCTCTGGAGGCTGAATTCCTTAGCTTTAAGCCGGAGTTTGGCGATACTGTTGGCCATTGTTGCTCCGGGGATACTCGAGCTCGATCCAGTCGGGCTGTAAGGGGGCACCGAGCTATCAAAATGCAAATCACAGAATCTTCACACAGAAGTACAGTTATATTAAAAACAACTCTGGGGTTTATCCCCAACCCCCAGCAACCCCAACACACGTCCACACCATCCTGGGACACTGGGAAATCAGAACAGACCATTTAAATCTCCCTCTACATCATCCCTCCCAGGACAGGTACAGCATGGGGTTAGATACAGAGTAAAGCTCCCTCTACACAGTCCCCCCATCAAACACTCCCAGGACAGGGACAGCACGGGGTTAGATACAGAGTAAAGCTCCCTCTACACTGTCTCCCCATCAAACACTCCCAGGACAGGTACAGCACGGGGTTAGATACAGAGTAAAGCCCCCTCTACACTGTCCCCCCATCAAACACTCCCAGGACAGGGACAGCACGGGGTTAGATACAGAGTAAAGCTCCCTCTACACTGTCTCCCCATCAAACACTCCCAGGACAGGGACAGCACGGGGTTAGATACAGAGTAAAGCTCCCTCTACACTGTCTCCCCATCAAACACTCCCAGGACAGGGACAGCACGGGGTTAGATACAGAGTAAAGCTCCCTCTACACTGTCCCCCATCAAACACTCCCAGGATGGGTACAGTGACTGTCTGTTATCCAGAGACACAGCGACTGTGTGTCTGATACCCAGGGACACAGAGACAGTGTGTGTTTTACCTGGAGACACAGAGACTCTCTCCCTGTTGCTCATCACTGGTTTACATTCTGTTGGATTCCAGTTTCAAAGCAGCTTCTATTGAAATTATTGCAACAAGAAATGGAATACATTGTGTGGGGAATTTCCAGCTCACTGATAGTTAGTGTGAAAGGTTGATTTTGGTGATGGTTACCTGTAGGAGGGGTTTGCTGACCAGGGTGGGTATTCTGTGCTGACTGGGGTGTGTCGGGCACCTACAGGTTGTTCGATGGCTGTTTCCACTCTGTACGATTTGAGCAGTGAGACTGTCCTCCCAGCTAACACCGTCCGTTCATTCCTGCGGAACTTGGCCCTCCGGTTCTGAAACCAGACCTGAGAGAGAGAGGGGTGGGATGTTTTGACTGACATTGAAATTACAACACACAAACAGGCCATTCAGCCCAACCGTACATGCTGCACCGGGTCTCCTTGCAGCCCCCTCTTTATCTCACCCCATTAACGTATCAAACAACAACTCATAGTCATAGAGGGATAGAGGTTTACAGCACGGAAACAGGCCCTTTGGCCCAACTCCTCCATGCGCCCTTTTTTAAAACCCTTAAGCTAATCCCAATTGCCCGTATTTGGCCCATATCCCTCTATACCCATCGTACCCATGTAACTGTCTAAATTCTTTTTAAAAGTCAAAATTGTACCCACCTCTACCACTACCTCTGGCAGCTCGTTCCAGACACTCACCCACCCTCTGTGTGAAAAAATTGCCCCTTTGGACCCTGTTGTATCTCTCCCCTCTCACCATAAACCTGTGCCCTCTAGTTTTAGACTCCCCTACCTTTGGGAAAAGATATTGACTATCTAGCTGATCTGTGCCCCTCATTATTTTATAGACCTCTATAAGATCACCCTTGAAGGAGCAGTGCTCCGAAAGCTCGTGCTACCAAATTAAACCCTTTTGGACTTTAACCTGGTGTTGAGACTACTTACGGTGCCCACCCCAGTCCAACACCAGCAACTCCACATCACATTTATGCAGCACTTCTTATATAAGGGCAGCACGGTGGCACAGTGGGTTAGCACGGCTGCCTCACAGCGCCAGAGACCAAGCTTTGCTTCCCGGCTTGGGTCACTGTCTGCGCGGAGTCTGCACATTCTCCCCGTGTCTGTGTGGGTTTCCTCTGGGTGCTCCGGTTTCTTCCCACAGTCTGAAAGACGTGCTGGTTAGGGTGCATTGGCTGCGCTAAATTCTCCCGAACTTAGGCGCCACAGCGTGGTGACTAAGGGATTTTCACAGTAACTTCATTGCAGTGTTAATATAAGCCTACTTGTGACACTAATAAATAAACTTCCCTTTTCTTTACCCGAGTGGGACACTCAGGGTGTCTGACTGGAACAATTATCAAATGAAGTTTGACGTTGAACCAGGAGAGGAGGCCATGGGTGACCAGGTGTTGGTCAGAGAGATTGGTTTTATTTCCTGTGATGAGCCTGCTCCTGGTCTGGGCTGTTTCCTGGGGTTAGAACAAAAAAAAACAAAGAAAATTCCAGCAGAGGAACAGGCCATTCGGCCCTCCAAGCCTGTACCCACCACGCTGCCCGACTGAACTGAAACCCCCCCCCTACCCTTCCAGGGACCATATCCCTCTATTCCCATCCTATTCAAGGATTTTTCCAGACGCCCCTTAAAAGTCACGATCGTATCCGCTTCCACTGCCTCCCCCCGGGCAGTGGGTTCCAGGCACAAACGGAGCTCGTGCGGGATCTGTGCTGGTCTCTGTGGGGTCAGGGTCTGGTGGCTACCTGACAGGCACTCCTCGTGGGGGGTGTGGGGGAGAAGTGGGTGAGGTGCTGCAGGAGGAGATGGCACTGTATCAGTAATGGCTCTAGACTAGTAATCCCCAGAGGCTAATGGATTGGGGACACGGGTTCAAATCCCACCCTGGCCCCTGTGGAATTTAAATTTCATGGATTGTTGTAAAAACCCATCTGGGTCACTGATGTCCTTTAGGGAAGGAAATCTGCCGTCCTTACCCAGCCTGGCCCATATGTGACTCCAGAGCCACAGTTGACTCTGAAACGGCCGAGACATTCTGTTCAAGGGGCAATTAGGGATGGGTAATAAATGCTGGCCCAGCCCAATGGCACCCACACCCTACGGAAGAATTTTTAAACTTCTATCAACCCTTCAGGCATCCTGGAACTGGGTAGAGAGTTTACCAGCTTCTCCCTCTGTCCAATTAGTGAATTGAAATCACCCAGGGAACGGGTTCAAGTTCACAGTTGAGATATCTGAGGAAGGATGTTCTTGCTCTCGAGGGAGTGCAGTGAAGGTTTACCAGGCTGATTCCGGGGATGATGGGACTGATATACGAGGAGAGATTGACCAGGTTAGGATTGTTTTCACTGGAGTTCAGATGAATGAGGGGGAATCACATTGAGATTTATAAAATTCTAACAGAATTAGACAGGGTAGATACAGAGAGAATGTTCCCGGGAGTCCAGAACTAGGGGTCACAGTCTGAGGATTGGGGGTAGACCATTTAGGACGGAGATGAGGAGACATTTCTTCACTCGGTGAGCCTGTGGAATTCATTCCCACAGGAAGGAGTAGATGCCAAAACTTTGAATGTATTCAAGAGGCAGCTGGACATCGCACTTGGGGTGAATGGGGTCAAAGGTTATGGGGAGAAAGCAGGATGAGGCTATTGATCAGACATTGGATGATCAGCCATGATCGTAATGAATGGCGGAGCAGGCTCGAAGGGCCGAATGGCCTCCTATCTTCTATGTTTCAATGTCAGGGAAAGGGTGAGTTGGCCAATCAACTGATGAGTGGCTGCAGTCACTGGATGGGCTGGATGGGGGA
The DNA here is from genome assembly GCF_965287045.1 of Carcharhinus amblyrhynchos. Taxonomy (NCBI): domain Eukaryota; kingdom Metazoa; phylum Chordata; class Chondrichthyes; order Carcharhiniformes; family Carcharhinidae; genus Carcharhinus; species Carcharhinus amblyrhynchos. The sequence continues at coordinate 2,912,675 of NC_137348.1, forward strand.
GGTGAGGGGGGTGAGGGGGAGGAGGGTATTGATGTATCGAAGGGAGGGGGCAGTTGATGTGCGGACAGTGGGGAGGGTGGGAATCGGAGTGTGGAGAGGTTTGTTATGTGAAGCATAAACATTGACATTTCCCCATCAGAGACTCTGTGTCTCTCCACTTGCTGCTCCCTGCACAGACTCTGAAGGTTGGGATTGACCTGCACTCTGGCCTCGCTCAGATTCACCGTCTTGGCCACCTCCTCGCGCACGAATGCGTCTGGATAATGCGTCCTCTCAAACACCTTCTCCAGGGCCTGTAGCTGGGAGCTGTTAAACGTCGTCCGATTTCGTCGCTGCTTCTGCCTTTGTTTCTGAAGGTTTGCAGACAGACAGTGTCCTAGAGCAGGGGAGAGGGAGAGAATCAGACAGCAGCAGCCCAACAGATCACTACATCCTCACACAGAACAACAGGAAAGAGCAGAGAAAAAAATCATCAAAGCAAATTACTGCGGACCCTGCCATCTGAAACAGAAAAGCCTGGGAAATCTCAGCAGGTCTGACAGCCTCTGTGGAGAGAGAATCCAGCCAATGTTTCAAGTCTGGATGGCCCTTCGTCAGAGCGACAGACAACAGAAAGGAGAATGAGATTTAAACTGTTAGGGTGGGGGCGGGCGGGGGGGGATTGACAAAAGGTCAATGGGAATGTAAATGGCAGTGATCCCGGTGCTAATAGCGGCCACAGAGAGACCGGAGTGTGTGAATGGCAGAGGGAGGCAGGGGGTGAAAGGACAACCTGAGACATGGAATAGCTGGGGGGAGCTGCGGGGGTGGGGAGATAGGGGTGGGGAGATGGGGGTGCTGCAGGGGTGGGGAGATGGGGGGATGGGAGGTGCTGTGGGGGTGGGGGGATGGGGTAGATTGGGGGGCTGTGGGAGTGGGGGGATGGGGGTGCTGTGGGGGTGGAGGGATGGGGGTGGATGGGGGGGCTGTGGGAGTGGGGGGATGGGGGTAGATGGGGGGTGCTGTGGGAGTGGGAGGATGGGAGGTGCTGTGGGGGTGGGGGGATGGGGGTAGATGGGGGGGGGCTGTGGGGGTGGGGGGATGGGGGTAGATGGGGGGGCTGTGGGGGTGGGGGTAGATGGGGGGGGGCTGTGGGAGTGGGGGGATGGGGGTAGATGGGGGGGCTGTGGGGGTGGGGGTAGATGGGGGGGCTGTGGGGGTGGGGGGATGGGGGTAGATGGGGGGGCTGTGGGGGTGGGGGTAGATGGGGGGGCTGTGGGGGTGGGGGGATGGGGGTAGATGGGGGGGGCTGTGGGAGTGGGGAATGTTGGAAAGCCAGATTTCAAAAAGGTGCAAAATGAAATGATGGAAGAAATTAAATTTTATTCAATAACTAAGAAGAAATGAGATAAATGGAAATGGGGTGAAGGTGGAGGGGAGGGTCCACGCTGTGAAGTTGTTGAACCCAGTGTTCAGTCTGGGAAGGCTGTAAAGTTCCCAATCGGAATATGAGGTGCTGTTCCTGCAATTTGTGTTGGGATTCACTGGAACATTGCAGAAGGCCCAGGACGGACAGGAGAGCAGGGTGGTGGTGAAATGGCAAACGACAGGAAGGTCTGGGTCCTGCTTGGAGTGAAGATGTTCAGCAAAGCGGTCACCCAGTCTGTGATTGGTCTCTCCGATGTAGAGTAGATCACACTGGGAGCAGCGAATGCAGGAGACCAGACTGAAGGAGGGGAATGGGAAGGATCGCTTCACCTGGAAGAAGTGTCTAGGATCTGGGATGGTGAGAGTCAGTGTGTGTGGGACCCGTACCCCAGTGAGAGTCAGTGTGTGTGGGAGCCGTACCCCAGTGAGAGTCAGTGTGTGTGGGAGCCGTACCCCAGTGAGAGTCAGTGTGTGTGGGAGCCGTACCCCAGTGAGAGTCAGTGTGTGTGGGAGCCGTACCCCAGTGAGAGTCAGTGTGTGTGGGACCTGTACCCCAGTGAGAGTCAGTGTGTGTGGGAGCCGTACCCCAGTGAGAGTCAGTGTGTGTGGGAGCCGTACCCCAGTGAGAGTCAGTGTGTGTGGGACCCGTACCCCAGTGAGAGTCAGTGTGTGTGGGAGCCGTACCCCAGTGAGAGTCAGTGTGTGTGGGAGCCGTACCCCTGTTTAGAATTCAGGAATGGAAGACAAAGGGATTGATTAAGAAGAGGAAGTTCTGAAGGGGTTTGATAGGGTTGACATAGTCAGGGTGGAGCAGCAGTCGGACCATCGATACTAACAGTCACTAAAGAGTTCCAGAGAAATGATTTGCAGCCTCAGGAATTTGATTAGTTGTTAAGTCTCTCCTCACTTTGCAATGTGAGCATGGCAACATGTCCATTCACCCTCCATGTAAAGTTTATTTATTAGTGTCACAAGTAAGGCTTACATTAACACTGCAATGAAGTTATTTCTCCTAGTCGCCACACTCCAGTACCTGTTCAGGTCAATACACCTAACCAGCACACCTTTCAGACTGTGGGAGGAAACTGGAGCACCCGGAGGAAACCCATGCAGACACGGGGAGAATGTGCAAACTCGGCACAGACTGTGACCCAAGGCCAGGAATCGAACCCGGGTCCCTGGCGCTGTGAAGCAGCAGTGCTAACCCACTGTGCCACCGTGCCATACTGAGAGGCTCTATGGGAGAGGGACCCTATCACCCTGTGTAAATTCACACTACCCTCAAGTCTGACAATTCCTAGAATCTGTACAGTGCAATAGGAGGCCATTCGGCCCATTCAGTTTGCACTGGCTTTCTGAAAGATCATTCTAGCCAATCCCACTTCCCTGCCTTAGCCCACTGTCTTGCACATTCTTTCTTTCCCGATAACAATCCAATTCCCTTTCCATACCTCACTCAAACCTGCCTCAGGAAATTCATCCTGCACCAAGGGTTGGGATGTTACAGATGCTATATAAATGCAGGCTATCGTCTCCTACTCAGGGGCTTTCATTCCAGTTCTTGGAGGCACTGGTCATGAATTTATTTCAAAAAATCAGTAAGTTTAAATAATTGTCTATTAATGTTCAGAATGCTGCCATGAAACTGAACCAAAGTGAATTAACTTTGCTCGCCGTGTCTCCCTATTTTTACCTCCCTCTCTCTCTCCCTCTCTTTGTCTCTATATTTCTGCTTCCCTTTTTCTGTGTCTCTCCCTCTGTCTCCATCTCTCTCTCTCCCCGTCTCTCTCTTTCCATCTCTCTGTCTCCCTCTCCTCTGTCTGTCCCTTTCTCTGTCTGTCCCTCTCTGACTGTCTCTCCCTCTCTCTCCCTCTCCCTGTCTCTCTCCCTCTCCCTATCTCTCACTGTCTCCTTCTCTTCCTCTCTCCCGCTAAGGGCGTTTAAATGGTTATTGGATAAACATACGGATGATATTGGAATAGTGCAGGTTAGATGGGTTTTAGATTGGTTTCACAGGTCGGAACAACATCGAGGGCTGAAGGGCCTGTACTGCGCTGGAACGTTCTGTGTTCTCCTCTGTCCCCCTCTCTCGGTCTCGGTTGGACAATTCCTTTCTTGTCAGTTTACACCAACAATGAAATCCTTCTCCATCCAAAATGTTTCTCATTAGATTTCCAGGGAGCTGCCAACCATTTCATATCTTGGGCCTTGTTTTGAAATGTAAATATCTCTGGCTGCCTGGATCACATTAGCTCAATAAACACTGATCAGGAACTGTCTGTGACATTGGCCTGAACAGCACTCACCCCGCTGACAAACCCACCCTGCGGGTCTCAGCTCAGGCAAACCACTTCACTCAGGATTTCCTTCGCCAGCCTGAGATTAATCTCCAGTTTCAGGCAACTGCATATTCCAACCTTCCAGAGACACCCAGACTGACAGCACTCTGCACTGTCAGAGGGTCAGTGCTGAGGGAGTGCTGCACTGTCAGAGGGTCAGTGCTGAGGGAGTGCCGCACTGTCAGAGGGTCAGTGCTGAGGGAGCGCCGCACTGTCAGAGGGTCAGTGCTGAGGGAGCGCCGCACTGTCAGAGGGTCAGTGCTGAGGGAGTGCTGCACTGTCAGAGGGTCAGTACTTACTATGTTCTACACTCTCTCCTTTCCTTCTCTATGAACAGTATGCTTTGTCTGTATAGCATGAAAGAAACAATACTTTTCACTATGTCTTAATACATGTTAGAATAATAAATCAAATCAGGTTGCACCAGCCAACCAGACAGCTAACCAGTCTCTGTTATCTGATGAGGAGATTCTTGTCTGTTAGTCTGAGAGGCTTTCCTCCTGATTGGCAATATTTTAATAAAGTGTTCAAATAATTTATTTTAACATGTTAAGAGTCACGATGGCACAGAGGTTAGCACTGCTGCCTCGCAGTGCTAGGGACCCGGGTTCGATTCGCGGCTTGGATCACTGTCTGTTTGGAGTCTGCACATTCTCCCCATGTCTGTGTGGGTTTCCTCCAAATGCTCCAGTTTCCTCCCACAGTCCAAAAGATCTTCTGGTGAGGTGCACTGGCAGTGCTAAATTCTCCCTCAGTGTACCTGAACAGGCGCCAGAGTGTGGCGACTAGAAGATTTTCACAGTAACTTCATTGCAGTGTTAATGTTGTGAAGTTGAGTTTGTGAACTGTGGTCTCTTTAAAAGCTGGTTTTGGGTTCAGTGTTTGGATGTTTAAAATGCAGAGGCACACCGGGTACACAGATTGCAACATTTGTAACAATGACCAAGCATCAGGGTTGCCTTGGTAATAGGCTATGGAGGTTTTTGAATTCTGACAGCCTATCAATTTAAAGAAGAACCTCAGCTATTAGGAACCTATCAAATTTGAATTTGGCTGTTGTTGACAACATCATACCAGTCCTGGTATAGGAAAGTTGATTCGATCCTCAGGGTTATGAAGAGGAACTCAACTGCCCGCTGGCAGCTCAACTGAAGAGCTGCCACCTCGCAACACCGAGAGAGGGCAAGAGCGGCTCTGTGCCAGCTTAAAATATCTCTTAAAGGAACTCCCCAACCATCTAATGAAGGGTACCAAAAGCTTACAGACAACAGAATCAACAGAAGAACTCCAAAGTCAAACCATCTGGTTGTATATTTTTTCTGAGAGTAACTAAAGTCTGTTATTATTTTTTCAGCTTTGATAAAGTGTCATCTAGACTGGAAACATCAGCTCTTTTCTCTCTTTACAGATGCTGCCAGACCTGCTGAGATTTTCCAGCGGTTTCAGATTCCAGCACCTGCAGTAATTTGCTTTTATCTGTTATTATTTTTTAGGTAATGAATGGACCTTGTGTTTATTTGAACAGCATTCCAGATCTTTAAGCGATATATTACTTGTTTAGTTAAAGCTCCTGGTTTGTTAAATAAATAACTTGCTAATTGTTCACTTAAAGTGAGTGTCAGGTTTCTATGTTAACGAACCTCTAAATGTTAATGAGGAACAGTCCACACTCCTTTCCAAACACTTTGAACAGATTACGAAGCGAGGTATTCCTCTTTGGGGGATTTGCTGTGGGTTCTCAAAAGGGGATCAACTTGTGACACCAATAAATAAACTGAACTAAAGGGCTGGTGACCTTCCAGTGAACCCAGCTGACATTTTAGAGAAGGTCACAAATGTGAATGAAAGAATATATTCCTTATGGTATTGGAAGTCAAAGGGCAACGTAAACGAGGTGCTAAATGATAAGGTCAGGTCGATAGAGAGAACCTATTTCCTCTGGGGGGGTCACATGGGGTCCAGAACAAGAGGGAGGGGGGCAGAGTATTTAAATTAGAGCCAGGCAGTTCAGGGGTGATGTCAGGAAGTATTTCCTCACACGGGGGAGGAGGGGGGTGGGGGCGGTAAATCTGGAACCCCCTTCCCCCCAAAAACCGCTGAGGTCGGGGGCCAATTGAAAATGTCAACACCAATTGATAGATTGACTAACAGGATTAAGGGTTACAGAAATTACTCAGGTTGTTGGAGTTAAAATACAGATCAGCCGTGACAGAACAGGCTCGGAGGGCCGAGTGGCCTCCTCCTGTTCCTCTGTCCATCTGAGGACGGGTCCTGAAGGGGTTAATGTGCAGAGACAGAGAAGGAGTGGGTGGAAAGCTGGTGTGGAGGGGGGAGATGGGGACAGATGAGAGAGAAGGAACGAGGATGAGTAGGAGGGAGGTGGTGGGGGAGTGGAGAGGAAAGAACAGTTTACCAGATACATTCTCTAATGTGCAAAAGGGTTAACAACAAAACACATCAGCTGGGGCAGAGCCAGGAGCTGGATGAACACCCGCGGTGGGAGTCGGCATTGGAGTGAGTCAGCGTGAACATGTGGGGCCTCACTCTCACACACACATATACTGACACACCCACACACACACACCCACACATATACTGACACACCCACACACACACACTGACACACCCACACACACACAGACATACAGACACACACACACACACAGACACACACACACACTGACACACCCACACACACACACACATACAGACACACAGACACACACATACAGACACACACACACACACCCCCACACACATACTGACACACCCACACACACACTGACACACCCACACACACTGACACACCCACACACACACACACATACAGACACACACACACACACCCCCACACACATACTGACACACCCACACACACACTGACACACCCACACATACTGACACACCCACACACACACATACACACACAGACACACCCACACACATACACACACAGACACAGACACACACATACACACACACACACATACAGACAGACACACACACACACACATTCACAGACACACACACTCACAGACACACACACTCACAGACACACACACTCACAGACACACACACTCACAGACACACACACTCACAGACACACACACTCACAGACACACACACAGGGTTCCAGTCTCCATCTGCTGAACCCACATATTTCCTCCTGCTGTGACACTAACTCCAGACCCTCACAACAAGCAGCTTCTGCCAACAACCAACCATTCCAAATTGCCTCTGGAGGCTGATCAGAAATCCCCTCATCATCCATCAGACACTGCGCTGAGTAAAGACATCAAATCAGTGATGGGAATATCAGTACTGGCAGCAGAAACTCATCACTCCACACGCTGGCACAGAGCATCAAACCTTTATAATAATCCACCAATCAAACACCATTATAAACTATAAACTCTCCCTAAAGTGCTGACTCTCACTGGGGTACGGCTCCCACACACACTGACTCTCACTGGGGTACGGGTCCCACACACACTGACTCTCACTGGGGTACGGGTCACACACACACTGACTCTCACTGGGGTACGGGTCCCACACACACTGACTCTCACTGGGGTACGGGTCCCACACACACTGACTCTCACTGGGGTACGGCTCCCACACACACTGACTCTCACTGGGGTACGGGTCCCACACACACTGACTCTCACTGGGGTACGGCTCCCACACACACTGACTCTCACTGGGGTACGGGTCCCACACACACTGACTCTCACTGGGGTACGGCTCCCACACACACTGACTCTCACTGGGGTACGGCTCCCACACACACTGACTCTCACTGGGGTACGGGTCCCACACACACTGACTCTCACTGGGGTACGGGTCCCACACACACTGACTCTCACTGGGGTACGGCTCCCACACACACTGACTCTCACTGGGGTACGGGTCCCACACACACTGACTCTCTCTGGGGTACGGGTCCCACACACACTGACTCTCACTGGAGTCGAGACAATCCAAAACTGGGTCATTCTGCTCCGTTCCCCTCTATTTATCTTTGGTGGTTTGACATGAAGCCACAGAAGAAAATATTGAGACATATTTTAGGGAGAGCGGAGGGAGGATTTCCTGTGCTGAACCTTTGTGCTGGAAATATGGGAGCAGTCATTCATCAGAGCCCTGCCCTGAGACTCTGAAAGGAAGGCTTGCACTCCGTAAACTCTTTCCAGAATCCCAAAACATCCTGAAATATTTTACATTAAAATCTATTCATTATTGCCATCTGGGAAACACAGCAGCAAACTTGTGCACAGCAAGATCCCAATGAAAGCAACATGATCAACATTTCCAAGACGTCACGAGTGACCGAAATCTGCTGGTCCGGTGGACAGGGTTTGGGTGGTGTCATGGGTGGGGGTGGGGGAGGGTGGGGGTGGGGGGGTAACTCCTTGATGACTAATTGCCAGGGATTTTTTAAACCACCAGAGAGGGCACACTGTCCAATCACTCAGCACTGACCCTCTGACAGTGCGGCACTCCCTCAGCACTGACCCTCTGACAGTGCGGCACTCCCTCAGCACTGACCCTCTGACAGTGTGGCACTCCCTCAGCACTGACCACCTGACAGTGCGGCACTCCCTCAGCACTGACCCTCTGACAGTGCGGCACTCCCTCAGCACTGACCCTCTGACAGTGCAATCAGTGCTCTGTTGGTTAAGTACTGGGATTCGTTTGGAAATGGGTACTAAGGATAATGGTTCCCTGGTGTGCGAATGGGGTGAAGGTACAGATAGCCGGGATCTAATTGAATGTTGGAGCAGGCTAGATGGTGACAGGATCAGTCTCAGCTTTGAAAGCTTCAATTAACCCCTGGCCTCTACCTCTTTGGGACAGAGAGTGGCAGACTTCCCCTCCTCTCTGTGTGGGAAAACACTTCACGAGGTCAGGGCAGTGTGGTGGCACAGTGGTTAGCATTGCTGCCTCAGAGTGCCATGGACCCGGGTTCGATTCCTGGATTGGGTCACTCTCTGTGTGGAGTCTGCACATTCTCCCCGTGTCTGCATGAGTTTCCTCCAGGTTTTTCGGTTTCCTCCCACAGTCCAAAGATATGTGGGTTAGGTAGATTGGCCGTGTTAAACCGTCCCTTAGTGTCAGGAGATTAGTAGGTAATGTGTGGGGTTACAGAAATTGGGCCTGGGTCGGATTGTGGTTGGTACAGATGTGATGGGCCGAATGGCCTCTTTGTACTGTCGGGATTTTATGATCACCCCTGGGCATCCTTGGTTGAATTTTAAGGTTCTGCGCCCCTTGTTCTGGTCCCTGTCCCACTGACCCCCCCCCCCCCCCCACAGAGGCAATCATTTCCCTCTCTCACCCCAACCAAAATCTTTCATCATCTTCAACACCCTCGTTTCGATCACCCCTTCACCTTCCTTACTCAAGGCAATCCCAGAATAACACAAGCATCTGTGTAACCCACCCTCATCATTTAACCCTTTGAATCCTGGGCTGGTGAATCCCAGCTGTTCTCCCTCAAGCGTAGCGTCTCCATCCTGAAACCTGAACCTAAATCTCCAGGTCGGGTCTAACTGAGCTTCATATAAACTGGAACGTAACACCCAGCCCTCTGAGATAAAGGCCAACATTCCAAAGTCTTTCCAATCATTTTGCATCACTGCCCACTCGCTGTTAGCACTCAGCCAGTCTGCCTACACCCCAGAATGAATAATAACAAGAATATAGAATCATAGAATCCCTACAGTGCAAAAGGAGGCCATTTGGCCCATCGAGTCAGCACTGACCACAATCCCACCCAGCTCCATCCCCATACATTTACCCTAGCTAGTCCCTCTGATCTTAAGAAGCAATTTAGCACGGCCAATCCACCCAACCCACACATCTTTCAGACGATGGGAGGAAACTGGAGCACCCAGAGGAAACCCACGCAGACATGGGGAGAACGTGCAGTCTCCGCACAAACAGTGACCCAAGGTCGGAATCAAACCCGGGTCCCTGGCGCTGTGAGGCAGCAGTGCTAACCACTGTGTTGCCGTGCCACTCTCTGGGAGGGGCCTGTGTGTATTATTATTTCTATTGTAGCCTGTTCTATACATCTGGATGGCTTACACAATCAGACTTACATTTCCCCCCACTTTGCTCTTTTGGAAACCTTCCCTCTCACCTCACTGAGAATATTTTGAAAATGGCACAATGAACTTATTCAATGCAAGAGAACTCCCCCAGTCTGAAATGACAAGAGATTGGTTTACCATTCTTTGTCTGATGGGCTGAATGGCCTTGTCTCTGCTTTCTTAGTCTAGGATTGAGTCAATGCCAATGGAACTCATGAATGCTCCTCCCTTAGAGGTGCCACTCCCTCCCTGGCCTGCAAACAGAATTCCCGGGCCCAGGAGCAGTCATGAGGCTGGGGAGTGAGACAGAGGAGAGCAATGTGATTTCCAGAACTATCCAGTGAGTCAGTAGATGGGTGAGTGAGTGTGTGTGAATGAATGAGTAAGTGAGTGTGTGTGAATGAGTGAGTAAGTGAGTGTGTGTGAATGAGTGAGTAAGTGAGTGTGTGTGAATGAGTGAGTAAGTGAGTGTGTGTGAATGAGTGAGTGAGTGGGTGAGTAAGGTGAGTGAAGGGGTGGGTGAGTGAGGTGGGTGGGTGAGTGAGGTGGGTGGGTGAGTGAGGTGGGTGGGTGAGTGAGGTGGGTGGGTGAGTGAGCAAGTGAGCAAGCGTGTGAGTGACAGGTTTGACAGACTAGGTACTGGGAGCTTGTTCCCTGTCCTGAGGAGTGTATCTAAAGACCATTAGATTATCTGGTCATTATCATATTGTTTGTGGGATCTTCCTGTGCACAGATTAGCTGCTGAATTTCCTGTGATCCAGCAGGGACCAGGCTTCAGAAGCATGTCACCAAAGGTAGTGAACTGGTTTTGTTTGAGAGGTTTTTGAGGAAGTTAGCCATATTAAGAAAAGTTTTAGAATTGTTTCAATATTTTGATTCCTTTGAGACGAATGATTCTAAACTTTTAAAATCACCATCTCTGTTTTTCTAACTTGACTGCTGCCCCCTGAGTAAATGAACAAAGACACTCCATGATCAAGAAGTATTTAACCCAACTCCGACAAGTTAATCTTCCCAGCACACGGCTTATAATTAAAATTGAGAGGTTTGGAAATGATGGATTAAAGAGAATTGAGAGTTTCCCAGTACAGATACACTGGGATGTGTTTAATTCAATTCCCACTGTCCATCCTTCATCTAACTTTTTTAGTCCAATCTTTTCCTTAATTCTTGGGGAGATTATTCCAATTTTACTTCCAGTTAATCCAGTTGCTGTCAGTTTGTTTTCTCAATTTCTGCTGAGATTATCCCAGTTTTCTGTTTATCCAATTTGCCTCCATTTTTATCCTCAATATTTGCTACAATTCCCAGTTTTTACCCAGTCTTCTTCCTGATCCCAATACCAATTCACTCAGATTCTTATTTTGGTTCTTAGTTTTTCTGGAAAATGCTGGAAATGCTCAGCCGGACTGGTGGATTCCGCGGAGAGAGAAACCATTCCAATGGAAGGGTGAACAGAGTCAGTGAGAGTGAGAGCCAGGGGAGAGAGGGAGACAGCGCAGCAGGGCTGAGAGTGAGGAACAGGACAGGGGGAGAGAGGGGCACAGCAGGGGGATAGGATGGGGCGGGGGTTAGGGGGTAGGGGTTGATACAGACAGAATGGGTGGGATTTTATGGCCTCGCTCGAGGGGGACTGGAAATTCCCGTCTGTTATCCGTCCCTCGCCCGCTCCAATTCTGTGGCGGGCAAGGCAGTAGAATTCCAGCAAATGGGAGAGAGTGAAATCATCCCCAAAATATCGTGCCAGGAATTCTGAGCAAACATCTCTCAGGGTGGTGAGAATGTGGAGGTCGCTGCCTCAAGGAGTGCTCAAAGCTCCCTCTGTCCCTCCAACACTCCCTCTTTAGCTCTTTCCCTCTCACGGTGGCACAGTGGTTAGCACTGCTGCCTCAAAACACCAGGGACCGGGTTTGATTCCAGCCTCGGGTCACTGTCTCTGTGGAGTCTGCAAATTCTCCCCGTGTCTGTGTGGGAGACGGTGCAGACTCAATGGGCCAAATGGCCTGTTTCTGCACTGTAGGCACTCTTATGGCTCTGTCTCTCTTTCTTTGTATATCCTGTATCTCCCTCTCCTCTCTCTCTATCCAGTATATCTGTTTCTATATATCTCTCCCTCTATCTTAAACCTGTAGCTGTCCCTCGCTGTATTCTGTATCTCTATCCTCTACCCTCCCCCACCCTCCCCCGTCACCCTCCCCCCCGTCACCCTCCTCTATCCTGTAACTTTATCTCCAACTATCCTCTTGCTATTCTAAGACCATAAGACATTGGAGCAAAGTTAGGCCACTCGGCCCATCGACTCTGCTCCACCATTCAATCATGGCTGATATTTTTCTCATCCCATTTCTCCTGCCCTTTCCCCATAGCCCCTGATCGCTTTGTTAATCCTCTCTGTCTTTCTCTCTCTCTATCCTTTCTCTGTCTATTTCTCTACGCTCTCTATATCTGTCAATTTCTCTATCTATCCTCTCTCTCCTATATCTCTCTGTCCTCTCAATCTCCCTCTATTTCTCCCCCCATCCTCTCTCTCTCAATTCTCTTCCTCTCTCTCCTCTCCATCTCTCCCATTCTATCCTCTTCCTCTCTCATTCCCCTCTATCCTCTCACTATCTAGCCTCTCTCTATCTTCCTCTCTATCACTCCCCCTCTATGCCCTCTCTATCCTCTCTTTCTCCCTCTCTATCTTCCTCTATCACTCTCTCTCTATCACTCTCTCCCTCTCTATCCTCTCTCTATCACTCCCTCCCTCTCTATCACTCACCGTGTTGTGAAGCCGTTCCGCCTCCACAGTTGTTACTGAGGCCGGGCTGATCCTTCCCTCTCCTGCCGGCCTCCCTGTCCCCCACAGCCGGTTCGCTCTCCCGGTTCATGCCGCCCGCTCGCCGCAGGTCCAGCAGATGACTGACCGAGAAACTCTTCTTGCTGTGGGCAGCTTCTGGCGGGTCCAGCCGGGCCGATTGCGGGGAGCTCCTCTCCATCCGTTTGACCAACTAAACCTGTCCCCCTCCCTGGAGCCTTCCCCAGCCTGTAAGCAGCAGAAACAGCTGCAGAAAATTACTGCAATCTTCCCTCAAACTTCTGGGAAACTTTTCCCAAACTTTTGGGAAACTTTTCCGTTTCTTTCAAACACTCAGGATCCAATCTGGCTGACGTACGTGGAAGAAATCCTTTCAGCGTTCTGGCAGTTGCACTCCTCCCAGCTCAGTCTCTCCCCCGGGACACTAACACAACTTGGAGAAAAAAAACCTTTTTACAGAAAGATTCAAACAGCGTTGGCTTTTATACAGAGTACAACTCTCCAAATCTACACACCCCTCCCAGCAACAGCTACCCTCCCTTCCCACCCTCACATTCCCACTCCGAAAGAATAAATAAAAATACCCAGAAACAGGGATGCTCAGAGGTTTGGGAAAAGTTGCCTGTTCTGGGATCAGGGCCCAGTCCAAAGCGCAAACGGACCTCCCCAAACTTTCACACCCTTACCATTCCCCTCAGGATGGAGGGGTTATATATAAAATATCAGATACTCGGGAGTGAGTTACAGACTGGAATCTAATCGAGGGGTTCGGGGTGGTTTATATGTAGAATAATAGATACCCGGGAGTGAGTTACAGACTGGAATCTAATCGAGGGGTTCGGGGTGGTTTATATGTAGAATAACAGATACCCGGGAGTGAGTTACAGACTGGAATCTAATCGAGGGGTTCGGGGTGGTTTATATGTAGAATAATAGATACCCGGGAGTGAGTTACAGACTGGAATCTAATCGAGGGGTTCGGGGTGGTTTATATGTAGAATAACAGATACCCGGGAGTGAGTTACAGACTGGAATCTAATCGAGGGGTTCGGGGTGGTTTATATGTAGAATAACAGATACCCAGGAGTGAGTTACAGACTGGAATCTAATCGAGGGGTTCGGGGTGGTTTATATGTAGAATAACAGATACCCGGGAGTGAGTTACAGACTGGAATCTAATCGAGGGGTTCGGGGTGGTTTATATGTAGAATAACAGATACCCAGGAGTGAGTTACAGACTGGAATCTAATCGAGGGGTTCGGGGTGGTTTATATATAGAATAACAGATACCCGGGAGTGAGTTACAGACTGGAATCTAATCGAGGGGTTCGGGGTGGTTTATATATAGAATAACAGATACCCGGGAGTGAGTTACAGACTGGAATCTAATCGAGGGGTTCAGGGTGGTTTATATATAGAATAACAGATACCCGGGAGTGAGTTACAGACTGGAATCTAATCGAGGGGTTCAGGGTGGTTTATATTTGGAATAACAGATACCTAGGATTGAGTTACAGACTGGAATCTAATCGAGGGCTTTGGGGTGGTTTATATACAAAGTAACAGATAGCTGGGAATGAGTTAGACTGGAATCTAATCGAGGGGCTTGGGGTGGTTTATATATAGAATAGATGCCTGGGAGTGAGTTACAGACTGGAACCTAATCAAGTGTCCTGGTGGTTTATATATAGAATAAGTGTCTGTGGTCTTGGGTATGGATGCAGGTTGTGAAAGTGAACACATTGGCAATCAGGGGAATATTGTAGCTTCTGTCTCAAGCCTGGAATACAGTGTGAAAGAGGCTTAATCAGGCCTGGTCCTGGACATAGTGTCGAGGTACCTCACAAGAGGTTATTGCAGAAGGTCAGGGGACGAGTTGGGGGTAGGGTGTTAGCGTGGATAGAGGATTGGTTGTCAAATAGGAGGCAGAGAGTGGGGGTCAATGGGTGCTATTCGGATTGGCGGATGGTGACTAGTGGAGTGCCCCAGGGGTCGGTGCTCGGGCCTCAGCTATTTACCATTTATATAGATGATCTGGAGGAGGGAACCGAGTGTAGGGTGTCGAAATTTGCTGATGACACCAAGATTGGTGGAACAGCAAATTGTGCGGAGGGTGTGGAGAGTCTACAGAAGGATCTAGATAGGCTGGGCGAATGGGCCAGGAAATGGCAAATGGAATTTAATGTTGGCAAGTGCGAGGTGGTCCACTTTGGTAGGAATAATGGTAGAAAGGATTATTACTTACGTGGCGAAAAACTGCAGCAGGCGACGGTGCAGAGGGACCTTGGGGTCCTTGTGCATGAGTCGCAAAAACCCAGCTTGCAGGTGCAGCAGGTGGTCAGGAAGGCGAATGGGATGCTGGCCTTCATAGCGAGGGGGATTGAATATAAAAGTAGGGAGGTCTTGCTGCGGCTGTATAGGGCATTGGTGAGGCCGCAGCTGGAGTACTGTGTGCAGTTTTGGGCGCCACACCTGCGCAAGGATATTTTGGCCTTGGAGGGAGTGCAGAGGAGGTTTACTAGGCTGATGCCGGAGTTGAGGGGGTTGAGCTATGAGGAGAGGCTGAATAAACTAGGCTTGTACTCTTTAGAGTTTAGAAGAATGAGGGGAGATCTCATTGAGACATATAAGATGATGAATGGGATGGATAGGATAGAGGTGGAGAGACTCTTCCTGCTCAGAAAGGACAGTAGGACTGGGAGGCACAGCCTCAAGATAAAGGGGGGGGGGCGGTTTAGAACGGAGTTGAGGAGGAACTTCTTCACTCAAAGGGTGGTGAATCTCTGGAATTCTCTGCCCGTTGAAGTGGTGGAGGCTGCCTCGCTAAATATTTTTAAGAAGCGGATTGATGGGTTTTTGATAAAAGAGGGGATTAAGGGTTATGGGGAGAGGGCGGGAATGTGGAACTGAGCCACGACAGATCAGCCATGATCTTATAGAATGGCGGGGCAGGCTCGAAGGGCTAGATGGCCTACTCCTGCTCCTATTTCTTCTGTTCTTATGACTGAGGAATCCAACACCAGTCCTCTTCCCTGTATCTCAAAACACAAACCACTAGCTTGCTGATATCATGCTGGAACAGGACACATCCCTGGCAGGTCGAATGGGTTTGCGAAGGCTGATATGGAAAGAATACGAACAATTTCCCCTCTGGAGGCAAAGCCCCATCCTGATCTCACCTGGAAATAAGATGGAGCTAGGATGGAACTTCTGCCCAGACATCAGAGGGGAGCAAGAGAAAGAGACGGCCCACTCCAGGACAATGCAGGGAAATTATGTGTGGAGTCACAGGAAGTGGGTAAGATCCTTAATGAGTACTTTATACCGGTGTTCACCCAGGAGAAGGACATGATGGATGTTGAGGTCAGGATAGGTATGTCAATGCACTATAGAATGTCAATATATCAAAGGAGAAAGTATTGAGTATCCTAAATTCCATTAAGGTAGACAAGTCCCCAGGGCTGGATTGGGATCTAACCCAGGTTACTGTGGGGGACAAGGGGAGAAATAGCTGGGTCCTTAACAAATATCTTCACATCCTCTTTCACCACAGGCAAGATTCCAGAGGACTGGAGAATAGCCAATGTTATTTCCTTGTTTAAGAAAGGAAGCAGGGATAATCCAGGGAATTATAGGCCGGTGAGCCTTACGTCAGTGCTGGGGAAGGTTTTGGAGAAGATCCTGAGGGACAGATTACACACACATTTGGAGGAAAATGGGCTACTTAGTGACGGGCATCAGGTTTTGTATGGGGAAGGTCATGTCTCACCAACTTGATTGAGTGTTTTGAAGAGGTGGATCATTTCTATAGTGTCTTCTGAGAGAAATGTATTTCTAAAGTGTGTGGTCTCACAAACCTCGAGGAGGATTTATAGTGTTCTCTTCTGAGCAGGAAGCTGGCATTGAGTGTTGCTTTTAGCAACTGCTTAGTGTCATTGGTGAATGTTCCTTCTCTCTCTTGTAGAGAGATGGCGAAAGAGAACACAGTCTAAGTTGATCTTCCTCTACACCCTAACTATGACTGTAACACTACATTCTGCACTCTCTCCTTTCCTTCTCTTGAATGATGTGCTTTGTCTGTGCAGCGTGCAAGAAACAATACTTTTCACTGTATGCTATCTACAGATTATCCACTGACACCAGCTCGAGTTAAGGTTCTACATGGGGAGAACATGCAGACTTCACGCAGACAATGACTCAAGCCAGAAATTGAACCTGGGTCATTGGAGCTGTGAGGTAGCAGTGTTAACCACTGTGACAGTCATTGGTGTGATGCACATTAGATCTGATCTGGTTTATTATTGTCACATGTATTAGTACACAGTGAAAAGTGAAAAGCTTCTTGCATGCAATACAGACAAAGCATATCAATCATAGAGAGGAGAGGAGAGGGTGCAGGATGTAGTGTTACAGTCATAGCTAGGGTGTAGAGAAAGATCAGCTTAATGCAAAGTAGCTTCATTCAAAAGTCTGACAGCAGCGGGGAAAAAGCTGTTCTTGAGTCAGTTGGTATGTGATCCCAGACTTTTGTATCTTTTTCCTGATGGAAGAAGTTGGAAAGAGAGAAAGTCCAGGGTGCGTGGGGTCCTTAATTATGCTGGCTGCTTTACCAAGGCAGTGGGAAGTGTAGACAGAGTCAATGGATGGGAGACTGATTTGTGTGATGGATTGAGCTACATTCACAACCTTTTGTAGTTTCTTGCGCAGAGCAGGAGCTCATACCAAGCTGTGATACAATCAGAAAGAACGCTTTCTATAGTGCATCTATAGAAGATGGTGAGAGTTGTCTCTGACATGGCAAATTTCCTTAGTCTTCTGAGAAAGTAGAGGCGTTGAGACCATAGCTGTTCAGTACTTGAACTTCCCTCTTCCTTCTGGTCCAATATGTTCTTATGTTCTTATAATATCCTAAGAAGCCATTGGACCTCCATTGGATTGGTGCATGGTTATACTTGGCAAAGTGCCGCAGTTGTTTACCGTTGCTTTCTGCAGTGTAGCTGACCAGGAAATTCTCCCGATCTTACCATCTGCCCTCAGTCCTATTGGAAAGATTTACATGCCGATATTTAGTCCGCCTGTTTGCTGCTTTCTGAATGTGGTGAGCTGGTTTCCTGAACCAATTCAGGATTGTGCGGTCAAGGTTGGTAGAGTGTGGTTTGGTGAGGAATTCCAGGATCGTGACCCAGTTACCAGGAAGGAACAGTGCTGTCTGAATTAGAATGGAGCGTGTGTGAGGTGGAGGCAAGTGTGGAGGTGATGAGAGGGGGCAAGACTGCACTCAGGATGGCTAGTGAATCAGCTCTGAGGGGGATTTACTACATTGCAGTTGCTCAGTAACTTTGGTAGCTTTGCAGTCCAAAGATGTGTGGGTTAGGTTGATTAGAGTCATAGAGATTTACAGCATGGAAACAGGCTCTTCAGCCCAACTTATCTATGCCACCCCTTCTTTTTAACCACTAAGCTAGTCCCAATCCCCACATTTGGCCCATATCTTTCGATACCCATCTTACCCATGCAACTGTCTAAATGCTTTTTAAAAGACAAAATTGTACCTGCCTCTACTACTACCTCTAGCAGTTCGTTCCAGATACTCACCATCCTGCGTGTGAAAGAATTGCCCCTCTGGACCCTTTCGTATCTCTCCCCTCTCACCTTAAACCTATGCCCTCTAGTTTTAGGCTCCCCTACCTTTGGGAAAAGATATTGATGACCTAGCTGATCTGTGCCCCTCATTATTTTATAGACCTCTATAAGATCATCCCTCAGCCTCCTACGCTCCAAGGAAAAAAGTCCCAGTTTACCCAGCCTCTCCTTATAACTCAAACCATCAAGTTCGGGTAATGTTGACCATGCTAAATTAGCCCTAGTGTCAGGGTGACTGCTGGGGTAACTATGAGGGGTTATGGGAATAGAGACTGAGTGGGATTGTTGTTAGTGCAGGTCATTCTACGATAGACAAGCACTAGGGGCATACTTTGCAATTTCATTTTCCATGTCAGACTGAATTAACCAAGGCCCCTGATCATCACGTGGTTATCATGCAGCTGGTTCCAACTAGATTAAAGATCGCCCCTACATTCCTGCCCCCCTTCCCCCACCCACCCCCACTCTATCATTATAATTTTGCAACATCAGCAGCTGGTTTGAATCTCTTCACATCTGTAATCAATGATTTTTAGCCACTTTCCCATCAGTCGGGATGCCGCTGAAGAACGCGAGAGAGGAGGGACAGCTGAGGCAGCGGCTAAACAAATTACAGCAAAGAGCAAACCCACCCACTGCTCGCACGCTATCCTGGATTCGAATCCTGGCAACGAGCGACAGTATCTTCAGTCGAGAAAAACCACTTCACAGTACAGCGACCCCTGGTGTAGGGGCCCCTGGCGCAGGGACCCCCAGCACAAGGACCCCCAGAAGGTGACCTCCCAGTGCAGGGACCCCCAGTAGCAGGCCCTCAGTCCAAGGACCTCCTAATAGAGGACCCCAGTGCAGGGACCCTTAGTAGAGAACCCCCAGTGCAGGGACTCCCAGTAGGGGACACCCAGTAAGGGACCCCCAATAGATGCCCCCGCCCCACTCCCCCCCCAGTGCAGGGATTATCAGTAGGGGTCTCCGGTAGGGGCCCCAAGTAGGCCATTCTCAAATCAACCTCCCAACCTTCAAATAGCCAGATGAAAGGCAGCAGGAAAATGAGTAACAGGATCCAGAGGATTTTATTTTTGCTCATTCCACAGGTTTCATCAAGTGAAGCAATTGAGGCCATCTTCTTCTTTACGTAGCACCTTTATAACATCCCGAGCTATTTCACAAGAAGTGTTATCAAACAAAAACCTGAGGCTGAGCCATATGGGAAGATGTTGGGCCAGATCACCTTGAGAGGAGGAAAGATACAGACAGGAAACGAGGCTTGGAGAGGGGAATCCAGAGCTTCAGGCAGCTGCAGACACTCCTGCCAGTGGAGCAATTAAAATGGGGGAAGCTCAGGAGGCCATATCCAGAGGAAGCTTGGGATTGTGGGGCTGGCGAAGGGAAGAGTGGGAGTGTATCTGATGCCCCTTGTTAACTTAGTCCTCCACCCTGGGACTATGGTAACGATCCAGTTCTCAGCTTATGGTCCCCACAGATCCTCATGGTACAGTCTGGTTTCAGGGTGGGTTTGATGGGTGTGGCCCATTCTGAAAACTGTACAGACTTGATGGTGCCCAAGTCTTCCAGCCTTTTCAGTTAGACCTTACTTTCTGATATAACGCGCATGGTGAAAGAGCAGGCACAGGGCTCAAATAAATTTAGTTTTGACCCCTTTTATTTGACCAAGCTCCCTTTGAACATCTCCCGGTTTTTACATAAGAACTAGGAGCAGGAGTCGGCCATCTGGTCCCTCCAGCCTGCTCCACCGTTCAATAAGATCATGGCTGATCTTTTCGCTGACTCAGCTCCACTTACCTGCCCGCTCACCATAACCCTTAAATTTTTGAACAGTAAAGGAATTGTCTATTCTTGCCTTAAAAACATTCAGTGAGGTAGCCTCAACTGCTTCACTGGGCAGGGAATTCCACAGATTCACAACCCTTTGTGTGAAGAAGTTCCTCCTTAACTCGGTGCTAAATCTGGAGTTCTTGAAATCGTCCATCCTGGTCCTTGAATATTTCCAGCCAGTTCAGTTTTATCGGTTTTAACCAGTCCCACCCCATGAGACTGATCTGTTGTCCTTCAATCACCATAATGGGCAGCGGAGCAGACTGGCTGCTATACAAAACCAGCACAGAGGTTGTCCTGTGGCAGTATTGTGTCTTTATGAAATGTATTTCAATCATGTTCCTGTGTGACATTTTATTGGTGCCGTGATGTCTTTAACTGGTGTCCTGTATTGTTACTGGGGCAGATTAAATGCCATGGTGTTTAATCTGGCCTAATGCAGTGTCCTGTGGTTTTATGGTTCTTTGGGGATTGCTGAGTGGAGCCTGATTGAGGATGATTGACATGTCAGCTGACATGCCTGTGGACAGCTTTTTCTAAATAGAGCTTTCCAAGGTTTTAGCTTTGTTTCAGTAGCTGTGAGAAGTTGATGGAAAAAGGCAGTGTCCCTGTCTGTCTCTCCAGGAACTTTCTGGAAATTCCAAGACGGGGGAGCAGAGATTTAATCCAACATTCAAAGGGCCCATTCACAGCAGGTGTTAAAAAGCTGCAAGCCCGGCATCACTTCTGTGCCAACTCTGAAGAAGGATGTGGGTGAGATGCTGTTTGACTTGGAACAACAGAGATAGCTAGCTGTTAGGGGTTATACTATGTAATATTTAAATCTTGTAATTGGTAAAAGTTATGCCAATTCTGTGTTATATTCTAACTACATTCTTAAATAAACTTAGTTTGAAAGGAGCATGCTCGTGGGTTACCTGAATCATACCTGGAATGAAACATCTTACGTTCACCTGTATCAAATCCAAATGTCTCGGCTAACTTCATAAAAGGGAATTGCCTGAGGAAGGAGCAACGCTCCAAAAACTTGATTCCAAATAATCCTGTTGGACTTTAACCACGTGTCGTGAGATTTCTTACCGCCTTCACCAAATACCTTGGAGTTTCTGGCCTGGGCCTTAACTGTGCCCAATGTTCTTAAATGTTTCTCCAGTTTATGTACAAGGTAGGCTGAGGCTCAAGGGCTGTAGCCTCTTCAGGAGATGCTCGAACGTCTTTTCCCTAATGACAGTGACCACCGTGCCAGTATCAACCTCCATCTTCAGGGGCCTGCTGTTTACCATTTGGACAATCTTGATAAGTGGCACCTTGCTGAGTTGATTGTGTGTAGAAGCCTTGGATTCCACCTCTGGTTCCTCCACTAGTTTATTCACAGGGGTGGTACCTATTGTATCTTTTTTAATGGAGTATTTTATGCAGCCTGCCTGACTTGACACTGAGCTTGCTAGTGACCCTTCTTTTTACAATTAAACATAATTTCAGCATCGGCACGTCCTTCAAGGGGAGTTTCCTCCACACCTAAAGCATATCTAAAACCCAGATTATGAGTGACTCTTCTCAGGCTCCGCTGTGCCCTCCCCCGGCCTGTTCCTCACTGCAGCCGCTTCCACCACAACTGTGTCCCTCATTCTGCACGCCTGGTGGTTTGTACAAGCCTGGAGACCTGCATATGCCAGACGACTTGCACATGCCTGGTAGCTCACACATGCTTCAGTCACTTGGGCCATTTTGACTGCTTTCTACAGCAAGACTTTTGTTTCAGCTTCTTTTGGGTGTTGGGATTTTTGATCCCACATAATAAACAGTCTCTCAGCGTAACACCCAGTGCAGCTACAAACTCGGTGTGGTCTGCTCGCCATCAAAGTCTGGCCACAAAGCTCGAGACTGTCTCTCCTCTCTAACCGCAGAATTAATCTTATATCTTTGCGTTATTACAGAAGGCCGAGGGTTGTAGTGCTCCTTCACCAAGTTAATTAGCTCAAACAATTCAGTACCTGCAGCTTCTGGTGATTTTTAACTCCTCACCAGGCCCCATCAGTACCATCCACTCCACCCTCCCCTCAGACTATGCACCATCCCCCAGACTACACAGCGTGCTCTGCCTGCACCATCCCCCCAGATCATGCAGTGCACCATCAGTGTGGCACCCTCTCTCCACTGACCCCCACCCCACCCCTCACTGTGCAGAATCCCCCTCTGCACTGTTCCTGGGAGTCTCAGGCTAGATTTTACATTCAAGCCCCAAGGGTAGAATTCAATCCTATTAGCATCTGATCCAGAGGTGAGAGAAGCAGCGTATCGTCCAGGGCCAGTCAGCTTTATAAATATCAAACATGGAACTGGTGCATTGAGCACAATAATTACACACATTATAGCAATCCTGGGTTATTCCTGCAGGCAGTAAATGCCATAACAGAGAGCTGTAGGAGGGAATTCCTACAGCAGTGATACTTTCAAATGACAAAACACACATGTCACACAAAAATAATCCATTTATTTAATAAATTATGATATCTGATAAATTGTATTGTTTAAAAATTGAACCAAGTTTCTTGGGCCTCAACCTGTTGTGAGATCTGAACGCGTTTCCTCCAAACTTCAAACGCCACACAAGACTGGGGGGTGGTCGAGAGAGAGAGAGCACAGAGGCAGAGACTGGAAGGCTCTAATGGTGAGAATTCCCCAGAGTGAGTAATCGATTAAAAAAGGCCAAAACCCTGGAAATACTTAGTCTGAGATTCATACCGGGCTAACATTAGCAAGGAGACACTGCTCGTAAGTAACGCCCCAAAGCTGAGGTAACTGGGGAACCAAGGTTGCTCAGACTGAGGTTTCTCAAGGGGGTTAATGCAGTGGGTGGATAGATAATTCTGGCTAAGGGAGAAACACTGGCCAGATTGGGCCTCTGGTTACAAGACGTGATCTTGAAGGGTACAACATTCCCTCATTGCTGGACTGAACTCTCACCCAGATCAGAAGCTTCATTCCTGCCAGGGACTTGTTATTGGAAAGCTAATAGCTTTTGGTGAACGGAAAAAACAACCAGTTGATTCCAGCTCATTCTGCGCGACAAATACAAAATACCCCAGTATCCCACCTCTTCCCTGGAAACTCTGCTCTGAAGAAATGCAGTGATGATACAGGTGTAGTCAGATTCCAGAAAAGGACATGAAACTGTTTACACTGTCTCTCAGCATCCTGTTCAATGCTTCCCTCAGATATATCCACTGGGGGAAAGGCGGTTCCAGGTCATTTTGGGATGAAGTCTGATTCAGTTGTGCTCTGTGTTATGCTTCAGGTTTCTTCTAGATCACACCCAGTGCCTGGAGCCGTGTGCCATTCTCTTCTCTTTACCTCTCTCACTCTCCCCCAGTGACCCCCTGTGCGAGGTAGGGGTGTCAGTGAGCTTCACCTCAGGGCCAGACTGTACACCTGGTAAATCTCATCCGGGAAGTTGTCCTGTTTCTCCTCCGCTAGCACGTGAAGACCCGCTAGTCGCACGATGGCCCGCAGAGAGGACAGGTCCCGGCAGACACTGCTGTCCACCTCGTCCTCAATCACCCCATCCTGACTCACATTGTCCTTCACACAGATGATCCCGTTGGGGCGAAGACCCTTTTGGCACCTCTTTAGGAACTGGGTGAGGTGAGCGTCAGTCAAGTGCCCTGAAACAATGTCGAGAGAGACTCAGTGACCCCCTTATGGAAACTACAGGAGGCCGTGGAACATAATTCATACCTTGGCCTACATTCATAGAATTGTAAAAATTACAATGCACGAAGCAGCTATTCTGCCCATCACACCGGTGCTGTCTCTTTGAAAGAGCTATTCAATTAGTCTCATTCTCTTTCCTACAGCCTGGCAAATTTCTCCAGTGAGAATCCAATTTCCCCTTTGAAAGTTCCTCTTGAATCTGCTTCCATCACCTTCCAGATCACAGCAACTCGTTGGGTCAAATCTAATTCTCCACATCTTCTCCTCTGGTTCTTTTCTCTCCAATCTGTGTCCCTCTGGTTACCCACCCTCTCCCACTGGAAACACTTGCTCCTTACGTACTCCATCAAAACCCTCCATACTTCCCCCTTAACTATCACTATTCTTAAGGATACAATCCCAGCTTCTCCATCTATCTGAACTCCCTGTTCCCTGGAACATCCCCTCCGTCCCTCCCCAAGGCCTTGCCTTCTTCCCTAAAGTGCAAAGCCCAGTCAGACCATATGTGCCAGGTGACCAATGATTTATGAAGATTTAATTTAATCTCTCTTGCTTTTGTACTCTCTGCCTCTATTTATAAATCCTGTGAATTGCCCAGTTGAATTGACAGCAGAAATTTATACAAGCGCCTCTTGTGAGCTGAATATTGTGCTGACTGGCTCATTGCTAACATCACTCTCCATTGTGCCGAGTCACTTACAACAAGAGTGCCCTGTACACGGACTCCAGCATGTGCTGAGGGTGATGGCCACTAAGAACAGTCTCTACCTACAGTGTCTGCATAATTACTGGGCTAGAGGGCTGGCAGCTTGAGTCCTGCTGCTGCTCACTATCCCTGCGGAACTGCACCTCGAGGCACCAGGCTTGGACAGCTTGTCATTAGCCTTCAACACTGCTCAGTGCAAGATCAACCCCCAGTGTTGTGCTTGAGGCGAGGTACTGGGAAGGAGGGGCATCAGGGCTAACGGTATCCCAGCCCCTGGTATTGGGGTGACAGGGAGGGGGCAGAGATACTGGTATTCCAGCTTGACTCAGCACCCAAAGATCAGAGAGAATTTCCAGGGTGGGAAATCCCCTGACGGGTAACTGTTGTTAGGTTTCAGAGGTGTTACTGAGTGATAAGGGGCTGTCGCAGACACACGAGGGGACACTGACAGCAGAGGCTCATTAAAGACAGGCTGGATTTTACAATGACAAGACAACAGTAATCCTTAGAGAACAGCTCAGTTCACAGGGTAAGTATCATTTGTTTCTGGTCTGTGTTGTACTGGGTAAATGTGCACAGTCCAGGGCAGCTGTCTATTCGCTCTGTGCTCAGGACGTAGCTTCGATTCTCAGCTGCATCACTCAGTTGGAATGATGGGTGGGGGGGTAGAAAAGGGCCCAGGGCCAATGGGGATTGGGGAAAATCAGCTGTTTTATTTTTATTAATTTGTGGGACACGGACATCACTGGCTGGCCTAGTTGCCCTTGAGAAGGTGGTGGTGAGCTGCCTTCTTGAATTGCTGCAGGTCGACCCACAATGCCATTAGGAAGGGAATTCCAGGATTTTAACCCAGCGACTGTGAACGAATGGCGATAGATTTCCAAGTCAGGACAGTGAGTGGCTTGGAGGGAAACTTGCAGGCGGTGGTGTTCCCATGAATCTGCTGTCCTTGTCCTTCTAGCTGGAAATGGTTGTGGGTTTGGAAGGTGCTAAGGAACTTTGGTGAATTGCTGCAGTGCATTTTGTTGATAGTACACACTGCTGCTACTGAGTCAGTGGTGGAGGGAGTGGATGTTTGTAGATGTGGTGCCAATCATGCGGGGCTTTGTCCTGGATGGTTTTGAGCTTCTTGAGTGTTGTTGGAGCTGCACCCATCCAGGCGAGTGGGAAGTATTCTATCATGCTCCTGACTTGTGCTGGTGTCTCCATTCCTTACCTTAAACCAATGATCTGATGTCATAGTCAGAGATTTACAGCATGGAAACAGGCCCTTTGGCCCACGTACATAAATGTTAGCATGAACAGTGGGGCTGAATGGCCTGTCTCTGCTGCACATTCTATGACTACCTGAGTGAGTAGTAACTGAGAACAAGCCTGGACCTGACTATTTAAGGCAATTGGCAACAGAACCAAAGACATCATAAGAACATAAGAAATAGGAGGAGTAGGCCATCTAGCCCTTCGAGCCTGCCCCGCCATTCAATAAGATCATGGCACGTGGAACGAATGATTGTATGCAGCAAGTGGTTAGAATCTGGAACGCACAGCCTGAAAGGCTGGTTAATTGTGTCCTGTGACAGGGGATTAGATAAACATCTGAACGGAAAGAGCAAAGAGTGGGTCGAACTAAACTGCTCTATTGAGAGCTGGCATGGACTCGATGGGTAGAACGGCCTCCATCTGTGCATAACCATTCTCTGGTTCTCTCAAAGTCAGCTAACTCATCAATATAGTTCCCATCATGAATATCAGACAGCATACACAATGAGCAGTGTAACTGGTGTAACTGTACATTAATACATACTGACTGATATTGTTGAAGAAAATTACCTTTGCTACTGCAAACTATAACCCCAAACCAGTTATGGGAGAGTGAAAGTACTAAAGCTAATGTAATTGGATCTGAAAGTGCTACTATTTTCTTGAGTGGTTTTTCTTCAAGTGCCCCTTAAGGAGGGATGAACTGTGAGCAAACACAGCTGTCTCTGAAGTACACAGAGCAGCATTAAGACCTAATGACTGAGGATTTGAGAGCGTCGCTGATCTAAACAGCTAATGGCTTTCAACGTGGTGTTCATACAGCCGACGGCCCATTTTAAATGCAGATGTTTTAGGCAGTGGAGTTCGTACAGCATTAAGCTCACCCAGTAGAGAGTTATTGATGCCTGTGCGATGTACCTCAATAAGAGATAGAGTTTCCAGAGATTGGGGAAAAGAGGCAGAATTGCTGCAGAGTGCATTAAAAATCTTACACTTGTGGTCCCTTCTTTCAAATTCCTCTGCATGAGTTTATAGTAGAAACTGCCTATGTAAAAACCTGTCACACTTCAGATTTACAGGTGTCAGCCCGACAGAGAAGTCCACCTGCCGTAACTAACTGCTTCTCTCTGCCTCAAACTGCAGAATGTTTTGCTATTTCAGTTTAAATAATCAGGTGAAAAGTATTTTGTGAAACTAAAGATGGAAAGGAGGATTTTTAAATTGGGCATCGAATGGGACCTGTTATTAGTCATTGCACCTGGTTTCACCTGAACATCACACTTGGTCTCAAGACCCTGATGCATAATTTGATTCTTGAAATCAGTGAAAAATTATATTATCTTATGTCTACATGCACATCCTATCAATTTACTTCACTACAAATGTGGACACACATTTCAAATTCTGTAACTGGCAGCACAGTGGTTAGCACTGCTGCCTCACAGCATCAGGGACCTGGGTTCGATTCCTGGCTTGGGTCACAGTGTGTGGACTTTGCATGTTCTCCCCATGTCTGCATGGGTTTCCTCTGGGTGCTCCAATTTGCTCCCACAGTCCAAAGATGTGTGGGTTAGGTTGATCGGTCATGCTAAATTGCCCCTTAGTGTCCCGGGATGCATAGGTTAGAGGGATTAGTGGGGTAAATTTGTGGGGATAGGGCCTAGGTGGGATTGTTGTCAGTGCAGACTCAATTGGCTGAATGGCCTCTTTCTGCACTGTAGGGATTCTATGATCTGCATTTATAATGAAACCTTCCCTTGTAAACACGTCATGTTACTATATGCTTCCATGATGAGGAGTTCAGTGCGACCACAGGTGGGAGAGTGTAATGGGGTAAGAGGTTTACATGGGCAAATACTATTATAAATGAGGATGCAGTAAGGACTGAATATAACGCAGTCTTCATTTTAGAATTCTATGTTCACACTCTGGCTCTGATTCCCTGCCCTCTAACTCTGCACTTGGTCTCAATACGTGTGACAGACTCACTGACTAACAGCAATTTCACTCCGTGCCTTACCTATTACCCACTGGATCCAGATAACATCATATCTCTGGGGCTGTGGGATGAAGTCCTGCAGGCCACAGCAGTAGTAGTTGCCCACACGACTGCCTTCCTCCCCTAGATGCGCCTTCGCCTTAGCTAAGAAGCTCTCCGTCACATCCACCATGTCGACAATTTTAAACAGAGGCAGCAGCAACCTCTTGGTGATCCTGCCAATCCCAGCACCGCAGTCCAGAGCGCAGCCCATGCCGGCTTTCCCCGAGCCTTCCTGTTGACAGTGAAAGATGGCGTAAAATTGTTGCAAGACAGTGCAGTCACTCTCCAGTGGCCCAGAACGATCAGGTCTGTATTGGGTACTGGGCAGGCACCAAAATTCAGTCATTTTCCAATAAGAGGGAGGCCATGGATTGGGATAAACCCATTCACAGCCGGATGAATTAAACATCCCCTGGCTCTCACGCTTAAACACATCAAAACATTTTTTATTGGAGTGGGAGACAGGAAAGAAACAATTCTGTTCTGTTTGTTGTGAATATCTGGCTTATAATTCATAAATGTTTTAGAATACAACTTTTATCTTAAGGAAATAAAGATTTAAACTGTAGAAAAATGTGAGCATCTGATGTGAATCTGCTAAAAACTCTGATGTAAATGCAATTAAAACAAGCCTGGGTTTGTGACATACATAAGGCAGTCTGTGTTTGTTGTGTAAAATCAGAATTTATACCACAGCAGAAATAAAAATTTGAACAAATGATCAACGACTAAATGTGTAAAGGCATCAGGGAGTCTGGAGAGGGGCAATTTTATCCATTATAAAGATAAATTATTCCTATGGGTTGCAGAATTACAGAATTGGGTTGAAGGCCAAATTATTTGTTTGCAGTTGTTTGCATAAACACAAAGCTTTTTTTGATTCGTTTATGGGGTGTGGATGTCACTGGCTAGGCCAGCATTTTTTGCCCATCCCCAATTACCCTTCAGAAGGTGACAGTGAGCTGCCTTCTTGAACTCATTGCAGTCTGAGGTGTAGGTATTTCCACAGTGCTGTTAGGAAGGGAATTCCAGGATTTTGACCCAGTAACAAAGATATTTTGGCCTTGGAGGGAGTGCAGAGGAGGTTTACTAGGCTGATACCGGAGTTGAGGGGGTTGAGCTATGAGGAGAGGCTGAATAAACTGGGCTTGTACTCGTTAGAGTTTAGAAGAATGAGGGGAGATCTCATTGAGACGTATAAGATGATGAATGGGATGGATAGGATAGAGGTGGAAAGACTCTTCCCGCTCAAAAAAGACAATAGGACTAGGGGGCACAGCCTCAAGATAAAAGGGGGGCGGTTTAGAACGGAGTTGAGGAGGAACTTCTTCACTCAAAGGGTGGTGAATCTCTGGAGTTCTCTGCCCGTTGAAGTGGTGGAGGCTGCCTCGCTAAATATTTTTAAGACACGGGTTGATGGGTTTTTGATAGGAGAGGGGATTAAGGGTTATGGGGAGAGGGCAGGAAAGTGGAACTGAGCAGCGACAGATCAGCCATGATCTTATTGAATGGCGGGGCAGGCTCGAAGGGCTGGATGGCCTACTCCTGCTCCTATTTCTTATGTTCTTATGTTCTAACAGCAAAGGAACAGCGATATACTTCCAAGTCAGGATGGTGAGTGACTTGGAGGAGAACCTCCAGGTGGTGCTGTTCCACATTGCCACAGAGATAGTGATTTAGAGTAGGGCCTTGGGTAGAAGGCTCTTTTATTTTAAAATATCTGTGCTTGCTGACAGAAGCAGGCAGTTCAGTTTGGGATGAGGGGGAAAAGCAGCAGGAAGATTTGCTTAGTTTGCAGCTAATGGAAGAGAACTAGTGGTCCTCACAAAGCCTTGTGTCAGGAAGCAGTCAGCTTGGAAGAGCAATACAGACTAGGGAAAAGTAATCTATGCACAAGCAAGGACAATGAGTTGAATTGCAAGGTGTTTGGATTTCATAAGAACGTAAGAAATAGGAGCAGGAGTAGGCCATCTAGCCCTTCGAGCCTGCCCCGCCATTCAATAAGATCATGGCTGATCTGTCGTGTCTCAGTTCCACATTCCCGCCCTCTCCCCATAACCCTTAATTCCCTTGTCTGTCAAAAACCTATCAACCCGCGTCTTAAATATATTTAGCGAGGTAGCCTCCACCACTTCAACGGGCAGAGAATTCCAGAGATTCACCACCCTTTGAGTGAAGAAGTTCCTCCTCAACTCCGTTCTAAACTGCCCCCCTTTATCTTGAGGCTGTGCCCTCTAGTCCTACTGTCTGGATTTCTTCTTTAAACATTAATCCCCAAACAGGATCAAACTCATTAGAAACCTATCCTAAGAGAGAATTTACCTGAAGAGAAAGAATTTACAGGATTTGGGGAAAAGGCAGGGGAGATGCGCTCGGTGAATTACTCTTGCAGAATGTTCTGCTGTATTATGGTTCTATTATGCTTACATTAGCTAATTGTGCTGGTTCAAACTTTACACTTGTACTTAAAAAGATAAATTAAATTGTAACCTCACCGTTAGTGCCCAAAGCACTTACAACCCAATATCTGTTAGCCTGTCCCATCACTTTTATACCCCTAGGAGCACATTAAACTCATCACATTTGTCATTCGGTTAGACTTGCACATGCTGAGGTTAGTCTGGGATCACGAAAAATAAAACCGTTTCAGAGGCAGGATTGAATAAATGTTAGAAAGAACAGTAGCGAGAAAGAGACTCACCCCAATAAACCTCTGCAGAAACTTCTTGGAGGAGTTGATGTCAATGCTGGAGATGTGTCCGTAACCCCCCAACATGCCATCCACTGTGGGGGGGATATTCTTCCAGTATTTCTTGGCTTTGGAGTAGAACCCATCTTCATCCGGAATCAGCTCCGCAGTCATGGTGCTGATACCCAGCCCAACTGGGGGAACAGAGGTAGAAACTACGGGTCGACTAGAGAGAAACAAGAAATAAATCCCACGTATACATTACCAGATTCACTGGACAGAAGATTACATCACAGAGAATAGCCAGGGTACAGAGGAATTTACAGTGCAGGAACAGCTCATACGTTCCAACAGGTCTGTGTTATACAGGGGCATGCCCGTGCCCCACCAGTACTGTACCCCAGTGTTATACAGTGACAGACCCGTGCCCCCACCAGTACTGTACCCCAGTGTTATACAGTGACAGACCTGTCCCCACCAGTACTGTACCCCAGTGTTATACAGTGACAGATCCATCCCCACCAGTACTGTACCCCAGTGTTACACAGCGACAGACCCGTCCCCACCAGTACTGTACCCCAGTGTTATACAGGGGCATGCCCATCCCCACCAGTACAGTACCCCAGTGTTATACAGTGACAGACCCGTCCCCACCAGTACTGTACCCCAGTGTTATACAGTGACAGACCCACTCCCACCAGTACTGTACCCCAGTGTTATACAGCGACAGACCCGTCCCCACCAGTACTGTACCCCAGTGTTATACAGCGACAGACCCGTCCCCACCAGTACTGTACCCCAGTGTTATACAGCGACAGACCCGCCCCCACCAGTACTGTACCCCAGTGTTATACAGCGACAGACCCGTCCCCACCAGTACGGTACCCCAGTGTTATACAGCGACAGACCCGCCCCCCACCAGTACTGTACCCCAGTGTTATACAGCGACAGACCCGCCCCCACCAGTACTGTACCCCAGTGTTATACAGCGACAGACCCGCCCCCACCAGTACTGTACCCCAGTGTTATACAGCGACAGACCCGTCCCCACCAGTACTGTACCCCAGTGTTATACAGGGGCATGCCCATCCCCACCAGTACGGTACCCCAGTGTTATACAGCGACAGACCCGTCCCCCACCAGTACCGTACCCCAGTGTTATACAGCGACAGACCCGTGCCCCACCAGTACTGTACCCCAGTGTTATACAGTGACAGACCCACCCCCACCAGTACTGTACCCCAGTGTTATACAGCGACAGACCCGTGCCCCCACCAGTACTGTACCCCAGTGTTATACAGCGACAGACCCGTCCCCACCAGTACTGTACCCCAGTGTTATACAGGGGCATGCCCATCCCCACCAGTACTGTACCCCAGTGTTATACAGCAACAGACCCGTGCCCCACCAGTACTGTACCCCAGTGTTATACAGCAACAGACCTGTCCCCATCAGTACTGTACCTATTACAGTGATGCAGCTAATGTTGTGAGATATGAGCTGGAGGCCTGTTACTAAATGCACCGGATTCAAGCTGATGAACCTGTGTCAATATGAGCCTCTGAGAATGTTCACTCAGTGACAGGAATATCCAGTTCCTGACTGTACCATGTTGGAGTCGCAGTGTCACACATTGTTAAAGTGTCAGCTTAAGTTGTCTTGTAGGATCCAGAAAGCTGACAAGCCTGTTCATCACCAATTCCAAAACAACTATTTTGCAAAGATCCAGAAACATTCTTCCCCTACAAAGCGTAGGTCAGTCTCCCGCTCCGTCACAAGTACATCAGGTGGAGAAAGCTGATCCCACTTTCTCAGCTGCGACAGGGGTACGAGGAAGAGGATTGTTCAGGTACCAAGCAGTGAATCAGTGATCCTTCTACTGCTCTTTACCTCAGTCAGCTACAGGCCACGAGATCCACGCTTGCATGAGGACATGCCAGAAGCATCAGCCAGACACCTGAGATCCAGATTCTCATTAATCTGCGTAGATCTTAAACTGCAACTGGTAGAAATTGGCCATCAATGAGGTAACTGCGCCAAGAACAAGCTCACACTTATACAGTGTGTTTCATATCCTCTGGGCATTGCAAAGTGATTAATTTGGAAGTGTAATTATTGCTGTAATGTAAAAACGACAGCAGCCAATTTGTACACAGCAGGATGAGAACGACCAGGTACTCGATCACCACTACTGGCTTAAAGATAAACTCTGTCCAGGACATGGGGAGAAATCCTCTGTGCTTTTTCAAATAATGGCATGGTCTTTTACGTCCACCTATATAAGCAGACTCAGTTTAACATCTCTTTCAACTGACAGCAACCTTGCAGCACTCCCTCATCTCACAACTCTCAGCCCAGATTACATTAACTCAAAATTTGTTTTCATTGGAGCAGAGAAGACCGAGTGACCTGATCGAGGCGTACAAGATTATGAGAGACATGGACAGAGTGGGATAGGGAGCAGCAGTTCCCCTTAATTGAAGGGTCAGTTATGAGGGGACACAAGTTCAAGGTGAGGGGCAGGAAGAAAAACTTTTTACCCAGAGGGTGGTGAGGGTCTGGAATGTACTGCCTGGGAGGGTGCTGGAGGCAGGATGCCTCACATTCTTTAAAAAAAATACCTGGATGATGACTTGGCACATTGTGACATTCAGGGCTTTGGGCCAAGTGCTGGCAAGCAGGGTTGGATGGGAGTTTAGATGTTTCATATGTGTCAGTGAGGACTCGATGGGCTGAAGGGCCTCTTTTGCACTGAGATTCTGTGAAACTAGTAAGATGAAAGTGAAACACGAGCGTGATGTGTGTCGGGTGTAGTTTGGATATTTCTGGTAATTAGGTTATAGAAAGGTTACCAGACACAGTTCAATCAGGAAGCTGAATATTGCTGAAATTGTAACATTCCACACCGAGTGCACAGGGGCGGTGGGGGGGAACGAGTGGGGTATTGTTTGGAAGTACAGCAGGAACAAAACCATCGAGAGCCACAAAAGGCAGAGAATTCCTGGCCTGGTAGACGTTTGGAATACAAAAGCAAAGACAGACTTGCAATTATACAGCACTTTTCACAACCACCTAACCTCTCAAATCTCGTTACAGCTGGTGAGTACTCATTGAAATGTGGCCACGTAGGAAATGTAAGGAGGTTAACAACAGGCTGCAGTTAGAGCATTGTGTACAGGTTTTAGCAGTTCATTCGTCAAATTTACAGAAATAGAATAGGCGTGGTACAGACCTGAGGGGGGCTTACAGTTGTGAAGAGAGACTGAGAGCTTTGATCCCTTCACACAAGATGGAGATATTTAAGGGATGAGCTAGCAGATTAGCAGAGTTTACAAAAACAGAAAATGCTGGAAAATCTCAGCAGGGCTGACAGCATCTGCAGAGTGAGAATAGAGCCAATGTTTCAAGTCTGGATGACATTTTGCCAGAGTTCTTCATTGTAAACTATTAATATTTCCAATAAGGTAAAGGGGTAAACTGTTTTCACAGGTGAGAGAGGCTGCAATTCAATAAATCTGTACACTTTCAGACTGTACGACATCCATCACACAGACCATAATGAAGAGACTGCATTGTGGTCTGGAGGGTAGTCAGAGGCTGAGAAGTTAAGGAGGTCTCAGCTGGAACAGGTCAAGGGTTTGTTTTGGACTGTGATCGGTGTAGTGATGGGACTAACCATAATAAATAGGAACAGAAGTAGGCCGTTCAGCCCTTCAAGCTTATGCCACTATTTAATAAAGTCATAGCTGATCCGACACTCACCAAGTTCACTTTCCTGTCTTCTCTTGGTAACCCTTAATTCCCCAACTGATTAAAAACCTATCCATCTCAGCCTTGAGAACATTCCAGGACATGGCTTCCATAGCTTCCTGGGGTAAAGAATTCCAAAAATTCACCAATCTTTGAAAGAAGAAATTCATCCTCAAATTCACCTTAAATGAGCTCACTCTTATTCTGTGACTATCACAGAATCCTTACAGTGCAGAAATGGCCCATCGAATCTGCACCAAATCTCCAGAGGATCTTACCCAGGAGTCCTCATCCTGTCCCCATTAGCCCATGCATTTAGCCTTTAATCCCCCTAACCTTCACATCTTACAACACTAAGGGGCAATTTATCATGGCCAATCAACCTAACCTGCACATCTTTGGACTGTGGGAGGAAACCCACAACCCACACAGACACAGGAAAACATGCAAACTCCAGGGTTACCCGAGGCTGGAATCGAACCTGTGTCCCTGGTGCTGAGAGGCAGCAATGCTAACCATCACGCCACCCCTCTGCCCTCTGGTCAGACACTCGAACGGAAATATCCTCCCAACATTAACATTTAGAAAACAAGGGAAAAAAAACAAGGAAATTTGGCACATCAGCTATAACTTTTAGCAACTTTTACAGATGCACCATAGAAAGCATTCTTTCTGGTTGTATCACAGTTTGCTATGGGCTCCTGCTCTGCCCAAGACTGCAAGGAACTACAAAAGGTCATGAATGTAGCCCAATCCATCACGCAAACCAGCCCCCCATCCACTGACTCTGTCTACACTTCCCGCTGCCTTGGCAATGCAGCCAGCATAATTAAGGACCCCACACACCCCGAACATTCCCTCTTCCACCTTTTTCTGTTGGGAAAGGGATACAAAAGTCTGACGTCACATCTCAACCGACTCAAGAACAGCTTCTTCCCTGCTGCTGTCAGACTTTTGAATGGACTTACCTTGAAGTTGATCTTTCTCTACACCCTAGCTATGACTGTAACAGTACATTCTGCACTTTCCTTTCCTTCTCTATGAATGGTATGCTTTGTTTGTATAGCTCGCAAGAAACAATACTTTTCACTGTTAATACATATGACAGTAATAAATCAAATTATTCATCCTGTCTAACCCCCTAAGAATCTTATATTGCAATTATATCACCTCACATTCTTCTAAACTCCAAAGGATACAGACCCAAGCTGTTTAATCTTTCCTCATATGGCAGTCCCCCCCTTAGTAAGAAGTCCGACAACACCAGGTTAAGTCCAACCGATTTATCTGACAGTAAACTTGCAAGCTTTCGGGGTTGGCCCCTTCGTCAGGTGAATGGAGAGTTCTGGCCTCAGACAGAGCATATAACAGCACAGACAGTTTACAGATTACTGATTAGAATGCGAATCTTTACAACTAACTTGCTATTCAAGTCTTAAAGAGGCCGACGATGTGAGTGGAAGGAGCATTAAGCACAGATTAAAAAGATGTGTATTATCTCTAGACAGTACAGTGAGGTTTTGCAAACCCAGGCAAGTCATGGGGGGTTACAGATAGTGCGGCATAAACCCAAGATCCCTGTTGAGACCGTCCTCATGCATGCGGAACCAATCCTTCATCCATGCCAAAATATTACTTGCAACACCATGAGCTCCTATCCTGCTTAGCAGCCTTTTGAGTGGCATCTTATCAAATGCCTTTTGAAACTCCAAATAAACAACATCTACTGATCCTCCTCTATCCACTCTGGCTGAGACCTCCTCTAAGAACTCTAGTAAATTTGGCAGATGTGATTTCTTCTTCATGAAACCATGTTGCCTCTACTTGATCAGGTTGTGACTTTCCAAATACACTGCTGTTCTCTCCTGGGACAGAACTGGGAGGCAGTCCCCTCTCAGAATAGTCTGACTGCTTTAACAGCTGTGGGATTGAGACACATGGTGAGAAGCCTCCCACAGAGCTGCCTTGCCAGAAATCCCACAGCTATATTGGGGAAATGATCCCCTCCCTGTCAGCCTTCTGTCCTTCACAGTGTCAGAGAGAAGGGGACGAGTGGAATACCTTCAGGCTCAGGGACTTCTCACCTTCCGAGAGCGAGGGAGTCTCTCAATTTCAGCTGCAGTCAACACCTCAACGGAGCAGTTGGATATCCAGCTGCCTGGTCACTCTGGAGAGGGAATCACAGATTAAAAATATAAATAGAAGTGACAATAGACCTTCAGGGCCGCAAGGGGGGGGGGGGGGGTAGAGGGGGAGAGTGGGGGTGGGGAGGGGGAGAGGGAGAGGGAGAGTGGGGGGGGAGGGGGGAGTGGGAGGGTTGGTGGGGGGGTGTGTCGGGGGTTGGTGGGGGGAGTGTGTCGGGGGTGGGGGGGGGTGTCGGGGGTGGGGGTGGGGGGGGTGTCGGGGGTGGGGGTGGGGGGTGTCGGGGGTGGGGGTGGGGGGGGTGTCGGGGGTGGGGGTGGGGGGGGTGTCGGGGGTGGGGGTGGGGGGGTGTCGGGGGTGGGGGTGGGGGGGGTGTCGGGGGTGGGGGTGGGGGGGGTGTCGGGGGTGGGGGTGGGGGGGGTGTCGGGGGTGGGGGTGGGGGGGGTGTCGGGGGTGGGGGTGGGGGGGGTGTCGGGGGTGGGGGTGGGGGGGGTGTCGGGGGTGGGGGGGGTGTCGGGGGTGGGGGGGTTGCTGCACTTACTAAACAGCTCGAGACGCTTCCAGAAGTTTCTGTCGGGGGGCCTGGGCGCTGCGCTGTGAGGGAGCGGCTTCGGGACCGGGACTCGGGCTGCGCCTCAGGCCGGCCGGATTCGCTCTCTCTCCCGCAACTCTCACTCGCCGGAGCCGCTCAGCGCCAACTGACGGCAGCCCCGCCCCGCCACGTCACCGAGACCACGCCCATCGCCGTGACGTACAGTGTCCCCGCCCACAGTGCCTGTCCCCTGTCCCCTGTCCCCGCCCAGCCGGTTGCTATTGGAGACGGCGCCGCGCCCTCAGGTTCCGGCTGCGGGGGAGCGGCAGATCGGCTAGGGGTGGCTTCACAGAGTCCCCAACCCGCCCCCCCCCCCCTCCCGGTGCAATGGGGGCGGGTAGTCTAGGGAAAAGACAATGGTTCATTCTCACCGAAACCCAGTGAGTGTTCCCTCTGCAAGGTCAATGCCCAGTGAGAGCCAGCACCCCGGGGCCCGGGCCAGGCCCTGCCAGCACCCCGGGGCCCGGGCCAGGCCCTGCCAGCACCCCGGGGCCCGGGCCAGGTTCTGCCAGCACCCCGGGGCCCGGGCCAGGCCCTGCCAGCACCCCGGGGCCCAGGCCAGGCCCTGCCAGCACCCCGGGGCCCAGGCCAGGTTCTGCCAGCACCATACTGTCCTTTATTATGTCTGCACCAGGTTCACAGCTTATTTTTAGGTATGCCTGGTGCTGCTCCTGGCATTCCCACCTCCACTCTCCATTGAACCAGGGCTAATCCCCGTCTTAAAAATAAATTTTCTGTGGATGCTGGAATCTGAAATCTCTGTAGGATGCTGCCAAGACCTGCCGAGATTTTCCAGCATTTTCTCTTTTGGTTTGATGGTAATGATGGAATGGGGGAATATACTGGGCCATGAGGTTGCAGATTGTGCTGGAGTACAATTCCACTGCTGCTGATTGCCCACAGCGACTCATAGATTTCCAGTCTTGCATTGCTAGATCTGTTTGCAATCTATCCCATTTAGCACGGTGATCATGCCACACAACATGATTGAACATATTCTCAGTGTGATGACAGGACTTTGTCTGCACAGGGGCTGTGTGGTGGTCACTCTTGCCGATACCGTCATGGACAGGTACACCTATGATAGGCAGGTTTGTGAGGATGAGGTCATGTATGTTTTTCCCTCTTATTGGTTCCTTCACCACCTGCTGCAGATCCAGTCCATCAGTGAAGTCCTTTGGGGCTTGGTCTGTAGTGACGTTACTGAGGCATTCTTGGTGATGGACATTGAAGTCCCCCACCCAGAGTACATTCTGCACCCATGCCACCCTCATTGTTTCCTCCAAGTGACATTCAACATGGAGGACAACTGAGTCAGTACTGACTAGGTGCCATGAGAGTTCACTGGGTCCAGTCGATGTTGAGGACTTCCAGCTTCCTGCCTGTATACCACTGTGTCACCACCTCTGGGACAGGACTTACCCAGGAATGGTGGTGTCTGGGACATTGATTCTGCGTGTGATTACATCAGGCTGTTGCTTGACTAGTCTGTGAGACAGTTCTCCCAATTTTGGCACAAGCCCACAGATATTAGTAAGCAGGACTTTGCAGAGTCAACAGGCTGGTCTCTGAGGTTTCAGTTCTGTTTATTTTCATTGAGGCAGTTTGATACAACCGTGTCTTGCTCAGATATTTCAGAGGGCAGTTGAGAGTCAACCACATTATGGTGGCTCTGGAGTCACACGTAGGCCAGGCCTGCTAAGGACAGCAGATTTCCTTCCCTAAAAGACATTGGTGACCCAGATGGGTTTTTACACCAATCAACAATGGTTCCATGGTCATCGTTATACTTCTAATTCCAGATTTTGATTGATTTTTGGTGGTGGGATTAGAACCTGGGTCCCCAGAACTTTACCCTGGGTCTCTGGATTACTAGTGTAGTGACAATACCACTACCCCAATGCCTGTCCTTTAGAC
This sequence comes from Carcharhinus amblyrhynchos, assembly GCF_965287045.1. Classification (NCBI taxonomy): domain Eukaryota; kingdom Metazoa; phylum Chordata; class Chondrichthyes; order Carcharhiniformes; family Carcharhinidae; genus Carcharhinus; species Carcharhinus amblyrhynchos. The sequence continues at coordinate 2,951,600 of NC_137348.1, forward strand.
AAAGATAATCAAATGAAATGGGAGGAATATAGAGTTGAGATTGATCATTTTATTTATTAGTGTCACAAGTAGGTTTACATTAACACTGTAATGAAGTTACTGTGAAAATCCGCTAGTCGTCACACTTCAGTGTCTGTTCGGGTACACTGAGGGAGAATTTAGCCTGGCCAGTGCACTTAGAGCAAGGCTTTCAGACTATGGGAGGAAACTGGAGCTTCTGGAGAAAACCCACACAGGGAGAACGTGCAGACTCCACACAGACAGTGACCAAAACAAGAATCAAATCCGGGTCCCTGGCGCAGTGAGGCAGCAGTGCTAACCATTGTGCTACAATCGGTTGAACGGTGGAACTGGATGAGGTGCCATCATACTATGTATGTCTAATCTCACATGACTGAGGTTTTTGGATTATTTTTGTTCACGTGTCTCTCCTCCCCAATCCTACCTGGGATGTCCCTGCTTCAACATAATCCTCAGCAGCATTCTCAGATCCACAATCTGAGGTTTCACCCATCACCCCAACCCTTGTTCAGGATGTGAATCTCCTCACCAATGCCTAGATGACTGAGTACTACAGCAGAAATGGAACGATTCAGCTTGCCATGGATGAGATGTTCCACAGCCTGAAGGTATTCCATTCAGCCTTCTCTCTGACACTATGAAGGATGGCAGGCTGACAGGAAGGGGATCTTTTCCCCAATATAGCTGTGGGATTTCTGGCAAGGCAGCTTGATGGCAGGTTCCTCAGCACCTGTCTCAGTCCCACAGCTGCTGAAACAGTCAGACTATTCCGAGAAGGGACTGTCTCTGTGACAGAGAGCAGTGAAGAGAATGGCATGCAGCTTAGGGGAACTGGGCGTGAGCTAAAAGAAACCTGAAAAACAACACAGAGACAGCACAACTAAATCAGACTTCATCCTGAAATGACCCAGAACTTTCTTTCCCCCAAGAGGATGAGAATCTGACTCCCAAGAGGACACTGCGCACAGAGACAGCATCTGACTGTAATGATTGGGAGAGGAGGGAATCAGAGGCATGATCAGTGTGTGCTAGTTGGATATTACTGCTGTGGCCAGCTCCCTCTCTGGGGTATGGTGTCTGAGGTTCTGCAGCCAGTGTCACTACTGAATAATTGGCTGTGGGGAAAGTTTCGCCACGATATCTGCTCCTTCCATGAATTAACATTTTAAAGCAAGATGGATCCAGAGTGGTGGAAACCGTGCAGCAGCTGCTGTGAGCTGGTCTCAGGAGCAGTGGGGTGGCTGGGGAGGGTTTCCGTTTCAGCACTTACTCTTTTCCCCTTCTCACAGAATCCCTACATTGCATAAGGAGGCCATTTGGCCCATCAACTCTGCACCGACCACAATTCTATCCAAGCCCTATTCCCAATATTTTACATTCCCCTAAAACCAGGGTTAATTTAGCATGGCCAATCCACCTAACCTGCACATCTTTGTACCGTGGCAGAAAACTGGAGCACCCGGAAGAAACCAACGCAGACACGAGGAGAATGTGCAAACTCCACAAAGACAGGCACCCAAGACCAGAATTAACTGGTCCTTGGAACTGTGAGGCATCAGTGCTCACCAGTGTGCTTGACCTATCATTAATGTGCTTTAACACTGGGTTTACAACCACTGGAAACTGTCCCCTTGGGAAAACCTACTTCTCTTCTCCCTCTTCTCACTCAGTGTGGGCGAGGTGGCCAAGCGGCAAACTCTCGTAAACCAAAAATCATGGGTTCAACTCCCGTCCATGCCTCTATGACTACAATAATCCTGAGTTTATGATCCTGGTTAACACTTCAGTCACTGGAAATGTTTTCTTTAATTTCCCCACCTTTTAGCTCCAGCCCCCAGTGAATGTACATTCCCCGTCCCCCCCCGCCTCTCTGCTGTCCCATCCAGAGCAGGCTGGTTCATCATGATCACCAACTGGGAAAGAATCAGGGCAGCACAAGGGCACAATAACGCTTTTATTTTTGAAAGGTAATTTCTCTCAGTTCCCTCCATCTTCCAGTAACCCAGGGGGAAAGTTGTGGGCTGTCAGAGCATTCTCACAGCAGCACCTTGCAAAGTACGACATTCATGCAGCACAATTTATAATCGCAAATACTTCATAGTTGTAAAAGTCAACTTTTACCCAAATGATTTCTGCTTTTCAGGTTTGAAACAAGTTATTATTTGGTTTCTATCCCTGAGGAGGTGAAGTTAATAATTATTCATCATTTGAGCTTCACCAATACTCCACAACTGGCTTTTCAGCTCTGGGAACCATCACAGGTTTGGCTCATCTAAATAATCAAGGCCCCCCTCCCCCCATTCTCTGCAGACAGATTACCAGCACGGGAACCACAGCACATTTTCCTCTTTTCAAATCCAGGGTGTAAAGGCCAATTGCCCCTCAGGCTGGATGGGGATTTAACACTGTATCCTGGGCCTGTAGGATCTGCAGCATCCAGTAAAACACTGAAAAACCTGTGTTGTTGACACTAAGCGGTGCTGACAAACATCTCCCGTCCTCTTGAACCCGGCAGAGTAAGGAAGATAGTCAATGGAAAGTCTCTGCATATGTGGGGGAGTGTAACAGCTTCTTGAAAATATAGTTAGAGTGGAGTAAAGCCTCTCTGTTGTCACACTGCATTATCTGAGGAGCCCTATCCCCATTCCCACTCAAATCACTGGCCTCATACCCAGGCATTCCTTCATCTGGCCTTGATGGTGGTTGGGTGCCTTAGTTTAATGTCGCAAACAAAAGATGCCCCCTGCAAGGAGGCGGTGCCCTCACACAAGGGAAGACAGAGCTCCCTGTGAGGGGACAGGGCACCTGCATGGTGTGGATGGGGCTGCCTCAGTGCTAAAGCCACTGTGAGGATGTGTGATCAGCCTTCTCGATGCTGCTCTGTTTACAATCACTAGAACTGGACACGAGAGAGACAATGGAATGGACAAACTGATAGGAATCATTCTTCATGGAATCTTCACAAAGAAGAACTTGCAGCCCTGGAATTGCAGCCTCTGGAGACCAGCACTGTATTTAGCCCATGTTCAGCAGGCCGCTGAGGTTCCAATAGTCATTCAAGGAAGACGACAGCGCCCAAACTGAGACCCCGGCTGAACAGCAACCTCCCAGTGATCATCCACTTCTAAACATTACTGGTAGATTCATAGATAAGACCAAAGTCAGTGAGGAACAAGCAGCAACTCTCATGCCACTTTGATCCATGAGGGCTGCTGATGGTCTGTGTTATCCCAATGCAGGGTTCAGTCAAATAGCATTGTGTATTTTGAAGATTATCCATTGCAGCCTCAATGCAAAAGGCAAACGAAAGAGTGCCCCTGACCTCAGGCACGGTCTCAAATTGGTGCCACCGGTGATTACTGCTGCATCTCTTCCTCGTCTTTGCTGTTTTCCATCAGCAGAAACCACTTTAACCGGTCTGGCAGTGGCAAAGACTTCACCTTGGCATCCAATGGAACAGGCCTGAGGAGTCGTCGAATGTCCACCCGGCAGAGGTGCTTCAATGAAGCCGGAGAAAGTTCCAGAAGCTTCAGGGGCCTGGAGAGCGCCAGCACTTGGTCCGTGTAGGTGGGGTAGGCTGTAGGTTTAAGTTCCCAGCCTGGAGAGAGCTGGGGACGAGACACACTGCCCATCATCAGTTCCAGGACCACTTCAGCACGCTGCAGGACCTCTCGGTGTGAAAGCACAGACTCTGGGCCATTCAACAACACACGCAGTCTCTCAAAGAGGAGGGTGAATCCCGACCAGCAGGTAGGGCCGTGCTCGGGACAGTGATCAGAAGCCCCAGAGTCCAGGAGAACCCTGATGATGGGAAGGTGAACTTCAAACTGGTTGATGCAGGTGTAGATGAGGGAGTCCTCGGGCTGACAGGAGTCAGGTTTAGCGGAGTGGGCTAGCAGTAGCTGAGTGGTCTGCAGACAAAAGCGCCTGAGAGTCTCGGCCTCTTCCTGATCTCTACCTTCCGTCTCGCCCAGGAGGAAGATAATAAACGTGAAGACATTATCACCGTCCATCATGCTTGCTTTCACATCAGCACCTAAAATACAAGTGAACTCTAGGTTAGAATTTCAGTTAGAAACAGGTTAAAAGGACTTGCATTTTTGTATCCTCTTTCAAACCCACTGTTTTACAGACAGGTACTTCCGTCACTGTTGTAATTTGGAAATGTGGCAACTATTTTATACACAGGAAGATCCCACAAACAGCAACATGATAATGGCCTGATAATCCAGTTTTGGGATGTTGATTTAGAGTGTGACTAATAGCTAGTTCATAGTTTGTGTTAATATTTTAGAGGTAATGTTCCGTTCTGGAAAGATTATTGTGAAGGCACTGTTAAAATGCAGGACTTTCCAGATTGCCCAAACACCTAATAAAATAACTTTTCAGAATGTTCCCAATGTTTGTTTAAGAGACATAACATAGATTAGATAGAACCAAACAGCAGGTGAGCTTGCTTAGCTGGAAAACTGGAGACATGATGTCAACACTGCTTGGAGAGAAGGGCAATTCAGAGAAGTTTCTCCTGTTCTAATTTATCTCAATTTTCTGCAGCAGGGGAAATGGTCAATATTGAAAAGGTGTTGCTGTTGGCAGGCTTCAGGTAATTAGGACTCAAAGAAGCCCTGGGAGTAATTTGGCACAGCTGAGGGTTGCAGTTTGGACCTTGTGTGGTTTGCAGCTCAAATGCCCTGAGAGCTGTTAATAGGGAGGGAGAAAGAAACATTATGGGACTGGTGGTTTCAGGCACTGAAAATTAGCCGAATTTTGAGAATGTAGGAGAGCTAATGATAATGGGAGAATTTTGATACAACATCTCAATAGCTATCAGGTCACACTTGGAAGGCAACAAAGGTTTTAATGCAAAGGAAGCTACAGTGCTGGCAGATGGGTATGATATATCCCTGACAGCTAGGGAGCAGCAAATCTCCACTTGTAAATCCACAGGGAAACTGGAGGGATAGAAAAGGGTTTGGGGAGGGACAGAAGTTGTTCCAGTCAAAAACAAATAATAAAAGTGATGTAAAGAAACCAGTGTGCTTTTAAAAGCAAATTGCTGGAAGTGGAATGGTAAACTGGTGGCAGTATTGGGATGCTTAAGGAGTCTTTAGGGAAGGTTATTGTTTAAGAAGGGTGCCAGGCAAAAGGCGGGGAATTATAGGCCGGTTAGTTTAACGTCTGTGGTAGGTAAAATGTTAGAATCCGTCATTAAGGAGGAAATTGCGAGGCATCTTGAAGGGAATTGCTTGATAGGGCGGACGCAACACGGTTTCATTAAAGGGAAGTCGTGTCTGACAAATTTACTGGAGTTCTATGAGGATGTGTCTAGGGCAGTGGATAGAGGAGAGCCGGTGGATGTGGTCTTTCTGGATTTTCAGAAGGCGTTTGACAAGGTACCTCACAAGAGGTTATTGCAGAAGGTCAGGGGACATGGAGTTGGGAGTAGGGTGTTAGCGTGGATAGAGGATTGGTTGTCAAATAGGAGGCAGAGAGTGGGGGTCAATGGGTGCTATTCGGATTGGCGGTTGGTGACTAGTGGGGTGCCCCAGGGGTCGGTGCTGGGGCCTCAGCTATTTACCATTTATATAGATGATCTGGAGGAGGGAACCGAGTGCAGGGTGTCGAAATTTGCTGATGACACCAAGATTGGGGGAAAGGCAAATTGTGCGGAGGGTGTGGAGAGTCTGCAGAAGGATCTAGATAGGCTGGGCGAATGGGCCAGGAAATGGCAAATGGAATTTAATGTTGGCAAGTGTGAGGTGGTCCACTTTGGTAGGAAGAATGGTAGGAAGGACTATTACTTACGTGGCGAAAAACTGCAGCAGGCGACGGTGCAGAGGGACCTCGGGGTCCTTGTGCATGAGTCGCAAAAACCCAGCTTGCAGGTGCAGCAGGTGGTCAGGAAGGCGAATGGGATGCTGGCCTTCATAGCGAGGGGGATTGAATATAAAAGTAGGGAGGTCTTGCTGCAGCTGTATAGGGCATTGGTGAGGCCGCAGCTGGAGTACTGTGTGCAGTTTTGGGCACCGCACCTGCGCAAGGATATTTTGGCCCTGGAGGGAGTGCAGAGGAGGTTTACTAGGCTGATACCGGAGTTGAGGGGATTGAGCTATGAGGAGAGGCTGAATAAACTAGGCTTGTACTCGTTAGAGTTTAGAAGAATGAGGGGAGATCTCATTGAGACGTATAAGATGATGAATGGGATGGATAGGATAGAGGTGGAGAGACTCTTCCCGCTCAAAAAAGACAGTAGGACTAGGGGGCACAGCCTCAAGATAAAGGGGAGGCGGTTTAGAACGGAGTTGAGGAGGAACTTCTTCACTCAAAGGGTGGTGAATCTCTGGAATTCTCTGCCCGTTGAAGTGGTGGAGGCTGCCTCGCTAAATATTTTTAAGAAGCGGGTTGATGGGTTCTTGATAAGAGAGGGGATTAAGGGTTATGGGGAGAGGGCGGGAAAGTGGAACTGAGCCACAACAGATCAGCCATGATCTTATTGAATGGCGGGGCAGGCTCGAAGGGCTAGATGGCCTACTCCTGCTCCTATTTCTTATGTTCTTATGTTCTTATGCCAGAAAAGGCAATGGATGTTAAATTAGTGGCACCAGTGCAAGCGACAGGAATCTCTGCAGACAAAGTTGCACAGGGAATAAGGACTGTGAGAACCCACAGAGTCTAATCTTTTCACCTTGACAACAGGTAGGGATGCAAAGGATTATATAGAGTTTACATTTAAAGGGGAAAGTCACTCAATTTTTGTCCAAAAAAGAGCCTAGAAAGATTGTTATCCTGAGAGATACTGGCTGAGTATTATTATTGTCAACAAAGGATATAGTCGCTGCTTTATTCAGAAAGTTCATGGAATCAGAATGTATTAACATGGGGTACTGATGAGAGCTGTACACCTTTCCCAACACACAAAGTTCAATGGTGCTGTGAAAAAGGGACTGTGTATGGCTAGAATTGCTCCTAATGGATTAAAAATGTAGATTATATATTGGGAAATGACACAGTGGACAGAATTTTTCCATAATCTGGGACTGTATGGAATAATTCAGGAATAGTTCCTGTGAGTAAAAATTCCTCATGTATTTGAGATCCTGTAAAAAATAGCAAACTGATGCGAGAAAAGATACTGATGGAGTAATCTGCTAAAGGACAGTGTAGAGACAGTAAAAGTGTCTAAAGACTATCCAAATCAAAACTCTTCACAGAAATCTGAGACCTGAGTGACTCTAATTCAAGCATGCCCCTGTCTACATCAACGAGGACGAAGTAGAAAGGGTCGATAACTTCAAGCTTCTAGGTGTCCAAATCACAACAACCTGTCCTGTACCCCTCCCACAATGCTGACACTATATTAAGAAAGCCCACCAATGCCTCTAGATTCTCAGAAAACTAAGGAAATTTGGCATGTCAGCTACGGCTCTCACCAACCTTTACAGATGCACAATAGAAAGCATTCTTTCTGGTTGTATCACAGCTCGGTCTGGGCTCCTGCTCTGCCCAAGACTGCAAGGAACTACAAAAGGTCATGAATGTAGCCCAATCTATCACTCAAACCAGCCTCCCATCCATTGACTCTGTCTACACTTCCCGCTGCCTCGGAAAAGCAGCCAGCATAATTAAGGACCCCACGCACCCCGGACATTCTCTCTTCCACCTTCTGTCAGGAAAAAGATACAAAAGTCTGAGGTCACGTACTAGCTGACTCAAGAACAGCTTCTTCCCTGCTGCTGTCAGACTTTTGAATGGACTTACCTCGCATTAAGTTGATCTTTCTCTACACCCTCGCTATGACTGTAACACTACATTCTGCACTCCCTCCTTTCCTTCTCTATGAACGGTATGCTTTGTCTGTATAGCGTGCAAGAAACAATACTTTTCACTGTATGTTAATACATGTGACAATAATAAATTAGATCAAATCAAGGGTTAATCAGAGTTAACACTGAATTAAACAGTCCTGTCAGTGCTGAGTCAGCACAAGAATCAGTGCTTGTCCATGATGAATATAGAATACAACCAGAAAAATTCAGGCAACCGGACTAAGTTCAAAAGACTGGTTACAACTTCAAGAGGATTGGAATAAAGTGATTTGTGAATTACGTGGAAGACCCAAAGTTTTAGAAAGAAAATGAAGAGCTGCTTATATTGCTACGAATGAATTTGGAAAGATCTGAATGGGTTTAGAATAAACTGAGAATGAGTCCCTCAGAGATCCTGGGAACAGACGGTGAAGCAATTTATTCTCTATGAACATAAGAAACAGGAGCATTCAGTGAGATCAGCCATGATCATACTAAATCATAGAGCAGGCTTGAGGGCAGAATGGCCTCCTTCTACACTGTAGGGGTTCTGTGATTCTATGATTTGAGGAAGAATTTTTTCACCCAGAGGGTGTTGGGAATCTGGAACTTGCTGCCTGAATGGGTGGTGGAGGCAGGAACTCTCACTATGATTAAAACACACGAGCAGCCAAAACACTATAGCGTACAGAGCTGCGGACCAAACACTGGGAAATGGGGTTAAAATGGGATAGGTGATTGATGGCTGGTGCAGACATGATGGGCTGAAGGGCCTTTTTGTGCTGTTAAACTCAATGACTCACTTTCCTCCCTATCCTTTATGGTCTTCAACTCAATTGTTAGTGAAAAATCTACCTCTGCCTCAGAAATAGTCAACAATCTTCCCTCCTCCACTGTGTGGGGAAGAGAATTTCAGACCAACTGGAAAACAAATTCTCATCTTTTTAAACTGGAGATTCCTTATATTTAAACTGCGTTGTGTACAAGAGGAAATATCCTCTCAGCATTAACACTGTCAAGTCTTCTTAGAATTTTATGTTTCAATAAAGGTCATCTCTCATTCTTCTAAACTCCAATGAATACAAGCCCAATCTTTCTGTAAGACCATAAGACATAGGAGCAGAATTAGGCCACTCAGCTTATCAATCATGGCTGTTTCTTTTCTCATCCCCATTCTCCTGCCTTTTCCCCATAATCCCTGATTCCCTTATTAACCAAGAACCTATCCATCTGTCTTAAAAACACTCAATGACCCAGCCTCCGCAGCCTTCTGCGGCAAAGAGTTCCACAGATTCACCACTCTCTGGTTGAAGAAATTCCTCCTCATCTCTGTTTTAAAGGATTGTCCCTTTGGCCTGAGGTTGTGCCCTCGGGTTTAGTTTTTCCTATTAGTGGAAACATCCTCTCCATGTCCACCCTATCCAGGCCTCATAGTACCTTGTAAGTTTCAATAAGAAACTTTCCGCAAAAGAAAACCCTCCTCATCCCAGGAATCAGTCGAGTGAATCTTCTTTGCAGCTGCTTTTAATACGGTTTTATTCTTCCTTAAATAAGCGGACAAAAAACTGTACACATTCGTGTAGGTGAGGTCTCACCAGTGCCTTATACAACTGCAGCAAAATTTCCCAACTTTTATGTTCCATTCCCCTTGTAATCCTTGATTTTGATTTGATTTGTCACATGTATTATGCAGTGAAAAATATTATTTTTGCATGCTATATAGACAAAGCATAATGTTCATAGAGAAGGAAAGGAGAGTGCAGAATGTAGTGTTACAGTTATAGCTAGGGTGTAGAGAAAGATCAACTTAATATGAGGTAGAGCCATTCAAAACTCTGATGGCAGCAGGGGAGAAGCTGTTCTTGAGTCAGTTGGTACGTGACCTCAAGCTTTTGTATCCTTTTTCCTGTTGGAAGGTGGTGGAAGAGAGAATGTCTGGGGTGTGTGGGGTCCTTAATTATGCTTAATTAATTAATTATATTGTAAGTAGTTGAGGTATTGGGACTAATCGCTGGATATATATTGCCAGCTGAAAATGATCCATTTATATAGATGATCTGGAGGAGGGGGCTGAGTGTAGGGTAACAAAATTTGCTGATGACACAAAGATGAGTGGAAAAGCAAATTGTGCGGAGGGTGTGGAAAGTCTGCAGAGGGATCTGGACAGGTTGAGCGAGTGGGCGAGGACCTAGCAGATGGAGTACATGTTAGCAAGTGTGAGGTTATCCACTTTGGCAGGAATAATAGTAGGAGGGATTACTATTTAAAGGGCGAAAAGCTGCAGCATGCTACAGTGCAGAGGGACCTGGGGGTCCTTGTGCATGAGTTGCAAAAACCCAGTCTGCAGGCGATCAAGAAGGTGAATGGAATGCTGGCCTTTATAGTGAGGGGGATAGAATATAAAAGCAGGGAGGTCTTGCTGCAATTGTGCAGGGTACTGGTGAGGCTGCAGCTGGAGTACTGTGTGCAGTTTTGGTCGCCGCACTTGTGCAAGGATATGTTCGTCTTGGAGGGAGTGCAGAGGAGGTTCACTAGGCTGATACCGGAGATGAGGGGGTTGGACTATGAAGAGAGACTAAATAGACTGGGTCTGTACTTGTTGGAGTTTAGAAGGATGAGGGGGGATCTTATAGAGACATATAAGATAATGAAAGGGATGGATAGGGTAGAGGTAGAGAGATTCTACCTCGCTGAATATATTTAAGTCACAGGTAGATAGGTTTCTGATAGACAAGGGAATTAAGGGTTATGGGGAGAAAGCGGGAAAGTGGAACTGATCCACTTCAGATCAGCCATGATCTTATTGAATGGCAGGGCAGGCTCGAAGGGCTAGATGGCCTACTCCTGCTCCTATTTCTTATGTTCATTTATTCCTACTCTGTGTTTCCTGTTAGTTAACCAATCCGCTTTCCATGCTAATACATTACTGCCACACCAAAAGCTTTTATTTTGTGTAGTGATCTTTGATGTGGCACTTTAATCAAATGCCTTTTGGAAATTCAAGCACATCACATCTAGGATTATTCTAGCTCCTACACCGTCCTCTGACATTCCCCTGTTTCTTTGAGGAAATGCCTCCTTTACTAGCTGTGCAGTGAATTGGCACCCCAGCACTTCGGTGTTTGTGGGTCACTGGAAGATCTTCACTTGGATTACGAGCCTCGGCTCTGTGTAAAACTGTGAGAAATTACCCTGTGCTGTTCTCTCATTGGCTCCACTGCCAAATAAAGCAAGAACTTGCATTTCAGTAGAGTTGGTACATTGACAGTCAATGAAATGTGAAGGAAATTGTCATCGGCTTCAGGAAGCGTAAAGGAGAACATGCCCCTGTCTACATCAACTGGGACGAAGTAGAAAGGATAGTGAACTTCAAGTTTTTAGGTATCCAGATCACCAATAACCTGTCCTGGTCTCCTAATGCTGATACTATAGTTAAGAAAGCCCATCAATGCCTCTATTTTCTCAGAAGGAAATTCAGCACATCAACTAAGACTCTCACCAACTTTTACAGATGCGCCATAGAAAGCATTCTTTCTAGTTGTATCTACAAATGGTCATGAATGTAGCCCAGTCCATCACGCAAATCGGCCTCCCATTCATTGACTCCGTCTACACTTCCCACTGCCTCGGCTAAACAGCCAGCATAATTAAGGACCCCACGCACTCCGGACATTCTTGCTTCCACCTTCTTCCGTCGGGAAAAACATACAAAATCTGAGGTCAGGTATTGACTCAAGAACAGCTTCTTCCCTGCTGCTGTCAGATTTTTCAATGGACTTACCTTCAACTAAGTTGATCTTTCTCTACACCCTAGCTATGACTGTAACACTACATCCTGCACATTCTCGCTTCCTTCTCTATGAATGGTATGCTTTGTCTGTATAGCACGCAAGAAACAATACTTTTCACTGTATGTTAATACATGGGACAATAATAAATCCAATAATAATAATAAAATGCTTCTGAAGTGTTCTCATTATTGGTGATAGCCTACAATGTTAGGCAGCATAAGCCTGTCTGCTGGACAGTGACCCAGAGGGAAGGTCAATGTGTTCAGGGGGTGGGCAGTTGGGGGAATGAAGGTTAAGACAATGTTCCATTAACGTACCCCTTTCAAGAAGCAGCTTGATGTTGTCGGTATTGTGCACCTGCACGCCATCACTGCTGGCCAGTGAGTGCAGCAAGGCTGATTTTCCTGAGAGAGAGAGAGAGAGAGAGAGAGAGAGGGGTTTAACTTGAAGGTGCCGACACAGACGAGATTTCAGAAATAAAGGAATAATGAAAAGGCAACAGACCGGTCTTGTCGATCCCGTTTACATCAGCGCCAAGATCAAGGAGTCGCCGCAGGCATGGCAACCGTTCCACCTCCTCACTCGCCAAATCTAGTGGACTGCTGCTGTGAACCTACACCGGAGGAAAACCAGGTATTGTTAGATCAAGGACTCGCATTTATATAGCGCCTTCCACACACCCAGACCACCCCAACTGTTTCACAGCCAAGAAATGTAGTGTCTGTTGTAATGTAGGAAATGGGACTGTGAATGGTGCACAGCTCAATCCCACAAGCAGCAGTGTGATAATGCCCAGATAATCTGCGTGTACACAAACACATATATTTGGAGCAGGATTAGGCCATTCAGCCCCTCAAGATTGCTCTGCCTTTTAGAAAGTCATGGCTGATCTTAATAAGATTTTGGTCTCAATTCCACATTTCTGTCAAGCCTGAATACCGTTTGGCTCCCTAATCAGTCAGGAATTTATCCAACTCAGCCTCAGAACTATTCACTAACCCATCCTCTACAGCTCTCTGAGGAAGAGAATTCCACAGGCTCACCACCCTCAGAGAAAAAACCTGTTCCTCATTTTAAACTGTGTTAAATTCGATGATCAGCCATGATCAAAACGAATGACGCAGCAGGCACGAAGGGCCAAACAGCCTACTTCTGCTTCTACTTTCTATGTGTGCCCTGGTTCCAGTCTCTCTCACAAGGGAAAACATTCTCTCAGCATCCACCTTGTCAAGTCCCTTCAAAATCTGGCACATTTCAATAAGGTCACCTCTTAAAATAACCCCATCACCCCAGAAATCAGGAAGTGAATCTTCTCAGAATTGCTTCTCATGCAATTTTGTCCTTTCTTTGATAAGGAGACCAAAACATTATCTAGACGAGGGCTCACCAAAATTTGTCTTCCTAAAATCACTTGCTGTAGCTGCATACTATATTTTGTGATTTAATCTTCTCGCCTGCCACTAATCTTCATGGAACTGTACTTTATTTGTTTCAATTTACTATTATCTTTAACTTCCTTAGTTAGCATCAGATGGTGCACCTTACCCTGAGAGTCTTTCTCACTGGAATGTAAATATCACTTTAAATGTCTGCCACCACATACCGTAATCACTTTAGCCAACACTGACTTTATGCCCTCATAAGTTTAAAACACTAGTCTTAGATCCACTCCTCTCTCCTTCAAATAGTCTGCAAAATTCAAGTATGTTATGATCACTGCTACCTAAGAACACCTTTGCTATGAGATCATTAATAGAACTTAGAACATTACAGCGCACTACAGGCCCTTTGCGCCGACTTGTGAAACCAATCTAAAGCCCATCTAACCTACACTATTCCAATATCATCCATGTTTATCCAATGACCATTTAAATGCCCTTAAAGTTGGCGAGTCCACTACTGCTGCAGGCAGGGCATTCCACGCCCTTACTACTCTCTCAGTAAAGAACCTAACTGACATCTGTCCTATATCTATCACCCCTCAATTTAAAGCTATGTCCCCTCCTGCTATCCATCGCCAGCCTAGGAAAAAAGCATGAATTAATGTTGTCGCATTGTGCATTACCAAATCTTTTCCCAGCTTCCTCATTGAATGATCTTAAGGCAAGGATAGATAAGTTTTTGAACAGTAAAGGAATTAAGGGTTATGGTGAGCAAGTGGGTAAGAGGAGCTGAGTCCATGAAAAGATCAGCCACGATCTTATTGAATGGCAGAGCAGGCTCGAGGGGCCGGATGGCCTCCTCCTGCTCCTAGTTCTTGTGTTCCTGTCCTTCCCCAACGTCAAGGTTGAGGTCCCAGCCTTTTTAGACATTGATTGAAGGATAAATATTGAACACCGGGGAGAACTCCCTCACTCTTCTTCAAACAGTGACCGTGAGATCTTTAACTTTCATCCCAGACAACAGTCAGAGACAAAGTTTAGCGTCTCAGCTGAAAGATGGCATTTGTACTCCCTCGGTACAGCACTGGGAGTGCCAGCTGGCTTCTGGGCTCAAGTCTGAAGTGGGAAAGTGAGCCCAGGCAGTGATGTGCTTGGATATTTTCAAAATGAATTCAGGTCAGTTCCAACCCGGACATTTCTTACCCGGTCCCTCTTGTTGATGTCCGCTCCATGCCGGACCAGCAGCTCCACCACATCGGGCTGGTTGCGTAAGACCGCCACATGCAAGGCTGTGTAATATGTGACAGGGTCTACAGAAAAGACAAGAGTCAGTCACGCCATTGCTGCAGGAGATTCATCGCACAAACCATTCTCCCATCCAATGATTCTGTCTATACTTGCTGCTGCCTTGGAAAAGCAGCATAATCAAGGACCCCATGCAACCCAGACATTCTCTCTTCCAGCTTCTTCTGTCTGAAAATACATACAAAAGGTCACGTACCAACTAACTCAAAAACAGTTTCTTTCCTGCTGCCATCAGTCTTTTGGATGGACCTACCTCATTAAGTTGATCTGTCTTTACACCCTAGCTAAGTTAAAGTTTTTTCTTCATGCCACATAGTTAATGTGAGCCTACACGATGCAATGAAGTTACTGTGAAATGGCCTCGTCGCCACACTCTGGTGCCTGTTTGGATACACTGAAGGAGAACGTAGCATGGTCAATGCATTTAACTCATGCAGACATGGGGAGAATATGCAAACTCCACACAGACAATGGCCCAAGCTGGGTATGAAACCCGGGTCCCTGGTGCTGTGAGGCCGCAGCGCTAACCATGGTGCCACCTAGGAGTGCAACTACATTCTGCACTCTCTCCTCTCCTTCTCTATGAATAGTTTTTATCTGTTTAATGCACAAGAAAAAGATATTTTTCACTGTATACTACGTGTGACAATAATAAATCAAATCAAAAAATGTCAGACAGAACTGATCAGCAGCACACAGTTCACCCAATGTGCCAGACAACCAGCACAAAGTTCAGGATGGGGTTAAGCTCCTCAGCCTTTCTGGGTGAGGGTGATGAGTGTTTTGGGAGGTGAAAGGAAAGAGGATAAGAAAGAGCTGAGAGCATCCCAGGAAAAACTGAATAGATTGGATCGCTTCTCTATCGAAAAGGCTGAGGGGTAACCTGATAAAACTCCTTTGTTATTTTAAAGATTTCGATTGGTATGCAAAGAGAAAATGTTTCCCCTTGTGGGCGAGACTGGAACTCAGGGCAATCAGTACACGATAATCACTAATAAATCCAATAGCAAATTCAAGAAAAACAACTTCACCCAGGGCGGGGAGAACGCGGGACCCGCCGCCGCACGGAGTGTTCGAGATGAACAGCGTAGATACGTTTTAGGGGAAGCCGGATAAACAGGAGAGAAGCAAACTGAAGGATATGTTATAGAAACTTCTAGAAAAACCCAGCAGATTTGGCAGCATTTGCAGAGAGAGAAACAGAGTTAATGTTTCAGGCTGATAATCTTCCATTAGAACTGTTCTGATGAAAGGTTGTTGAACCTGAAACGTTAACTCCGTTTCTCTCTCCACAGATGCTGTCAGATGTGTTGAGTATTTGCAACATTTTTTGTTTGTATTTCAGTTTTCCAGCAGTATTTTGCTTTTATACAGAAGGATATATGGACAGGGTGAATTGAAGGAGGAGGGGCAGGAGACTCATAGCAGCAGAAATACCAGCAGGGAGCAGTTGGGCTGAATGGCCTGTGTGCTCTACATTCTGTGTCGTTCGCCGTAGGGAGCTGCAGCATCCCTCGTGGGTGATACTGACCTTCGAAGTTGAGGTCAGCTCCATGTAGCAGCAGCTTCTCAGCAGCACTGACCCGCCCAGCTTCTGACACTTTCAACAACGCGTAACTGACAGCTTCCTCGTAGAAGGCCGATTGTGATTCCCGCTCCAGCAGTTCCAGCAGAGCTGTCGAGTCCGGTACGTTCACAGGGCCCTCACTGCAACCCAACCAGACAAACATTAACAGCAGCTGCCAGCCAGAGTAAATCTCAAACAACAAAACACCCAGGTACCTGGACAGGGACTGCACATCTCTGATATCGAATACTGTAGTTCACTCTCATGGAATTACGGGGATAGGGTATGGGTGGGATTGTGGTCCTTGATGGGCCAAATGGCATCCTGCACTGCAGGATTCTATAAATTCTATGAACTCCCTCATTGCTGGCCTGGGAACAGGAGGCGGCCACTCACGCATGTCCCAGCGTTCAATACAATCATAAATGATCCACATTTCAACTCCATAACCCTCTATATCCTCCCTCAGTACTGACCCCCCAACACTGCTGGCTTCTCAAAAACAACTGGCAGAATTTTTTTTGAAGGGATTGGAGTTGTGAAAGTTTTAATTACATTATTGACAGGTTGTTGCAAAGAGACCAGGGAGTTATGGGATTGTTTATTTTTTTAAACAATTCATGAATGGGATGTGAGAGGTCCCGGCCCATCAGCTGCCTCACTGTACTAGAATCTAGGTGCTCATAAAGCTCCTCGTCCGCTCCACCCCACCCCAAAGCACAATCGGCACAAAGTTACCGGTCAGTTCATCTACCTCACCTGCCTGGGTTTCCATCGCTGGCCTCTCTGCTTGCTTCCTCTACCCCCGCGACCCGCAGAATTTCATCGACCAACGGCTGATACTCGAAGATGATGCGTCGGAATCCATGCAGGTAAGGCATGATTTTCCCTTCTTCACTGAGTCGCAGCTAATATAAAGCACATTGTCTGTGGAACAGAAACAGGCAGCAACATGAGGAACTGAGCAGAAAAGATACATATTCACGGTGCTGTTTACATGCCCAGTAAGACTCCCCAGTGCATCTATACACAGACTGGGTGCCTCTTGTTTTACAATATCCGCTCTCCAACCCACCAGGGAAACCGTGTCACCCCCTGGGCAGGGCAGAAAAACAGATATGCAATACAAAGACAGCAGTATTATTAAATTAGCAGTAATAATCCCCCCAGCAGTTAAAATGAGTTGAAGAGAAGGGTCAACTTCTGAGGAACATTTTACAGGTAGGGTAATCTGCTGTCTCTGCCTCAGACAGTAACTATTTGAGACCAAAAGAGAAAATGCTGGAAAATCTCAGCAGGTCTGGCAGCATCTGTAAGGACAGAAAAGAGCTGATGTTTCGAGTCCAGATGACCCTTTGTCAAAGTTTTGTCAGAGCTTTGACAAAGGATCATCTGGACTCAAAACCTGCTGAGATTTTCCAGCATTTTCTCTTTTGGTTTCAGATTCCAGCATCCACAGTAATTTGCTTTTATCCAGTTGGTAACTGCTTCGGTTTTCACTAGAAAGAGTTCAGTGAATTTGTGTTCACTGTACACACTGGCAGCCGGTTCCTCAAAGTCACTATTTTCTGGGAAAAGAACTACCTCCTGAGATCTTTGATTTAGCAGTTCTGTAACCCAAGATTCTGTACCCTGGTCCTCCCTACTTGAGTAGTTACATCTTGGTTTTAAGGGGTTTTCCAAGCCACTGACATACTTTACAGAGCAGTGGGTGGACAGTCACCAGAAATAACTCGTCAAATTACTAGCTAGTCAAAATAGGTGAGTTCTGTCAACATTCCTCCCCAATTTCCACAGGTTCAAAGCAGTGAATGAGCGGAGGAAGAACTGCAGAGGAGTAAACAAAATAGCAAGAGTGAAACTTCCAGCTTCATAAAGTCATAGAAGTTTACAGAATGGAAACAGGTCCTTTAGCCAACTTGTCCATGCCACCTTTTTTTCAAGCCCCTAAGCTAGTCCAAATTTCCTGCATTTGGCCCACATTCCTCTATAACCATCTTACCCAAGTAACCGTCTAAATGCTTTTTAAAAGACAAAATTGTATCCGCCTCTGGCAGCTTGTTCCAGACACTCACCACTCTCTGTGTGAAAAATTGTCCCTCTGGACCCCTTTTTATCTTGCTGGGATAATTAACTAATGAGTAAGAATTGTGAGAGACCCCATAACATTTTGTTATCAACATCTATGCACAGCCCAAGAATCTAGACCACAATTTTGGTGCAGCGTGAGTGGAGGTTGGCTCTGTAGCAGCAACTGTGTGAATCCTGGGGGGGGAAAAAAGCAGAAAGAAGTCTCACAACACCAGCTTAAAGTCCAACAGGTTTATTTGTAGCGAACACCACAAACTTTCGGAACATACTGTCCCTTCGTCAGATGGGTGGGAGTTCTGATCACAACTCCCACCCATTTGGTATCAATGGGTGCTATTCTGATTGGTGGTTGGTGACTAGTGGAGTGCCGCAGGGATCGGTGCTGGGGCCTCAACTATTTACCATTTATATAGATGATCTGGAGGAGGGGGCTGAGTGTAGAGTGTCGAAATTTGCTGATGACACGAAGATAAGTGGAAAAGCAAATTGTGCGGAGGGTGTGGAAAGTCTGCAGAGGGATCTAGATAGGCTGAGCAAGTGGGCGAGCACCTGGCAGATGGAGTACAATGTTAGCAAGTGTGAGGTTATCCACTTTGGCAGGAATAATAGCAGGAGGGATTACTATTTAAAGGGCGAAAAGCTGCAGCATGCTACGGTGCAGAGGGACCTGAGGGTCCTTGTGCATGAGTCGCAAAAACCCAGTCTGCAGGTGCAGCAAGTGATCAAGAAGGCGAATGGGATGCTGGCCTTTATAGCGAGGGGGATAGAATATAAAAGCAGGGAGGTTTTGCTGCAACTGTACAGGGCACTGGTGAGGCCGCAGCTGGAGTAGTGTGTGCAGTTTTGGTCGCTGCACTTGTGCAAGGATATTTTGGCCTTGGAGGGAGTGCACAGGAGGTTCACTAGGCTGATACCGGAGATGAGGGGGTTGGACTATGAAAAGAGGCTGAATAGACTGGGTCTGTACTCGTTGGAGTTTAGAAGGATGAGGGGGGATCTTATAGAGATGTATAAGATAATGAAGGGGATGGATAGGATAGAGATAGAGAGATTCTTCCTGCTCAGAAAGGACAGCAGGACTAGAGGGCACAGCCTCAAGATAAGGGGGGAGCAGTTTAGAACGGAGTTGAGGAGGAATTTGTTCACTCAAAGGGTGGTGAATCTCTGGAATTCTCTGCCCGTTAAAGTGGTGGAGGCTGCCTCGCTAAATATTTTTAAGACGCGGGTTGATAGGTTTTTGATAAGCGAGGGGATTAAGGGTTATGGGGAGAGGGCGGGAATGTGGAACTGAGCCACGACAGATCAGCCATGATCTTATTGAATGGCGGGGCAGGCTCGAGGGGCTAGATGGCCTACTCCTGCTCCTATTTTTTATGTTCTTCACTCAAAGGGTGGTGAATCTCTGGAATTCTCTGCCCGTTGAAGTGGTGGAGGCTACCTCGCTAAATATATTTAAGTCATAGATAGATAGGTTTTTGGTAGGCAAGGGAATTAAGGGTTATGGGGAGAAAGTGGGAAAGTGGAACTGAGCCACTTCAGATCAGCCATGATCTTATTGAATGGCGGGGCAGGCTTGAAGGCCTACTCCTGCTCCTATTTCTTATGTTCTTACAAGCAGGGCACAAAGACACAAACTCAATTTACATGAATAATGATTGGAATGTGAGTCTTTACAGCTAACCAAGTCTTAAAGGTGCAGACAATGTGAGTGGAGAGAGCAGTAAGCACGGGTTAAAGAGATGTGTATTGTCTCCAGGCGAGACAGTTAGTGAGATTTTGCAAACCCAGGTAAGTTGTGGGGGTTACAGATAGTGTGACATGAACCAAGATCCGGGGGGGGGGGGGGGGGGGGTGAAGCAGGGTCTCTCCAGTCCAATTTAACACACCCCCCCCCCCCCGTTGCCCCTCTCCCTCCTGCTGCCCTCTGTGCAGTTGGTGCTGGGGGGAGGGGGAGCTGCTGCACACACAGGGCGAGAGCTCAGAGACACACAGCTTCCCGGGGTAAGGGGGGCGGCGCCCGGCCACCCAGCACCCTGAGGGTAGGGGGCGGGGGGGGGGTTACATTTCCCGCTGCCCGGGAGGGGGGGGGTTCGGGGTGTTTACATTCCGCTGGGGGGGAGGGCGCCATTCCCGCTGCTCTTTGACTCACCTCCACCACCGGAAACCAGCGCCTAATCCCGCCGGGTGGAGGCACTTCCGCCAACGCCGGGAGAAAGGTTCCGGCCAAGATCCTGGTGCAGCAACCTGACCCCCAGACTGAGAGCAAGGGTCAATGTGACCCCCCAGGCTGAGAGCAAGGGGTCAAGGGTCAATGTGACCCCCAGACTGAGAGCAAGGGGTCAAGGGTCAATGTGACCCCCCCAGGCTGAGAGCAAGGGCCAATGTGACCCCCCAGGCTGAGAGCAAGGGTCAATGTGACCCCCCAGGCTGAGAGCAAGGGGTCAAGGGTCAATGTGACCCCCAGACTGAGAGCAAGGGGTCAAGGGTCAATGTGACCCCCCCAGGCTGAGAGCAAGGGCCAATGTGACCCCCCAGGCTGAGAGCAAGGGTCAATGTGACCCCCCCAGGCTGAGAGCAAGGGGTCAAGGGTCAATGTGACCCCCAGACTGAGAGCAAGGGTCAATGTGACCCCCCCCCAGACTGAGAGCAAGGGTCAATGTGACCCCCCCCCCCAGACTGAGAGCAAGGGTCAATGTGACCCCCCCCCCCAGACTGAGAGCAAGGGTCAATGTGACCCCCCCAGACTGAGAGCAAGGGTCAATGTGACCCCCCCAGACTGAGAGCAAGGGTCAATGTGACCCCCCCAGACTGAGAGCAAGGGTCAATGTGACCCCCCCAGACTGAGAGCAAGGGTCAATGTGACCCCCCCAGACTGAGAGCAAGGGTCAATGTGACCCCCCCAGACTGAGAGCAAGGGTCAATGTGACCCCCCCAGACTGAGAGCAAGGGTCAATGTGACCCCCCCAGACTGAGAGCAAGGGTCAATGTGACCCCCCCAGACTGAGAGCAAGGGTCAATGTGACCCCCCCAGACTGAGAGCAAGGGTCAATGTGACCCCCCCAGACTGAGAGCAAGGGTCAATGTGACCCCCCCAGACTGAGAGCAAGGGTCAATGTGACCCCCCCAGACTGAGAGCAAGGGTCAATGTGACCCCCCCAGACTGAGAGCAAGGGTCAATGTGACTTCCTGCAGACTGAAAGCAAGGGGTCAAGGGTCAATGTGACCCCCAGACTGAGAACAAGGGGGTCAAAGAATGTGAACCCCCCAGACTGAGAGCAAGGGGTCAAGGGTCAATGTGACCCCAAATTCTGAGCCTCCAAAACTCTGAACCCAGTCTCTGAAATTCCAAACTTTGAGCCTTCTACAGTCTAACCCAGCCAAACTCTGACCCCCAAATTCTGACCCCCAAACTGTGACCCTGACTCCCCCTAAACTCTGAACCCCAGCCCCTGAACACCCAAACTCTGAGCCCCTGAACTCTAAACTTTGAACCCCAGCCCTTGAATCCCGCAAACTCTGAATTAAATTTCTGAATCCCCAAACTCTGACCACTCAAACCCCAATCTTTGAACCCCCAAACTCTGAATTCTCAAAATCTGAATCCCACATTGCAGAATCCTAGATCCCTGAATCTCCGACCTTGGTCCCAGACTGCAATGCCACCCTACCACACCCCCACACACCCAATCCCAAAGCCAGGCTTCTCAATCTCCTTGCATTTGAGCAATTTCACTGTATAAATACAAATCATTCTCCATCCTTCACTGGCCTTACCTCTCTCTATCACCGTTATGTCCCTGAACAGTTCCCCAGTCCTCTGGTTTATCCCCGTGTGCACCATACCATTGATCCTGGTTTATTTATCGGATCCCAGAATTCCCTCCTGTCCCTTCTCCGGGATCCTCATCAGAATATAAACAAAACACAGAGAAAGAGGCAGTGTGAAAGTCTTCATACAACAGTGACCACATTTCAAATGTACATTCTTAACAATACGAACTTTGTGGCTCTATAAATGCAGCTCATTGGGGTGAACTCTGTGAACCAAATTCAGATGTCACGGTCCGAGGATGCAACTCAGACCCCGGCATGGTCCTAACAAAGAAAATTGGGTGAATTTTGTAACACGTGATTTCTCAAAAGGAGACCCTGAGGTCGTGAATGTAGCCCCAATCCATCACTCCAACCAGCCTCCCATCCATTGGCTCTGTCTACACTTCCTGCTGCCTTGGCAAAGCAGCCAGAATAATTAAGGACCCCACACACCCCGGACATTCTCTCTTCCACCTTCTTCCATCGGGAAAAAGATACAAAAGTTTGAGACCATGTACTGACTGACTCAAGAACAGCTTCTTCCCTGCTGCTGTCAGACTTTTGAATGGACCTACCCCACATTAAGTTGATCTTTCTCTGCACCCTAGCTATGACTGTAACACGACATTCTGCACTCTCTCCTTTCCTTCTCTATGAATGGTATGTTTTGTCTGTATAGCGCACAAGAAACAATACTTTCTGCTGTTTGTTAATGCATGTAACAATAATAATTCAAATCAAATCAAATCAAAAACTTACTGAGGGGTTACCATTGGCCAGAAACGGAACTGGACTAGCCATATAAACACTGTCGCTACAAGAGCAGGTCAGAGGCTGGGAATCCTGCAGCAAGTAACTCATCTCCTGACTCCCCAAAGCTTGTCTACCATCTACAAGGACACAATTCAGGAGTGTGATGGAATATTCTCCCCTTGCCTGGATGAGTGCATTTCCAACAACATTCAAGAAGCTCGACACCTTTTCTTTTGGAGAGTCAGTGCAGACTCAATGGGCTGAATGGCCTCTTTCTACACCGTAGGGATTCTATGGTTCAGCCTTGTGATTGTGCCAAAGGCCATCACTTTCAGATCTGAAAAGTGCCTGGGTCAAGGTCAAATTACCCCGGAATGGGAAATTTTCTCTCAAATCTGAAGCAACAGGTTAAGCAAATCATTTCACACTAAAACACATGTTCAATGTTGCGGTAATTTGTTCAGTTACACACTTGGTCACGTGATTAGTTGTAGCATTCCTCAATGGAGAGATTCCTCACATGAGCCAAGTTTCAGTAGAGTATCTCTGGCCTCTAATGATGCAGTCTCTGAATCTATTCCTGGAACAAACACATTTGGAATATTGTGATAATGCTGTCTGAATCCATCAGGACAATTTTGTATTCAAGTGTGAGGGGGATAATGTTCACTGTTTTATATTCAGGTCTTGGGGGGGGGAGATAATGTTCATTGTTTTATATTTGGGTCTGGGGGATAATGCTCACTGTTTTATATTTGGGGCTGGGGGAGAATGTTCACTGTTTTATATTTGTGTCTGGGGGATAATGTTTACTGTCTCGGGTTTGTTATCTTGAGTTGATTCTGCCTATGGTACATTCTCAATTGTTAGAGCTCTCATTAAAAGCCCTAATTTCCAGTCAGTGACTGAGTTGTCTCTGATGGGATGGAGAATCAGAGTGGGGGTAAAGTGTTTCATGGACAGCGATGGGTGGGAATGAGTATAAAATAAACCCGGTAATTGTGAGAACATTAAAACAAACAAAAAAAAAATTCCTCCACCATTGATGAACAGCGGCAGCCGTGTGTATATCTACAAGGTGAACTGCAGAAACTCAGCAATGTTCCTTAGATAGCACCGTCCAAGCCACGAGCAACACCGTCTAGAAGACAAGAGCAGCAGATACCCGGGAACAGCACCACCCACACAGACATGGGGAGAATGTGCAAACTCCACACAGACAGTGACCCAAGCTGGGAATTGAACCCAGGTCCCTGGAGCTGTGAAGCAGTAATGCTAACCCACTGTGCCACCGTGTCACCTTTCTATCAGGGTCAGACAGGGTAGATGCAGGGAGGATGTTCCCGATGGTGGGGGGAGTCCAGAACCAGGGGTCACAGTCTGAGGATTCAGGGTAGACCATTTAGGACGGAGATGAGGAGACATTTCTTCACCCGGTGAGCCTGTGGAATTCATTCCCACAGGAAGTAGTTGATGCCAAAACATTGAATGTATTCAAGAGGTGGCTGGATATCGCACTTGGGGCGAATGGGATCAAAGGTTATGGGGAGAAAGCAGGATTAGGCTATTGAGTTGGACGATCAGCCATGATGGTGATGAATGGCGGAGCAGGCTCGAGGGGCCAAATGGCCTCCTGCTGCTTCTATCCTCTATGTTTCTTCACCCAGAGGGTGGGCAATGTGTGGAATTCACTCCAAAGAAAATAGTTGAGGCCAAAAACATTGCTGATTTGAAGAATAAATTCGATACAGCTCTTGGGGCTAAAGGGAGGAAGGGATATGGGAGGGAGGGGGAAACCAGGATATTGAATTTGATAATCAGCCATTATCAAAATGAGTAGCGGAGCAGGTTTGAAGGGCCGAATGGCCTACTCCTTCTTCTAGTCTCTGTGTGTCTCTGAGTCTGCATTAAATCTCCAAAAGAGAGCCCCTCCCAGGGCCCCCCTCCACCCTACTCACAAAATCTCCGTATGGAGTTTGCATGTTGTCCCTGTGTCTGCGTGGGTTTTCTCCAAGTGCTCAGGTTTCCTCCCACAACCTGAAAGACGTGCGGGTTAGGCTGACTGGCCGTGCTAAATCGATCCTTGGCGTCAGAGGGACCGGCGAGGGTAAATACGTGGCAGGATTACGATGATGAGGCCTGGGTGGGATTGTTGTCGGTGCAGGCTTGATGGGCCGAGTGGCCTCCTTCCACACAGTAGTGATTATATGATTCTACCGATCCTCTGACAGTGCGGCACTCCCTCAGCACTGACCCTCTGACAGTGCGGCGCTCCCTCAGCACTGACCCTCTGACAGTGCGGCGCTCCCTCAGCACTGACCCTCTGACAGTGCGGCGCTCCCTCAGCACTGACCCTCTGACAGTGCGGCACTCCCTCAGCACTGACCCTCTGACAGTGCGGCACTCCCTCAGCACTGACCCTCTGACAGTGCGGCACTCCCCCAGCACTGACCCTCTGACAGTGCGGCACTCCCTCAGCACTGACCCTCTGACGGTGCGGCACTCCCTCGGCACTGACCCTCTGACGGTGCGGCACTCCCCCGGCACTGACCCTCTGACAGTGCGGCACTCCCTCGGCACTGACCCTCTGACAGTGCGGCGCTCCCTCGGCACTGACCCTCTGACAGTGCGGCGCTCCCTCGGCACCGACCCTCTGACAGTGCGGCGCTCCCTCGGCACCGACCCTCTGACAGTGCGGCACTCCCTCGGCACTGACCCTCTGACAGTGCGGCGCTCCCTCAGCACTGACCCTCTGACAGTGCGGCGCTCCCTCGGCACTGACCCTCTGACAGTGCAGCACTCCCTCAGCACTGACCCTCTGACAGTGCGGCGCTCCCTCAGCACTGACCCTCTGACAGTGCGGCGCTCCCTCAGCACTGACCCTCTGACAGTGCGGCGCTCCCTCAGCACTGACCCTCTGACAGTGCGGCGCTCCCTCAGCACTGACCCTCTGACAGTGCGGCGCTCCCTCGGCACTGACCTTCTGACAGTGCGGCGCTCCCTCAGCACTGACCCTCTGACAGTGCGGCACTCCCTCAGCACTGACCCTCTGACAGTGCGGCACTCCCTCAGCACTGACCCTCTGACAGTGCGGCGCTCCCTCAGCACTGACCCTCTGACAGTGCGGCGCTCCCTCAGCACTGACCCTCTGACAGTGCGGCGCTCCCTCAGCACTGACCCTCTGACAGTGCGGCGCTCCCTCGGCACTGACCTTCTGACAGTGCGGCGCTCCCTCAGCACTGACCCTCTGACAGTGCGGCACTCCCTCAGCACTGACCCTCTGACAGTGCGGCACTCCCTCGGCACTGACCCTCTGACAGTGCGGCGCTCCCTCAGCACTGACCCTCTGTTTGGATTGGGAGGTGTGGACTCTGCTAGCAGTGTTGTGTCTGACCCTGCCACTCTGGGTGTGTGTCAGAGTATCCTGTCTCCCAGTGCAGCGATGTTCCGTTTCTGTTGCAGTCTCTATTTCTCTCACTGTCAGTTTCCTACAGTTGGTGTCACTGTTGTTCCACTCTTGCAGTGTTTTTGTTGGAAAGTCAGAATTACTTTTTGCAAACTTTTCAGTTTGGATGTGGTGAGTGTGATGTGATGATGTGGGAGTGAAGCTGGTAGGTTTCGATTGGATTCCTCCTGTGTGTGGAGTGTATGATCTCTCTCACAGAACCCTCTCTCCAAGGATCAGACAGGCAGAGTGCAGGGAATGACACTGACTGGGCATGTTAACTTTTTAAAAATACAAAGAATTATAAAAGTAATAGAAAGGTGAAGTACTGGCTGTTCTCCAGTGTGAGGCTGATATCTGTTCTTGCTGCACTTCTTCCTCTTTCCTCATGGACTTTTATATTTGATTTTCAAGTTTGCTGACGTCATCACCGTAGTGGGTCGGCTCTCAAACAATGATGAGACAGAGAACAGGAATGAGGTCGAGAATCTGGTGAACTGGTGCAGCAATAATAATCTCTCCCTCAATGTCAACAAAACAAATGAGATTGTCATCGACTTCAGCAAGCCCCTGTCTACATCAACGGGGACGAAATAGAAAGGATCGAGAGCTTCAAGTTTTTAGGTGTCCAGATCACCAACAACCTGTCCCGGTTCCCCCCCCCTCCATACCAACACTATCATTCAGAAAGCCCATCAATGCCTCTTTTCTCGGAAGACCAAGGAAATTTGGCATGTCAGCTGTGACTCACAGCAACTTTTACAGATGCCCCATAGAAAGCATTCTTTCTGCTTGTATCACAGCTCGGTCTGGGCTCCTGCTCTGCCCAAGACTGCAAGGAACTACAAAAGGTTGTGAATGTAGCCCAATCCATCACTCAAACCAGCCTCCCATCCATTGACTCTGTTTACATTTCCTGCTCCCCTGGAAAAGCAGCCAGCATAATCAAGCACACACCCCGAACATTCTCTCCTCCACCTTCTTCCTTCGGGAAAAAGATATAAAAGTCTGAGGTCCCGTACTGAACGACTCAAGAACAGCTTCTTCCCTGCTGCTGTCAGACTTTTGAATGGACCTACCTCGCATTAAGTTGATCTTTCTCTACACCCTCGCTATGACTGTAACACTACAATCTCACCCTCTTGTTTCCTTCTCTATGAATGGTATGCTTTGTCTGTGTAGCGCGCAAGAAGCAATACTTTTCACTGTATGTTAATACATGTGACAATAATAAATCAAATCAAAATTTTTTCATGTGTTTTCCTCACCTCATTGTTCCCTCTTTTCTTTCTCTTTAACCTTTCTGTCTGTTATTTTTCAGTTTCTCTCATTCTGTTTGCCTCTCTGTCTATTTCCCAATCTTTCCGTCTGCCTTCCTTTCTCCGTGTATTTCTCTTTCCCTTCATAACTTTGTCTTTTTCCCCCCAAGCGCTCTCCTTTTGTCTGTGTTTCTCACTCTCTCAGTGCCCCCAGTCTCTCGATTTAATTCAGCACTCTACGCTTCGTATTTCTATCTCTGGGTGAAAAAACTCGGTAAAGTCTGCTCGTTTGTGGGGTCACGATTAATCCACATCTGCCCCTCGTGATGCCAGCACCAAGCAGAGCAGTGCTGTAAGCTGACTGGAATGATGGTGCTGTACAGGCCAGTCTGAAATGCATTGCTGAGTGGTTGCAGAGACTCCAAGGTCACACAAGGCTAATGCACTGAAAGTACCTTTCATCAGGGAGGTGCCTCCTGTCTGACACAGGTACTGGAACTGTTTACGGATGAGTGCATGAATCATAGAGCCACACAGTGCCGAGAAGGTCTCTCGGCCTATCCAGTTTGCACCACTAAAGTTACGCTAATCCCATTTTTCTGCACTGGTCCCGTAAACTTGAATGTTCTGATGTTTCAAGTGCTCCTCTAAATATTTTTTTTAACAGTTGTAAGGCTTCCAGCCTCCACTACCTTCCCGGACAGCGCATTCCAGATTCCCACTACCCTCTGAGTGAAAAACATTTTACACAAATCCCCTCTGAATCTCCTGTCCCTCACTGTAAAGCTCTGCCCCCTCCTGACTGACCCCAGGGGAACAGCTGCTCCCTGCTCACCCTGTCCATACCCCTCATAATCTTATATACCTCAATCCTGTCCCCCCCTCAGCCTTCTCTGCTCCGGAGAAAACAATCCAAGCCTACCCAGTCTCTCCTTATCGCTCAAACGCTCCGTCCTGGTGAGTCTCCTCTGTACCCCCTCGAGAACAACCACCTCCTTCCTATAGTGAGGTGACCAGAACTGCACACAGTACCTCCCGGCCTCACCAACTCTCTGTACAGATCCAGCATTACCTCCTTGCTCTTATACTCTATACCGTGACTGGTGAGAGCAAGTCTCCCAGATGCCTTCCTAACTATCCTGAACATAGAACATAGAACATTCCAGCGCAGTACAGGCCCCTTCGGCCCTCGATGTTGTGCTGACCTGTGAAACCAATCTAAAGCCCATCCAACCTACACTATTCCAATATCATCCATATGTTTATCCAACCACCATTTCAAAGCCCTTAATGTTGGCAAATCCACTACTGCTGCAGGCAGGGCATTCCACACCCTTACTACTCTCTGAGTAAAGAACCTACCTCTGACATCTGTCCTATATCTATCACCCCGCAATTTAAAGCTATGTCCCCTCGTGCTAGCCATCTCCATCTGAGGAAAAAGGATCTCACTCTCCACCCTATCTAACCCTCTGATCATAAGAACATAAGAAATAGGAGCAGGAGTAGGCCATCTAGCCCTTCGAGCCTGCCCCGCCATTCAATAAGATCATGGCTGATCTGTCGTGTCTCAGTTCCACATTCCCGCCCTCTCCCCATAACCCTTAATCCCCTCTCTTATCAAAAACCCATCAACCCGCTTCTTAAAAATATTTAGCGAGGTAGCCTCCACCACTTCAACGGGCAGAGAATTCCAGAGATTCACCACCCTTTAAGTGAAGAACTTCCTCCTCAACTCCGTTCTAAACCGCGCCCCCCCCTTTATCTTGAGGCTGTGCCCCCTAGTCCTACTGTCCTTTCTGAGTGGGAAGAGTCTCTCCACCTCTATCCTATCCATCCCATTCATCATCTTATACGTCTCAATGAGATCTCCCCTCATTCTTCTAAACTCTAACGAGTACAAGCCTAGTTTATTCAGCCTCTCCTCATAGCTCAACCCCCTCAACTCCGGCATCAGCCTAGTAAACCTCCTCTGCACTCCCTCCAAGGCCAAAATATCCTTGCGTAAGTACGGCGCCCAAAACTGCACACAGTACTCCAGCTGCGGCCTCACCAATGCCCTATACAGCTGCAGCAAGACCTCCCTACTTTTATATTCAATCCCCCTCGCTATGAAGGCCAGCATCCCATTCGCCTTCCTGACCACCTGCTGTACCTGCAAGCTGGGTTTTTGCGACTCATGCACAAGGACCCCGAGGTCCCTCTGCACCGTCGCCTGCTGCAGTTTTTCGCCACGTAAGTAATAATCCTTCCTACCATTCTTCCTACCAAAGTGGACCACCTCGCACTTGCCAACATTAAATTCCATTTGCCATCTCCTGGCCCATTCGCCTAGCCTATCTAGATCATCTTATATGTCTCCATTAAATCACCTCTTAACCTTCTTCTCTCTAACAACAACAGCCTCAAGTCCCTCAGCCTTTCCTCATAAGACCTTTCCATCATACCAGCAACATCCTGGTAAATCTCCTCTGCACCCTTTCCAATGCTTCCACATCCTTCCTATAATGCGGCGACCAGAACTGTACGCAATACTCCAAGTGTGACCACACCAGAGTTTTGTACAGTTGCAACATGACCTCACGGCTCCGAAATTCAATCCCTCTACCAACAAAAACTAACACACCGTACACCTTCTTAACAACCTTATCAACCTGGGTGCCAGCTTTCAGGGAGCTATGCACCTGTACACCGAGATCTCTCTGCTCATCAACACTATTAAGAGTCCTTCCATTAGCCCTATATTCCGTACTCCTGTTACTCCTTCCAAAGTGAATCACCTCACACTTTTCCGCATTAAACTCCATTTGCCACCCCTTGGCCCAGCTCTGCAGCTTATCTATGTCCCTCTGCAAACTGTAACATCCATCCTCACTGTCTACAACTCCTCTGACTTTGGTGTCGTCTGCAAATTTACTAACCCATCCTTCTACACCCTCATCCATTTATAAAAATGACAAACAGCAGGGGGCCCAAAACAGATCCCTGAGGTACACCACTAGTAACTGAACTCCAGGATGATTATTTCCCATCAGCCAGCACCCTCTGTCTTCTATCAGCGAGTCAATTTCTGATCCAAACTGCTAAATCACCCTCAATCCCATGTCTCCGTATTTTCTGCAATAGCTTACCATGGGGAACCTTATCAAATGCTTTATTGAAATCCATATACACCACATCAACTGCTTTGCCCTCATCCATCTCTTTGATCACCTTCTCAAAGAACTCAATAAGGTTTGTGAGACATGACCTACCCTTCACAAAACCATGTTGACTATCCCTAATCAAATTATTCCTTTCTAGATGACTATAAATCCTATCTCTTATAATCCTTTCCAAAACTTTGCCCACAATAGAAGTAAGGCTCTGGATCAGAGCCTCGGGACGTTCCTGGAAATCAACTGTTACATGTGTTGATGTTTTTCTCTTTTACTCCACAGGTGAGTCGGTCCACCTTGTTTAATGAGGGGCATACACAGGGTGGGTCGTGCGAGGGCTGCCCTTGGATGTTTCGAGAGTGGCCTAGTACTTCGCGTCGTTTGTGTACACTTAAACTTGACCAGCAGATGGGCACCACGACAGCTCAGTGACTATCACTGTTTGCTGTGCAAATACATGGATTTGGGCTTGTGTCTGTGGGAGTTTGCGCATTCTCCCTGTGGTTGTGTGGGTTTTCTCCGGGTGCTCCAGTTTCCTCTTGCACCCCAAAGATGTGCTCCTTGGCTGATTGGTGTAACAAATTGTCCCTAAATTATTCTCCCCTTAATCTGGTTTCCAATGGGGGAACCATAAGCATAGACATGGGTCAGGGGTAGAGGAGGAAAAGCACATTGTTAAAATAGCAGCGTGGGCTCGTTGGGCCGAAGGGCCTGTTTCCTGTGCTGTGTTGTTCTTTGTTCTTTGTCTATAATTCCTAGGGTTGTCTCTACTCCCTTTCTTGACCAAGGGGGACAACATTTGCCATCCTCCAGTCTTCTGGCACTATTCCTGTAGACAATGATGACCTAAAGATCAAAGCTAAAGGCTCTGCAATCTCTTCCCTGGCCTCCCAGAGAATCCTAGGATAAATCCCATCCGACCCAGGGGACTTATCTATTTTCACACTTTCCAGAATTGTCAACACCTCCTCCTTATGAACCTCAATCACATCTAGTCTAATAGTCTGTATCTCAGTATTGTCCTCGACTACATTGTCATTTGCCTGTGTGAATACTGACGAAAAATATTCATTTAGCGCCTCTCCTATCCCTTTGGACTCCATGCACCACTCCCCACGAATGTCCTGGACTGGCCCTAATCTTACCCTAGTCATTCTTTCATTCCTAACACACCTATAGAAAGCTTTAGGGTTTTCCTTGATCCTACCTGCCAAAGACTTCTCATGTCCCCTCCTGGTTCTTCTTAGCTCTCTCTTTAGGTCTTTCCTGGCTAACTTGTAAACATAGCGTACAGAACAGAACCCCTGGTTCCAGCTTCTCTAACACGGCACTGGACACCTGGACTGGAGAGGATGTCTTCCCTCAAGGGGCCAGAGAACCCCCCTGCTCCTGACAGACACCGAGGAGGCAGTAGGAGCAATCTCCAGCCCTGAGGAGCTGGGACGCAGCACAGGAAGAAATTTAATGACCTCACAAGAGTGGTGAAAGTCAGTGACTGTGCTGTACATTTTATGCGGCTCACAGCAATGCAGCGATGACACCCTGGTTTCCGAGTGTGTTACGGGTTTCACGCACACTGCTCTAAAATGTCTGTTTCCTCAGCCTATCAACTTCCTTTAATGAGTTCACCCCAATCAAACACAGTGAGCGGTGATAGTAAACAGACTCACACAATCAAACACACAACAAGTGAACCCCACGTACTGCATCTTAACTTTGCCTTATCTTTATAGATAAAGCACTAGCCTCACACACACTGTTTCATTCACAGCCGGTTCACTGAGCAAGCACACCTTGTAACAAACATTCAAAGCTTCACCTCAGCCTCACGTACCTGGCACTGCGACAAGTGTCATAGAATCTACCGTGCAGAAGGAGGCCACTCGGCCCATCGACTCTGCACCGACCACAATCCCACCCATAACCCCACACACTTACCCTGCTAATCCCCCTGACATTAAGGGGCAATCAGGTGGCACAGTGGCACAGTGGTCAGCACTGCTGCCTCACAGCGCCAGGGACTCGGTGCTCGATTCCCGGCTCGGGTCACTGCCTGTGTGGACTCTGCACATTCTCCCCATGTCTGTGCGGGTTTCCTCCGGGTGCTCCAGATTCCTCCCACACATGCTGGTTAGGGTGCATTGGCCGTGCTAAATTCTCCCGCAGTGTAACCCGAACAGGCGCCAGAGTGTGGCAACTAGGGGATTTTCACAGTAACTTCATTGCAGTGTTAATGTAAGCCTTACTTGTGACTAATAAATAAACTTTATCTAACCTGCACATCTTTTGGGCTGTGGGAGGAAACCGGAGCAGCAGTTATGGGGAAAAGGCAGGAGAATGGGGGATAAGAAAAATATCAGCCATGATTGAATGGCAGAGCAGAGTTAATGGGCCGAATGGTCTAATTCTGCCCCTATGTCTTATGGTCGCCTGGAGGAAACCCATGCAGACATGGGGAAAATGTGCAAACTTGCACAGACAGTGACCCAAGGCCGGAATTGAACCTGGGTCCCTGGTGCTGTGAGGCAGCAGTGCTAAACATTGTGCCACCATGCCACCCCCGTGTCACACCCATATCTCACAGCTTGTATACACTGTCAGCTATTCAACAATGGCAGGCACATCACCCAAGCACAGTGTACCACACTCAGTGCCACACATCCTTCTCTCTCTTTTCCAGGACAGGGATCCACAGGACTGGAAACAGCAGGGTCTGGCTCTGCACAGACAGATCCAGCCTCGTGTCTGAGAGAGGAGACGGTGCTGGTGGTGACGGTGCCAGCGAGGGAGCTGAAACTCAGGGCTGTGGCTGGGTTCCTGCCAACCCCACCTTCCCACCTCCCTCCAAACCCTCTACAGGTTGGAGATACTGGCAGCGAGCAGCCCTCTCACGCCCGCCTCCCTCACCACGGCACTTACCCTGGTACCTTCCTCCTTTCAGGTTCCCCCAGTGTTTCCTGCAGCTAGGGCAGTGCGCGGGGTAAGGGGACTGACTGTTCGATGGTGAACAGAGTCTAATCACTCAGCCCCCTACTATACTCCTTATACACCCATAACCGTGCGGTCAAATTCCCCTCCAACTCGATTCTCCAGTTTGCTGACGACATCACTGTAGTGGGTCGGATCTCAAACAATGACAGAGAACAGGAATGAGATCGAGAATCTGGTGAACTGGTGCGGCGACAATAATCTCTCCCTCAATGTCAACAAAATGAGAGACAGTCATCAACTTCAGGAAGTGTAAAGGAGAACATGCCCCTGTCTACATCAACGGGGATGAAGTAGAAAGGGTCGAGAGCTTGAAGATTTTAGGTGTCCAGATCACCAACACCCTGTCCTGGTCCCCCCCCATGCCGACATATAGTTCAGAAAGTCCCACCAACACCTCTACTTTCTCAGAAGACTAAGGAAATTTGGCATGTCCGCTACAACTCTCACCAACTTTTACAGATGCCCCATAGAAAGCATTCTTTCTGGTTGTATCACAGCTCGGTCTGGGCTCCTGCTCTAACCAAGACCGCAAGGAACTACAAAAGGTCATGAATGTAGCCCCAATCCATCACACAAACCAGCCTCCCATCCTTAATTATACTGGTTGCTTTGCTGAGGCAGCGGGAGCTGATGCTGTCTACAGCTCCAGCTGCCTTGGAAAAGCAGCCAGTATAATTAAGGGCCCCACACACCCCGGACATTCTCTCTTCCACCTTCTTCCATCGGGAAAAAGATACAAAAGTCTGAGGTCACGTCTCAACTGACTCAAGAACAGCTTCTTCCCTGCTGCTGTCAGACTTCTGAATGGACCTACCTCGCATTAAGTTGATCTTTCTCTACACCCTCGCTGTGACTGTAACACTACATTCTGCACTCTCTCCTTTCCTTCTCTATGAACGGTATGCTTTGTCTGTATAACACACAAGAAACAATACTTTTCACTGTATGTTAATACATGTGACAATAATAAATCAAATCAAATCAAAATCTCACACACACAGTCACTACTCACACTCTGACAGTGGGTGTACCTTACCGGGTGGCAGTGAGGGTTGATCGAGGATCTGAAAGCAGATGGCCATACGTGCCAGAGTGTTCAGGCTGACCAGGGTGGGGTGGTGGGATGGTGGGGTGGTGGGTGGTGGGTGGTGGGGGGTGGTGGGATGGTGGGGTGGTGGGGGGTGGTGGGATGGTGGGATGGTGGGGGGTGGGGGGTGGGGGGTTGGCGGCTGTCACTGTTTTCCATACCAAGCTCAAACCGGGCTTGTAACCTGGCACGGCTGCCGATCCCAGGCTCTCCGGGCGGCTCCAGCCCAGCACCGCGATGGCTGAGTCACCGGGAATAACGGATCCATGTCACCCTCCCTGAGAATGACAACCTCCCGCTGCCACTCTGCCAGCGCCCTCGCTGCTGTCCCTCAGCCAGCTCAGACTGCTGCTGCTGTGTGAATCTGAGCTTCGGGTCGAGGAGGTCCTATATGTTCATCTACAGTCTCTCCCACTGAGGGTCAGCAGCCATGTTTGGGGTAGTAACGTGTAGGAGCATTCGGCCTTTTGGCTAAGATTAAGATCCATCCCAGGATGGGGCAGAATGCGTCATCCAGCCAGCTTGGATCGTGTTTGTCTCTCTCGTGGGGACCATGAATTGGATTCAATTGAAATTTGGTTTTTCATAGAATCCCTACAGTACAGAAGGAGGCCATTCGGCCCATCAAGTCTGCACTGACACAATCCCACCCAGGCCCTATCCCCATAACCCCACATATTCCCTCTGCTAATCCCTGACACTGGGGTTAATTTAGCATGGCCAATCAACCTAACCCGCACACTCTTGGACTGTGGGAGGAAACTGGAGCACCCGGAGGAAACCCACGCAGACACAGGGAGAATGTGCAGACTCCACACAGACAGTGACCCAAGCTGGGAATCGAACCCCGCTCCCTGGAGCTGTGAGGCAGCAGTGCTAACCACTGTACTACTTGTAGGAGCACAAGGCAAGGTTCATTGGTTGTTTTTTGATTGGATTATTGAATGGGTTTGATGATCTAACTGGTTTGAAATGGCCGTTTTGATCTGGCTTTTAATTCAGCATTGGCCAACAGGACACTGTCCGGTGAGGCAACATTGTACACACACTGGCCCTGTGTGATTGGACAGTGCAGCAGAACTATTTATTCTTCATTGGGGTGTGGGCATCGCTGATTGGTCAGCATTCATTGCCCATCCCTAATTACCCTTGCGAGGTGATGGTGAGCTGCCTTTGGGGAGTCAGGAGGTGAGTTACTCACTGCAGGATTCCCAGTCTCTGACCCGCTCTGGGAGTCGCTGTGTGTATACAGCTGGGCCCTGTTGAGTTTCTGGTCAATGGTAACCCCCAGGATGTTCATGGGGGGGTGGTTTCAGTGACAGTGATGCCAATGAATGTCAAGAGGAGAAGCTTCACTAAACTGGTCCCCAGGATGGTGCGGGGGGAGGGGATGGGGTGGTTGTTCTATGATGAGAGGCTGAGTAAATTGAGTCTATAATCTCTGGAGTTTGGAATGAGGGGTGATCTCATTGAAACTACAGGATTCTGATGGGGTTTGAGAGATTATTTCCGCTAGTTGTAGAATCTAAATCATCGGGGCACAATCTCCGGATGAGGGGTCGATTATTTAGGACTAAAGATGAGGAAAAATTTCTTCACTCAAAGGGTTGTGAATCTTTGAAATTCTCTCCCCGAGAGGGTTGTGATGTTCCCTTGTTGAATATATTTACAATGTGGAGATGCTGGTGTTGGACTTGGGGTAAACACAGTGAGAAGTCTCACAACACCGGGTTAAAGTCCAACAGGTTTATTTGGTAGCAAAAGCCACAAGCTTTCGGCGCGCTGTCCCTTCATCAGGTGAGTGGGATTTCTGTTCACAGACAGGGTATATAAAGACACAGTCTCAATTTACAAGATAATGGTTGGAATGTGAGTCTTAACAAGTAATCAATCTTTACAGGTACAGACAATGTGAGTGGAGAGAGGGTTAAGCACAGGTTACAGAGATGTGTATTGTCTCCAGACAGGACAGTCAGTGAGATTTTGCAAACCCAGGCAAGTCATGGGGGTTACAGATAGTGTGACATGAACCCAAGATCCCGGTTGAGGCTGTTCTCGTGTGCGGAACTTGGCTATCAGTCCCTGCTCAGCTCATACAGGAGAGATTGGTTGCAAGCCACAGGAGGCCGAGGGTTTCCCAGGGAGCCATGAAGGGAGGTGTGATCACCATTAGGGGAGCTTCCATTGGCAACACAGTGGTTAGTGTTGCCTAAGCACCAGGGCCCCGGGTTCAATTCTGCACTCGGGTCACTGTCTGTGCAGAGTTTGCACATTCTCCCCGTGTCTGCGTGGGTTTCCTGCAGTCCAAAGATATGCAGGTTATGTTGATTGGACGTGCTAAATTGCCCCTAAGACTCAAGGGGATTAGGAAGGAAATATGTGGGGTTTACAGGAATTAGGCCTGGGTTGGATCATG
This sequence comes from Carcharhinus amblyrhynchos, assembly GCF_965287045.1. Taxonomy (NCBI): domain Eukaryota; kingdom Metazoa; phylum Chordata; class Chondrichthyes; order Carcharhiniformes; family Carcharhinidae; genus Carcharhinus; species Carcharhinus amblyrhynchos. The sequence goes on from NC_137348.1 coordinate 2,988,484, forward strand.
ATTGGTGCATCCTCGATGGGCCGAATGGCCTCCTTCTGCTCTGTAGAGATTCCATGATCCTTTTACAGAATCCCGACATCGCAGTTTTGAAAGCCCCAGTTGTATTTCTCTCCACCACAATCCTGATCCTGTGTTTCAGAAATGATTTTCCTCAAGTCACCATTGTTCCTTTTGCCGTTCACCTTGAGTCTGCTGGGTTTTTGGTTCCTCTGCCAATGGTGACCATTTTCCCCCTCTCCGTTCTCTCCAAACCCTCCATGAACATCTCTATCGAATCCCCTCTCACCCTCCTCTCCTCCCCTTAACCCCCCCTTCCCCCCCATCCCCCTCTCCCCCCTCCCCCTCTAAGGAGGCTTGGAGGGTTGAGGGGCCTGTTCCTGCGCTGTAATTTTCTTTGTTTTTTTTTTGTTCTTTATTCTAGATCTCATCCCCATTTTCCTGCCTTCTCCCCATAACCCTTCAACCCATTCCCAATTAAAAATCTGTCTAACTCCTCCTCAAATTTACTCACTGTCCCAGCACCCAACGCACTTTGGGGGGAGTGAATCCCACAGGTTCACAACCCTTTGGGAGAAGTAGTTTCTCCTCAACTCTGTTTTAAATTTGCTGCCCCTTATCCTCAGACTGTGACCTCTCGTCCTAGAATGTCCCACAAGAGGAAGCATCCGCTCCCCGTCTACTTTATCCGTACCTTTTATCATCTTGTAAACCTCAATTTGATCTCCCCTTATTCTTCTCAATTCCAGAGAGTATCGGCCTAAACTGTTCAATCTCTCTTCATACGACAAACCCCTCATCTCTGGGATCAATCCAGTGAACCTCCTCTGAACCGCCTCAATGCCACCCCATCTTTCCTCAAACAAGGACACCAAAACTTCACAATACTCCGGGTGCGGCCTCACCAACGCCTTGTATAGTTCCAACAATACTTCCTTACATTTATATTCTATCCCTTTAGCTATAACATGTCAATATTCCAGTCACTTTCTTTATTATCTGCTGTTCCTGCTGCTAGCTGCTGTGACTGATGAACAAGGACACCCAGATCCCTCTGCACCGGAGTGTCCCGAACCCTCTCCCCATTTAGATAATAAGCTGTCTTTCCATTTTTCTGGCCAAAATACATGACCTCACACTTATCCACGTTAAACTCCATCGGCCACATTTTGGCCCAGTCTCCCAACCGATCTATATCCATTTGTAAGGTTCTTATTTCCTGATTGCCACTCACTGTCCCGTCTATTTTTGTGTCATCTGTAAATGTGGCTAGAGTTTTCTATCCCTGTATCCAAATCATTAATATAGATGGTAAATAACTGAGGCCCAAGGACCGTACCCTGTGGCACCCCCACTACTTATTTCTGACCATTCAGAAATAAACCCATTTACCCAGATAAAGCCCAGTGATGGGATTTTCCAGCCTAGCCTGTTGCCGGGATTTTCCAGTCCTGCTGAAAGCCAATGAGCTGACCCCGCAACATTCCCCGTGGCAAATCCCAGTCCAGGATCCCAGCTGTGTTGTTAACTTGTCCCACTGTCAAATACTGCCCCCCCCCCCCCCACCCCCCAACTCTCCACCACCCCCTCCGCCAGGGGTGGGGTTTTATGGATCATTGTGGTGAGGGCAGCGAGCCATTCAAAAGCCCATTGGATTCCGCTGGCAGGAGGGGCTGTAAAACCTGGGCCCACCCAGTGTCCGAAGATGGATAGGTTGGGGGATGAGTGGTGAATATGTGGGGTTATGGGGATAGAACCTGGGTAAAATGTCCTGTTAAAGAGTTGGTACAGGCTCAATGGGCCAAATGGCCTCCTTCTGCCTTGTGGGGATGCTATGATCCCACAATTCTTTGTTCCTTTACCCCCCCAACCCTGACCCTAATTTTCTCTCCCTCCCTCCCAAAATGTGTCACCTCACACTTATCCACATTAAATTCCGCTCTCCTAACCGATCTATATCCATTTGTAAGGTTCTTATTTCCTGATTGCAACTCACTGACCCGCCTGTCAATGTCACAGAAATGTAGAAGAAAGGAGCAGGAGGCCATTTGGCCCATCGAGGCTACTCCACCATTCATCACCATCATGGCGGATTGTCCAGCTCAATAGCCTGATCCTGCTTTCTCCCCATAACCTTTGATCCCATTCGCCCCCAAGTGCTCTATCCAGCCGCCTCTTGAATACATTCAACCTTTGGGCATCCCCGTTGTCCTCTCTATTCTGGCAGCTTCTCTCTCGGTCAACTCTCAGGTTCCGAGTTTCGTGCCATCTGGAAATTTAGTGATGAAATGTCCCTGAGTAGACGAAGGCAGAGCTGCCGATCCTGCAGGTGGAGTCAGGCCTGACAATAGCGAGCGGGCCTTGGTAACCATGGCAACTACTAGTACTACTTATTAAGCAGCTTAAGAACTTCAAAGTACAGGTGTAATGCAGGTATTATGTGGGAGAACGGTGGTCTCCAATCTCACTGCGAGCCCTGGGGTGGGAGACCCACTAGAAGTGAATCCTGTTGGTAATTACTACGTTGCACAGACAAACCTGACCATTTCTGCTCTGCCTCTCTCCCCCTCTCCATCTTTTACCTGTCAATTTGTATCTGCGTCTCCTCCTCGTGCTTCCATTCTCTTTTCCAAAGCACCTGTAAATCACAGTAATCAAGCCTACTGGTGTTCGGACTGGCCGCGAACTGGGGGGACCTGAACCAGGGGGAGGGGGGAGGTGAGGGGCCGTAGGAAGCATTTCCTCGCACCAAGAGGAGGGGGAATGCGGTTAAGCCTGGGGTCAATGAGAAATGTCAAAAGCGAGACGAATCAGTTAAAGTCAGCAGAAGCAAGGAGCTTAATCGCCTCCTCCATTTCAATCTCCTCGAATTTTATAACCCAGAGGAGGCCATTGGCCCCATCGTACCCATGCTGGCCCTTTTTAAAGAACCGTGCAGATCACCCCACACCCCCTCTCCTTTCACCATTACCCCTGAGCAATTTTTATAAAAAATTATCATTCGTGGTACTTGGATGACACAGTGGGTTAGCACTGCTGCCTCACAGCGCCAGGGACCCAGGTTCGATTCCCGGCCTGGGTCACTGTCTGCGTGGAGTTTGCACGTTCTCCCCATGTCTGCGTGGGTTTCCCCCGGGTGCTCCGGTTTCCTCCCACAGTCCAAAGACGTACAGGTCAGGTGGATTGGCCGTGCTAAATTGCACCTTAGCTGGGGTAAACGCAGGGGGTTATAGGGATAGGGCCTAGATGGGACTGTGGTCAGTGCAGACTTGATGGGCCGAACAGCCTCCCCCTGCACTGTAGAATTCTATATTGTTTCTAGTTGCCCTTGGAGGGCAGTTGAGAGTCAACTGCATTGCTGTGGCTCCAGAGTCACATGTAGGCCAGACCGGGTAAGGATGGCAGATTTCCTTCTCTAAAGGACATTAGAGAACCAGATGGGTTTTTCTGACTGGTTTCACGGTCATCAGTAGATTCTTAATTCAAATATCTTTTATTGAATTCAATTTCCACCAATTGCTGTGGTGGGATTCGAACCTGGGTCCCCAGAACATTAGCTGAGTTTCTGGATTGTTAGTCTAGTGATAATCCCACTAGGCCATCGCCTCCCCATAGATTAATTATCCAATATTTATCCACTGTCCCTTTTGAGAGTTCCTGTTGGGGAGGAGGATATTGGGGGGATTTTGGGGAACATTGGGGGGATATTGGGGTGGGGGGGGATATTGGGGGACCCTCCCTGGTTAAAGAAGTCAGTTTTAAGGAGCATCTTAACGTACAGACTCAGTCCTGGAGCCAGACTCTCTCTGTTAATGAGGCCACTCCCCTTATTGCCAAATCCACATCCACATTCCTCTGGGTCTGAGTTGTCCCTCCCACTCCCTTCACTCCATCAGGTTCCTGACCCTCGGCCTCTGCCTGGATCCTTCTCTCCAATATCTTCCTCCCTCCCTAACCCTCTTTACCAACACACTGTCGTTCGGAAAGTTCCCACAAACCCCAGCATTCCGACCCTACGTTCAGCCCCTACCCCACTGGCTTTTTTGGTGATGTCAGTTTTCTGTGTGCCTCACTGTGTTGCTGTGTGTCTCTTTCTCTGTATCTCTCTCTCTCTCTGTCTGTGCTCATATTCATGTGTCCCTATGTCTGTCTCTCTCCCTGTGTGTCTGTCTCTGTATCTCTCTTTCTGTCTGTTCATATTCATATGACCCTGTGTGTCTCTCTAGTCTCTTTCTCTGTCTCACTGTGTGCATGTGTGTGTGTGTGTGTGTCTCTCTCTCTCTCTCTCTCTCTCTATCTCTCTCTGTCCATTTTGTCTCTGTGTCACTCCCTGTCTCACTGTGTGCATGATTCTGTGTGTCTCTATGTATGCCCATATGTCTCTCTGTCTGTGTGGGTGCGCCTGTGTGTGTGCGGGTCTGTTGTGTGTTGGTGAGTGTGTCAGTGTGTTTGAGGGTCTGTGTGTGTGGGTTGGTGTTTGTGTATTTGGGTTTGTGTGTTGGGTGTGTTTGTGTGTGGGTTTGGGAGTATGTGTGTGAGAGAGAGAGTGTCAGTGTGTTTGAGGGTGTGTGTGTGTGTGTGTGTGTGTGTGTGTGTGTGTGTGTGTGTGTGTGTGTGTGTGTGTGTGTGTGTGTGTGTGTGTGTGTGTGTGTGTGTGTGTTGGGGGGGGGTGCTGAGAGTTGGAGTTACAGAGCGTTGCTGGGCAGCGGGGTGGGGGTAGCAGGAAGCAGACAGAGTTTACATTCTGCAGTGTGTGTGTAATGGAAAATCCCCTCTGGGGTGGGTTGTTAACGGCAGCAGCGTATCCAGTTACACAGTCTGCTCACAGACTCCAAATCTCCCAGTGCTTTGCCCAACCTCTGCAAACAGCTCGCTTTTGATCAAGAAAGCGAACATTAAAGATCCTTTCTCCTAACCCACACTTGAAAGATTACGATGAAAAAAAGTAAGATTTAATATTGTAGAGAGGCTGGAAACAGTTGCTGTGTCATCTCGGTCTGTGTTTCTGATTGGAAGCTGCAACCCCCCCCTTCACAAAACATTTTCTCAACAATCGGAATTAACTGATTGATGTTAGTTTGCAGGATTGAACAAACTGCTCATTAGACTAGATTCTTTTTCCATCTAGCATTCTGCCCATCTCTCCTAATGCTCACTCTCACTGGGGTACAGGGTCTCCCTCCTCTCCTGAAGGTGCTGACTCTCACTGGGGTACAGGGTCTCCCTCCTCTCCTGAAGGTGCTGACTCTCACTAGGGTACAGGGTCTCCCTCCTCTCCTGAAGGTGCTGACTCTCACTGGGGTACAGGGTCCCCCTCCTCTCCTGAAGGTGCTGACTCTCACTGGGGTACAGGGTCCCCCCTCCTCTCCTGAAGGTGCTGACTCTCACTGGGGTACAGGGTCCCCCCTCCTCTCCTGAAGGTGCTGACTCTCTCTGGGGTACAGGGTCTCCCTCCTCTCCTGAAGGTGCTGACTCTCACTGGGGTACAGGGTCCCCCCTCCTCTCCTGAAGGTGCTGACTCTCACTGGGGTACAGGGTCCCCCTCCTCTCCTGAAGGTGCTGACTCTCACTGGGGTACAGGGTCCCCCCTCCTCTCCTGAAGGTGCTGACTCTCACTGGGGTACAGCGTCCCCCTCCTCTCCTGAAGGTGCTGACTCTCACTGGGGTACAGGGTCCCCCTCCTCTCCTGAAGGTGCTGACTCTCACTGGGGTACAGGGTCCCCCTCCTCTCCTGAAGGTGCTGACTCTCACTGGGGTACAGGGTCCCCCTCCTCTCCTGAAGGTGCTGACTCTCACTGGGGTACAGCGTCCCCCTCCTCTCCTGAAGGTGCTGACTCTCACTGGGGTACAGGGTCCCCCTCCTCTCCTGAAGGTGCTGACTCTCACTGGGGTACAGGGTCCCCCTCCTCTCCTGAAGGTGCTGACTCTCACTGGGGTACAGGGTCCCCCTCCTCTCCTGAAGGTGCTGACTCTCACTGGGGTACAGGGTCCCCCCTCCTCTCCTGAAGGTGCTGACTCTCACTGGGGTACAGGGTCCCCCTCCTCTCCTGAAGGTGCTGACTCTCACTGGGGTACAGGGTCCCCCCTCCTCTCCTGAAGGTGCTGACTCTCACTGGGGTACAGGGTCCCCCTCCTCTCCTGAAGGTGCTGACTCTCACTGGGGTACAGGGTCCCCCTCCTCTCCTGAAGGTGCTGACTCTCACTGGGGTACAGGGTCTCCCTCCTCTCCTGAAGGTGCTGACTCTCACTGGGGTACAGGGTCCCCCTCCTCTCCTGAAGGTGCTGACTCTCACTGGGGTACAGGGTACCCCCTCCTCTCCTGAAGGTGCTGACTCTCACTGGGGTATTTTTTTAAATCATGTGTTGGACACGTGCCTCACTAGCTGGCTGGCATTTACTGATGTGGAGATGCCGGTGTTGGACTGGGGTGGGCACAGTAAGAGGTCTCTCAACACCAGGTTAAAGTCTATCAGGTTTATTTGGTAGCATGAGATTTTGGAGCGCTGCTCCTTCATCAGGTGAGTGGAAGTCCTATTCCCAAACAGGGCATATAAGAACATAACATAAGAACATAAGAAATAGGAGCAGGAGTAGGCCATCTAGCCCTTCGAGCCTGCCCCGCCATTCAATAAGATCATGGCTGATCTGTCGTGGCTCAGTTCCACATTCCCGCCCTCTCCCTATAAACCTTAATCCCCTCTCTTATCAAAAACCCATCAACCCGCTTCTTAAAAATATTTAGCGAGGCAGCCTCCACCACTTCAACGGGCAGAGAATTCCAGAGATTCACCACCCTTTGAGTGAAGAAGTTCCTCCTCAACTCTGTTCTAAACCGCCCCCCCTTCATCTTGAGGCTGTGCCCCCTAGTCCTACTGTCCTTTCTGAGCGGGAAGAGTCTCTCCACCTCTATCCTATCCATCCCATTCATCATCTTATACGTCTCAATGAGATCTCCCCTCATTCTTCTAAACTCTAACGAGTACAAGCCTAGTTTATTCAGCCTCTCCTCATAGCTCAACCCCCTCAACTCCGGTATCAGCCTAGTAAACCTCCTCTGCACTCCCTCCAAGGCCAAAATATCCTTGCGTAAGTACGGCGCCCAAAACTGCACACAGTACTCCAGCTGCGGCCTCACCAATGCCCTATACAGCCGCAGCAAGACCTCCCTACTTTTATATTCAATCCCCCTCGCTATGAAGGCCAGCATCCCATTCGCCTTCCTGACCACCTGCTGCACCTGCAGGCTGGGTTTTTGCGACTCATGCACAAGGACCCCAAGGTCCCTCTGCACCGTCGCCTGCTGCAGTTTTTCTCCACGTAAGTAATAGTCCTTCCTACCATTATTCCTACCAAAGTGGACCACCTCGCACTTGCCAACATTAAATTCCATTTGCCATTTCCTGGCCCATTCGCCCAACCTATCTAGATCCTTCTGCAGACTCTCCACACCCTCCGCACAATTTGCCGTTCCACCAATCTTGGTGTCATCAGCAAATTTTGACACCATACACTCGGTTCCCTCCTCCAGATCATCTATAAAAATGGTAAATAGCTGAGGCCCCAGCACTGACCCCTGGGGCACTCCACTAGTCACCATATAAAGACACAAACTCAATTTACAAAATAATGGTTGGAATGTGAGTCTTTACAGCTAATCAAGTCTTAAAGGGACAGACAGTGTGAGTGGAGAGAGGGTTAAGCACAGGGTAAAGGGATGTGTATTGTCTCCAGACAGGACAGTAAGTGAGATTTTGCAAACCCAGGCAAATTTTGAGGGTTACAGATAGTGTGACATGTGTGATAGTGTGGCCTTGATTGCCCATCCCTAGTTGCCCTTGAGAAGGTGGTGGTGGGCTGCCTTCTTGGACCCTACAATCCCTGTGCTGATGGGGATGTTTGTGGAACCTGGGCCTCCATTGAGTTGTTGCTTATGCTGTTTGGCACAGGGGGAGTCCAGTGTTGCAGCTTCTTCAGCCTGGTGCCTGATCTGGATGGAAGGGTAAAGTACTGTCCCTGATGCAATAACTGTGCTCTGCAGGTGAATGAATGGACTATGATCAGGACTGGGAGTTCTGGCCAATTTTCTCTTTCCTCTTTCGTCACACAGTGGGTCAGATCTCAAACAATGATGAGACAGAGGACAGGAATGAGATAGAGAATCTGGTGAACTGACCATAATCTCTCTCCCAATGTCAACAAAACAAAGGAGATTGTCATCAACTTCAGGAAGTGTAAAGGAGAACATGCCCCTGTCTACATCAATGGAGATGAAGTGGAAAGGGTCGAGACCTTCAAGTTTCTTGGTGTCCAGATCACCAACACCCTGTCCTGGTCCCCCCAATACTGACACTATCGTTAAGAAAGTCCATCAACGCCTCTACTTTCTCAGAAGACTAAGGAAATTTGGCAAGTCAGAATGACATTATTGTTACTAGAGAGGCGGTGCTCGACAAACTGGAGGGACTGATTGTGGACAAGTCCCCAGGACCGGATGGAATGCATCCAAGGGTTCTGAAAGAAATGGCGGAGGTGATAGTGGATGCCTTGGTGGTTATTTTCCAGACGTCGCTGGATTCCGGGGAAGTGCCGGAAGATTGGAAAACGGCTAATGTTACACCGTTGTTTAAGAAGGGTGGCAGGCAAAAGGCAGGGAATTATAGGCCGGTTAGTTTAACGTCTGTTGTAGGAAAAATGTTAGAATCCGTGGTCAAGGAGAAAATAGCAAGGCATCTTGAGGAGAATTGTTTGGTAGAGCAGACGCAGCACGGTTTCATTAAGGGGAAGTCGTGTCTGACGAATTTATTGGAGTTCTATGAGGATGTGTCTAGGGCGGTGGATAGAGGAGAGCTGGTGGATGTGGTCTTTCTGGATTTTCAGAAGGCGTTTGACAAGGTACCTCACAAGCGGTTATTGCAGAAGGTAAGGGGGCATGGAGTTGGGGGTAGGGTGTTAGCGTGGATAGAGGATTGGTTGTCAAATAGGAGGCAGAGAGTGGGGGTCAATGGGTGCTATTCGGATTGGCAGTTGGTGACTAGTGGAGTGCCCCAGGGGTCACTGCTGGGGCCTCAGCTATTTACCATTTATATAGATGATCTGGAGGAGGGAAACGAGTGTAAGGTATCGAAATTTGCTGATGACACCAACATTGGTGGAACGGCAAATTGTGCGGAGGGTGTGGAGAGTCTGCAGAAGGATCTAGATAGGCTGGGCGAATGGGCCAGGAAATGGCAAATGGAATTTAATGTTGGCAAGTGTGAGGTGGTCCACTTTGGTAGGAAGAATGGTAGGAAGGATTATTACTTACGTGGCGAAAAACTGCAGCAGGCGACGGTGCAGAGGGGCCTCGGGGTCCTTGTGCATGAGTCGCAAAAACCCAGCCTGCAGGTGCAGCAGGTGGTCAGGAAGGCGAATGGGATGCTGGCCTTCATAGCGAGGGGGATTGAATATAAAAGTAGGGAGGTCTTGCTGCAGCTGTATAGGGCATTGGTGAGGCCGCAACTGGAGTACTGTGTGCAGTTTTGGGCGCCGCACTTACGCAAGGATATTTTGGCTTTGGAGGGAGTGCAGAGGAGGTTTACTAGGCTGATACCGGAGTTGAGGGGGTTGAGCTATGAGGAGAGGCTGAATAAACTAGGCTTGTACTCGTTAGAGTTTAGAAGAATGAGGGGAGATCTCATTGAGACGTATAAGATGATGAATGGGATGGATAGGATAGAGGTGGAGAGACCCTTCCCGCTCAGAAAGGACAGTAGGACTAGGGGGCACAGCCTCAAGATAAAGGGGGGTGCGGTTTAGAACGGAGTTGAGGAGGAACTTCTTCACTCAAAGGGTGGTGAATCTCTGGAATTCTCTGCCCATTGAGGTGGTGGAGGCTGCCTCGCTAAATATTTTTAAGACGCGGGTTGATAGGTTTTTGATAAGCGAGGGGATTAAGGGTTATGGGGAGAGGGCGGGAATGTGGAACTGAGCCACGACAGATCAGCCATGATCTTATTGAATGGCGGGGCAGGCTCGAAGGGCTAGATGGCCTACTCCTGCTCCTATTTCTTATGTTCTCATCAGCAGAATTTAAACCTCAACTTTGAGCTTTTCCTCCTCCCTATCTGAATTTACTTATCTTCAATTCTAATCTCTCCTGCTCTCTGCTCTCGTAGCCGGATTGCAAAGTTAAAAGCAGCACAATTCTTTCTCAGTTGTCCCCAGGATGTGGGGAGCAGGCGTGTACGACCTCACCCTGATTGCCCTGAAGACATGTCAGTGTTGCTGCTTCCCTGATCGTGGGTTTGATACAAATGCAGTGACTGTGACAGGGAGCAGCTAAGAGTCACTGCCTTCGGAGTGGGACTGGAGTCACGTGTGGGCCCAGGCAACATTTAAAACATTTTACAACAATCCCGTCATTTCACAATCGCTTTTACTTCAAGCTGCCCCATGTTGGAATGATGCCTCTGAGTTATTGTTCCAGTTTGCCAGGCCATCGTAACCTGGCATTAACCATTCAATGATTGTTGAATTGTTTGACTGTGTGATGTCCAGACACGGACCCCCCCCCCCCCCCCCCCCGCCTCTTCCTCCGAGAGAGAAGCCCCTAGTGAGGGATAAATGCAGATCATACAGGATGAAGCACACTCAGCCCCACTGGGTCACCGTGACCCGTACACAATCAGATCTGCGATCACGTTCATTCACACAAGCCTCTAACTTCCAAAAATAACACCAGTAAATCAAACCTCCTCTTTCTTGCGGTAAATGAGAATTTCCATCGAGCTTTCTCCCCCAAAGGTGCTGACTCAACTCTGCCTTAGGGTCCAGATTCACCCACCTCTTTTCCACTCCGCCCCCCCTCCCCGAGATCCTGTACACCAGTCCTTCACCTGTGCAATGAGCAACTCTTGGAATATTTGGCCAGGGGAGGCATCACATTTTCGGTTGGTGTCCTCCCAGCGGCAGCGTCCAGCAACGGCCGCTGGATCAAACTGGAAGCAGCCAGTCCTCTGTCCAGGGGAACCCAGCAGAGAGCAGGGGGTCAGTCCTGGGATCTTGCTGAACTTTATAGTCCACTATCTATCACACCAGTGGGTGTATGTTCTCACTGGGAATGATTGACCGCCCTCTTTGAACCATGTTGGCTGATTTGAAGAAGAAATTAGACTATAGCTCTCGGGGTTAAAGGGATTGAGGGATATTGGGGGGGGGGCGGAGGGAGAAATCAGGAGATTGAATTTGATGATCAGAATAATCAAAACGAATGGTAGAACAGACTCGAAGGGCCAAATGGCCTACTCCTGCTTCTAGTTTCTATGTTCCATAGTTGGGTAGAAGCCCCCAGCACTGAGGAAGCCATTTGGCCCATTGTGCTTGTCCTGGCCCCAAATATTTACCCTGCTAATCCCCCTGATGTTAGGGGCAATTTAGCCTGGCCAATCCACCGAACCTTTGGACTGTGGGAGGAAACTGACACAGACATGGGGAGAACGTACAAACTCCACACAGACAGCGACCCAAGCCCCGAGGTAAAGCCCTGAGTGTTTGTGGTGCTGTCTGAGTCCCCTACACTGTGACTGTGAGTGTCCCCCCCCACCTCCTCTCCTCCATCAGGGGTTAATGCCATTTGCACTGTGCGGAGCACTGGGTCACACTGACCCAAGCCCAGTCCAATCTTTGCTGTGTTTTATCTTCCACTCACATTTATCCGTGTCCAAAAATAACATCGGCAGATTCCAATTTTAAAAAGTGCTTCCTCCCTAGGAGGCAGCAATGTTCCAAATCAAAGCAAAGAACTTCCTTTCCTTCAGCTCCTGAAGATGCCCATCTGTTGTGGGGTTTCTCACCTCAGAATCATCATTCGCCCTCACTCACCTTGGCCAAGCTGCCACTCTTTACCCACAATCCTACAGCAGGTGCATGGGCTATTCCACCAAAGCAGCATCTCACTCTGGTCTATCTCGAACTGAATCTCACTTTTCTTTCGAAATCCCTTCTCAGCCTCGCTCGTCCTGTTTTAATGATCTCTGTCTGTACATCCTGTCCACACGCCTGACCCTCCCAGCCCAATGCCACGTTGCCTGTCCACTCCCAGGCGATATTGTCCAATATTTCCTTTCCAGTTATGTCAACCTCTCTGACAAGACGTAGATTTGGCCAGATATTTTTTATGTATCCGAGGGGTGTGAACGTCACCGGCGAGGCCAGCCCCAAAAGGTGGTGGTGAGCCGCCGTCTTGAACCCGCTGCAGTCCCTGAGGTGTAGGTACACCCACAGTGCTGTTAGGGAGGCAGTTCCAAGATTTTGACCCAGCAACAGCGAAGGAACGGCCGATTATATTTCCAAATCAGGATAGTGAGAGGCTGGGAAGGAAACTTGCAGGTGGTGGTGTTCCCAAGTGTCTGCTGCCCTTGTCTTTCCAGACTGTAGTGGTTGTGTGTTTGAAAAGTGCTGCCTAACGAGCCTTGGTGAGTTCCTTGTGGATGGTTCATACGGCTGCTGCTGTTTATTGGTGACGGAGGGAGTGAACGTTTGTAGATGGGGGGCCAACCAAGTGGGGCTGCTTTATCCTGGATGGTGTCGAGCTTCTCGAGTGTTGTTGGAGCTGCCCCCATCCAGGCAAGTGGGGAGTATTCCATCACACTCCTGACTTGTGCCTTGTAGATGGTGGACAGGGTTTGGGGAGTCAGGAGGTGAGTTCCTCACTGCAGGATTCCCAGTCTCTGACCCGCTCTGGGAGATAGATCTGGGAGCCACAGTATTTATATGGCTGGGTACAATCCAGGTTCTGGTCAATGGTAACCCCCAGGATGTTGATAGTGGTGTTTCAATGATGGTGATGTCAAGGGCAGTGGTTAGATTGTCTTGTTGGAGATGGTCATTGCCTGGCAATTTGCATGGTGTGAATGTTACTTGTTATTTGTCATCTGAAACCTGGATATTGTCCAGGTCTTGCTGCATTTGGACACCGAGTGTTTCAGTCTCTGAGGAGTGGTGAATGGTGCTGAACATTGTGTAATCATCAGCGAACATCCCCACGTCTGACCTTATGACGGAGGGAAGGTCATTGATGAAGCAGCTGAAGATGGTTGGGTCTGGGACACGATCCTGAGGAACTCCTGCAGTGATGTCCTGGAGCTGAGATGATTGACCTCCAACCACCTTCCTGTGTACCGGGAATGAGTCCAACCAGCGGAGAGTTTCCCCTGATTCCCATTGATTCCAGTTTCACTCGGGCTGCTCGATGTCACACTCGGTCGAACGCGGCCTTGATGTCGAGGGGCTGTCACTCTCACCCTCACCCTCTGGAATTCAGCTCTTTTCTCCGTGTTTGAACCAAGGCTGTAATGAGGTCAGGAGCTGAGTGACCCCCTGGAGAAACCCAAACTGGGCGTCACTGAGCAGGTTATTGCTGAGCAGGTGCTGCTGGATCGCGCTGTCGATAACCCCTTCCATCACTTTACTGATGATCGAGAGTAGACTGATTGGGCAGTAATTGTCCGGGTTGGATTTGTCCTGCTTTTTGTGTCCAGGACATACCTGGGCAATTTCCCACATCGCTGGGTAGATGTTCAGTGTTGTAATTGTACTGGAAGAGTTTGGCTAGGGGAGTGGAGATACCCAGTGACAGTAACGGTGATGTCTGGGACATTATCTGGAAGGTGTGATTCTGTGAGTATGACTCAGTCAGGCAGTTCTTGACTAGTTTGTGAGATAGCTTTCCCAAATCTGGCATAAGCTCCAGATATTAGTAGGGAGGAGTCTGCAGACTCGTTGTGTTGGGATGATATTTTGGGTGTCTGGGTTGACGCTATGTCTGGTTTCATTCCTTTTTGTAGGTTTTATAGCAGTTGGATATTCCTGAGTGGCTCGCTCAGCTTGCGTGGAGAGCAGTTAAGAGGCAGTCACATTGCCGTGGGCTTTGAGTCCGATGTAGGCCAGACCAAGTAAGGACAGCAGATTCCTCTCACTAAAGGACATTCGTGAACCAGATGGGTTTTTCCGACAATTGACAATGGTTTCATGTCGTCGTTAGACTTTTAATTCCAGTTGTTTTATTGAATTAACATTTCACTCTCTGCTGTGGTGTGATTCGAACCCGGGCCTCCAGCGCGTTACACTGGAGCTCTGGATTACTAATCCAGCAACAACCACAAGGCCACCATCTCCCAATCTCCTCAATTCCTAAAAATAGGCAGAAACCCTTTGTGAAACCTTTCTGCCTTTACAAAGGGAGATACCAGCCAGGCCGAGGTGAGAGAGTGGGTAACGGGTACACTCTAGAAATTTACATTTGAGAAGGGGGAGGTGGTAGAAAGATTATTGATACGTAAAATTGCTAAGGCACCAGGTTTGGATAAGATGTATCTAAGATCACTGAGGGAGATGAGAGTGAAGAGGCATTGTTGATAATCTTCCTGTCTCCCTCACACACCGATGGTGCCAGAGGACTGGAGAATTGGGAATGTTACACTCTTGTCCCAAAAGGGGTACGAGGATAATGCTGAAATCTACAGACCAATCCGTGGTATGGAAACTTCTGGAAACTATGGCCGGAATTCTCCCAGCCCGCCACTGGGATTTCAGCGGGTGGGTTTCGGACAATGTGAAATCCCATTGACAGTCGAACGGGAATTTCCGGCTTTTAGACCAGCTCAGCGGGAGAATTCCGATTTATAATTCTGGACAAAATCAATAGTCAGTTAGACAGGTTCAGGATAATCAGGAAAACAGCATGGATTCATTAAGGGAAAATCATGTTGAACAATAATTTGCTGGAGTTTGTTGAGGAGGTAACAGGGAAGGTTGATAAGGGCAGTGCTGTTGATGTGGTGTATCTGGATTTTCAAAAGGCTTTTGATACAGTTCCACACAACAGACTCATCAGCAAAACTCCGGCTCATTGAATAAAAGGGGAGGTCGGCACTGGGATAAGGAACTGGCTGAGTGACAGGATATGGGGTGACAGGGAATAGGGTGTAGTGATAAATGGTTGTTTTTCAGATTGGGGGGTGGTTTGTAGTGGTTTTCCCCGGGGGTCAGTATTGGGACCCTTGTCCTGCCTGATGTGTATTAATGACCGGGGTGTAGGGGGACAAGATTTCAAGATTTGTAAATGATACAAAGATTGGAAATATTGTTAACTGTGACGAGGAGAATATTGAATTTCAGAGGGACACAGAGAGTTAGTGATTGGGCAGACAGGTGGCAGATGAAGTTTAGAGCAGTGCGGTATGAGGTGATTCGAGTTGGTGTGAAGAATGTGGGGAGACAGCAGTAAAAAAGGAAGGAACTCTAACCGAGGGGCAGGAACACAGGGACCTCAGGGTATATCTCATTGAAGGGTGCAGGGTCTGTTGAGAGAACAGTTAATGAAGTACACAGTATCTTAGCCTTTATTAACAAAGCATTGAGTACAAGAGGAAAAAGATCATGTTGAACTTGTATAGACTTTATTGGGCCTGATCCGGGGTCCTGCATTCAGCTCTGGGTGCCAGAAGGATGTGAATCATAGAATTCTACAGTGCAGAGGAGGCCATTCGGCCCATCGAGTCTGTACTGACAACAATCCCACCCAAGCCCTAACCCCATGCATTTATCCTAACTAGACCCCCTGAAACTAAGGGGCAATTTACCCTGGCCAATCCACCCTAACCCGCACATCTTTCAGACTGTGGGAGGAAACCGGAGCACCCGGAGGAAACCCACACAGACACGGGCAGAATGTGCAAACTCCAGATAGGCAGTGACCCAAGCCGGGAATTGAACCTGGGTCCCTGGCACTGAGGCAGCAATGCTAACCACCGTGCCACCCGTGAAGGAATTGTACAGAGGAGGTTCACAAGAATGATTCCAGGGAGAAACAACTGTAGCTACAAGGATGAATTGGAGAAGCTGGGACCGTTCTCCTTGGAGAAAAGAAGGCAGAGCAGAGACTAGATGGAGGGATTCCAGATCCTGAGGGGCATGGACAGGATAAACAGTGAGAAACACCCCTCTCAGGAGACCAAGAACCAGAGGGCACAGATTCAAAATAATCAACTAAAGGAGTAGAAGTGATGTGAGGCTCAGAGGGTGCTTGGAACAAACTTCCTGAGAGGGTGCTGGAGGCAGGTTCAAATCGAGTTTTCCAAAAGGGAATTGGATTGTTATTTGAAAAGAGGGAATGTGTAAGGTCACAGCGATAAGGCAGGGAACGGGGTAGAATGCTCTTTCAGAGAGTCAGTGCAGACTTGATGGGCTGAATGGCTGCTTTCTGCACTGTAAAGATTCTGTCATTTTGAACATCTCAATCAGTCTCTAATTAACCCTTTCCAGCTCATAACAGAATAATCCCAATCCCAATCCCAATCCCAATCAACTTCCCCAGTCTCTCCACGTTAACTGAAGTTCCTCATTCCAATGGATCAACCCATTCACAATCCCAATGGATCAAACCCCTTCCCATTCACTCCCACTGTACACAATCCCAATGGATCAAACCCCTTCCCATTCACTCCCACTGTACACAATCCCAATGGATCAAACCCCTTCCCATTCACTCCCACTGTACACAATCCCAATGGATTAAACCCCTTCCCATTCACTCCCACTGTACACAATCCCAATGGATCAAACCCCTTCCCATTCACTCCCATTGTACACAATCCCAATGGATCAAACCCCTTCCCATTCACTCCCACTGTACACAATCCCAATGGATCAAACCCCTTCCCATTCACTCCCACTGTACACAATCCCAATGGATTAAACCCCTTCCCATTCACTCCCACTGTACACAATCCCAATGGATCAAACCCCTTCCCATTCACTCCCACTGCACACAATCCCAATGGATCAAACCCCTTCCCATTCACTCCCACTGTACACAATCCCAATGGATCAAACCCCTTCCCATTCACTCCCACTGTACACAATCCCAATGGATCAAACCCCTTCCCATTCACTCCCATTGTACACAATCCCAATGGATCAAACCCCTTCCCATTCACTCCCACTGTACACAATCCCAATGGATCAAACCCCTTCCCATTCACTCCCACTGTACACAATCCCAATGGATTAAACCCCTTCCCATTCACTCCCACTGTACACAATCCCAATGGATCAAACCCCTTCCCATTCACTCCCACTGTACACAATCCCAATGGATCAAACCCCTTCCCATTCACTCCCATTGTACACAATCCCAATGGATCGAGTTGGAGGAGGACAGAGGTCTCGGGGGTTTGGAGGTGGAGGTTATGAAGAGAGGGCAATGAGGCTATGGGACCTCCCTGTGGGCAGTGAGGTTGTGGTTTTGCTGAGTTTGGAAGCTGGGGGGTGCTGGCCGGAGGGGGTTGGTGAGTTTCACTGTTAGGCTGCAGTAGGGGAAGGAGCCGGGAATGACAGGCGTTTCGGGAATCGTAGTGAGTCGGGTTGGGGGGGGGGCAGTGGCAGGGCTGGTGAGAGTGTGAAGTGTGGGACAGGGTTAATGGGAGGGGGTGGAATTTGTAGCAGGGTTGGTGGGTGGGGGTGGGGGTGGTGAGTGAGGGAGTAGGGGGATGTTCGGTAGGGTTGATGGGGGGGGTTGGCAGGGCTGGTGGGGCTGTGGGGGATGTGTGGCAGGGTTGGTAGGAGGGTGAAGGGATGTGTGGTTGGGGGAGTGAGGTGGGAGTGGGGGGAGTGTGGTAGGGCGGTGAGGGGGTTGGGGGGTGTGTGGCAGGGTTGGTGGGGTGGGGATTGGGGAGGATGTGTGGTAGGGTTAGCAGGAGGGGGTTAGCAGGAGGGGGTGGGGGGGGGTGTATGGTAGGGTTAGCAGGAGGGGGTTGGGGGGGTGTGTGGTAGGGTTAGTGGTGGTGGGGGTGGGGGGGTGTGTGGTAGGGTTAGTGGTGGTGGGGGTGGGGGGGTGTGTGGTAGGGTTAGCAGGAGGGGGTGGGGGGGTGTGTGGTAGGGTTAGCAGGAGGGGGTGGGGGGGTGTGTGGTAGGGTTAGTGGTGGTGGGGGTGGGGGGGTGTGTGGTAGGGTTAGTGGTGGTGGGGGTGGGGGGGTGTGTGGTAGGGTTAGCAGGAGGGGGTGGGGGGGTGTGTGGTAGGGTTAGTGGTGGTGGGGGTGGGGGGGGTGTGGTAGGGTTAGTGGTGGTGGGGGTGGGGGGGTGTGTGGTAGGGTTAGCAGGAGGGTGTTGGGGGGGGTTGTATTGAGCTATGAAGGATCAGCAGCAGTGATGAGGAGCAGAGATGGGAACAATGCTGCCATGGATTTGCAGTGATAATCACACGGATACTAATTGCAAGCTGGCAATTTGCTTTGTTTTAAATCTCAGTCAAACGCAGAGTAACTCAGCCCCTGACTGGCTGCTGAGAGGTTTCTGTGGTACAGCATTGAGTCTCTCCCCACCCCAGTGTCACTCAGACTGATTACTCTCCGGGGAGAATTCTGGCAAACTCCCAGCGTCTTTCAGCTCCAAGCTGAATGTGAGTGTTGAAGCTGTGTGGGTTTTACACTCGGCTGCTGCACTGTCTCGCTGCCTTTGTCCTCTCCCAACACTCTGTGCTTAACCAGCACCACCTTGTATTGCAATGGGGGAACTGCAGTGTGTGTGAGGGCTCCCTGAGCTGATGGACAGGAGGCTTGTTGTTAGGGATCGGGGGGGATTGGTGTTTGGAACTGTTGGTCACAACGAGAGAACAGCCATTTGTATTTATATCCCAGGGTGCTTCACTGAGCCGCGTCAGGACAGGGGACACAGGTTCGAGGTGAGGGGTGGGAGGTTTGGGGGGGGATTTGAGGAAAGACCTTTCATGTGTCAGTGCAGACTCGATGGGCCGAATGGCCTTCTCTGCACTGTGATTGTGTGAGATAGAGCAGGAGACAAAAAGCTTGTGCCCTGAGACCGCCTTGTAAATGAGGAGAGAGAGAGCCGGAGACCTTCAGGGAGGGAACTGCGGAGTTTACAGTGTGGAACTCCGCACGGCCATCAGTAACACTGCAGGTTAAAAGCAGAGATACAAGAGGCCAGAACTGGAGATGGGCAGAGATCTCAGAGGGTGGTACGGGCGAGGAAGATCGCAGAGATAGGGAGGAACGAGGCTACGGAGGGATTGGAAAACCAGGATGAGATTGTTGAGACTGAGATGTTGTTGCACTGGGAGTCAGTGACCGTCACGAAGCATCGGGGATGGGGAGGGAGGTGGAGGATTCTCCTTCCATGGCCTTTTCTCAGCATTCCCAGTGCTGGTCTATTCCCATTGCACGTTCCCACAGGTGGATTTCATTTCCTCTCTGGTCTCCAGCGTTGATCTGGAGATGCCTTCGCTCCGGACCCAGTGGGAAGTGTCAGTCCTGGACACTCCCAACACACCCCTGCTCAACCCCCAACTCACACCCAGGGAGCCAGGACCCCTCCCTCAGTCCGGTGCTGGCACTGAGGCCAAGTCCTCAGTCAGAGTGTTGGCTCATGGGGTGTAGGAGGAGGAGGACAATCGGCCCATCACCAACCACAAGCCCACCCCAGGCCCTATCCCCATAACCCCACACACTCACCCCACTGACCCCTCTAACCTACACTAGTAATAAGCCAGTGGGGATAGTGAGACCAAGGGAAGGAAGGGGGGTGGTGAGGCCGTGGGTGGGGATGTCGTTTGGGGGGGAAGGGGGCAGAGGCATCAGTGGGGGTCGGGGGGGAGGGGGAGAGGCTGGGGGGTGGGCTGGGAATGTTGATGGGGGATGGGGGGAGAGGCCGAGGCAGAGTAGGTGAGAGGCCGGGGGAGGGGGTGGGGACGCCGGTGGAGGGGGGGGGAGAGGGGGTGAGGCTGGAGGGAGGGGGGGGGGTGGGGTTGTAAATTCAGCCGTTGGTCACCCAGGGTAATCGTCACGGAAACAGCCAAACATCAAGCGGATCTCCCAGCCACACGGAATGTCCGGTCAAATCCCGGAATGGGATGAGTTCATGGAGCAAACCTCTGCTTTGCGGAAACCTTCGGCCGCCGGGGGAATTCCACACTGTGGGAATCGGGGAACAGAAACCCAACATCACTTCCAGCGACGCAAACCGGAACATTCCGCCCCTTCCCGGAATCAGTGGCAGAGGAAGTTTAACGTGGATAGGTGTGAATCATGCATTTGGATTGGAAAAATGGGAAGGTGATTTATTATCTAAATGGGGAGAGGGTTCGGGACACTCCGGTGCAGAGGGATCTGGGTGTCCTTGTTCATCAGTCACAGCAAGCTAGCAGCAGGAACAGCAGATAATAAAGAAAGTGACTGGAATATTGACATTTATAGCTAAAGGGATAGAATATAAATGTAAGGAAGTATTGTTGGAACTATACAAGGCGTTGGTGAGGCCGCACCCGGAGTATTGTGCAGTTTTGGTCTCCTTATTTGAGGAAAGATGGGGTGGCATTGAGGCGGTTCAGAGGAGGTTCACTGGATTGATCCCAGAGATGAGGGGTTTGTCGTATGAAGAGAGATTGAACAGTTTAGGCCGATACTCTCTGGAATTGAGAAGAATAAGGGGAGATCAAATTGAGGTTTACAAGATGATAAAAGGTACGGATAAAGTAGACGGGGAGCGGATGCTTCCTCTTGTGGGACATTCTAGGACGAGAGGTCACAGTCTGAGGATAAGGGGCAGCAAATTTAAAACAGAGTTGAGGAGAAACTACTTCTCCCAAAGGGTTGTGAACCTGTGGGATTCACTCCCCCCAAAGTGCGTTGGGTGCTGGGACAGTGAGTAAATTTAAGGAGGAGTTAGATTTTTAATTGGGAATGGGTTGAAGGGTTATGGGGAGAAGGCAGGAAAATGGGGATGAGGAGCATATCAGCCATGATCAAATGACAGAACAGACTCAATGGGCCGAATGGCCTAATTCTGCTCCTATATCTTATGAATTTATGAACTTATGAGACAGTGCAGTTCCTGGAGAGTGCCGCACTGTCAGAGGGTCAGTGCTGAGGGAGTGCGGCACTGTCAGAGGGTCAGTGCCGAGGGAGTGCCGCACTGTCAGAGGGTCAGTGCTGAGGGAGTGCCGCACTGTCAGAGGGTCAGTGCTGAGGGAGTGCCGCACTGTCAGAGGGTCAGTGCTGAGGGAGTGCCGCACTGTCAGAGGGTCAGTGCTGAGGGAGCTCCGCACTGTCAGAGGGTCAGTGCCGAGGGAGTGCTGCACTGTCAGAGGGTCAGTGCTGAGGGAGTGCCGCACTGTCAGAGGGTCAGTGCTGAGGGAGTGCCGCACTGTCAGAGGGTCAGTGCTGAGGGAGTGCCGCACTGTCAGAGGGTCAGTGCTGAGGGAGCTCCGCACTGTCAGAGGGTCAGTGCTGAGGGAGCTCCGCACTGTCAGAGGGTCAGTGCTGAGGGAGTGCCGCACTGTCAGAGGGTCAGTGCTGAGGGAGTGCCGCAGAGGGGATGTGGGTTTAAATCCCACAATGGCCGCTGGTGGAATTTAAATTCAGTTGATAAATCTGGAGTATCTCAGTAACAGTGACGGTGAAACTATCGATTGTAATAATAACCCATCTGGTTTATTAATGTTCCTTCATGGATGGAAGTCATACTGTTATAGAGGTTTACAGCATGGAAACAGGCCCTTCGGCCCAACTTCTCCATGCTGCCCCTTTTTTTTTAAACCCCTAAGCCTGTCACAATTGCCTGCATTTGGTCCATATCGCTCTATACCCATCTTACCCATGTAACTATCTAAATGCTTTTAAAAAACAGAATTGTACCCACCTCTACTACTACCTCTGGCAGTTTGTTCCAGACACTCACCACCCTCTGTGTGAAAAAATTGCCCCTCTGGACCCTTTTGTATCTCTTCCCTCTCACCTTAAACCTATGCCCTCTAGTTTTAGACTCCCCTACTTTTGGAAAAAGATATTGACTATCTAGCTGATCTATGCCCCTCATTATTTTATAGACCTCTATAAGATCACCCCTCAGCCTCCTGCACTCCAGAGAAAATGTCCCAGTCTATCCAGCCTCTCCTTATAACTCAATCCATTAAGACCCGGTAGCATCCTAGTAAATCTTTTCTGCACTCTTTCTAGTTTAATAATATCCTTTCTATAATAGGGTGACCAGAACTGTACACAGTATTCCAAGTGTGGCCTTACCAATGTCTTGTACAACTTCAACAAGACATCCCAACTCCTGTATTCAATGTTCTGACCAATGAAACCAAGCATGCTGAATGCCTTCTTCACCACTCTGTCCACCTGTGACTCCACTTTCAAGGAACTATGAACATGTACCCTTAGATCTATTTGTTCTGTAACTCTCCCCAACACCCTACCATTAACTGAGTAAGTCCTGCCCTGGTTCGATCGACCAAAATGTATCACCTCACATTTGTCTAAATTAAACTCCATCTGCCATTCGTCAGCCCACTGGCCCAATTGATCAAGATCCCATTGCAATTGGAGATAACTTTCTTCACTGTCCACTATGCCACCAATCTTAGTGTCATCTGCAAACTTACTAACCATGCCCCCTATATTCTCATCCAAATCATTAATATAAATGACAAATTACAGTGGGCCCAGCACTGATCCCTGAGGCACACCGCTGGTCACAGGCCTCCAGTTTGAAAAACAATTCTCTATAACCACCCTCTGGCTTCTGTCAAGAAGCCAATTTTGTATCCGTTTCAATCCCTCACCCTGGATCCCGTGAGATTTAACCTTATGCAACAACCTACCATGCGGTACCTTGTCAAAGGAAGTCCGCTGTCCTTGCTCGGTCTGGCCTACACATGACTCCAGACCCACTGCGGTGTGGTAGACTCTCAACTGCCCCCTGGTACATGCAGGTCAGGGCAATTCGGAATGGTAACAAACCCTGGGAATAAAGAAAGGACGAGTAGACATGGGACATTACTGGGTTGCCATAGCAACACGGTTTCATTTGCACACATGAGGCAATCAAGATGGCCCCCATTTCTGATCAGAGATCATCCACCTGGAACGTTGACTGTGTTTCTCCCTCTCCAGACACTGCCTGACCTGCTGATTAATCCCAAAATTCCTGTTTTTATTTCTGGTTTTCAGAATCTGCAGTATTTTGCTTCTGGATATTAATCTCAGGGTCTCCACATCATCAATGTTCTGCTCTGGAATTTCCTCCTTAAACCCCTCCGTTATCTCTCTCTGTCTCTTTCTCTCCCTCCTTTAATATTCCTCTTTCACCACATACCCCATGTCCTGTAAGGATTCCATCCCATTCTCTCAGTCCCTGCATATCCGTCACATTTGTTCCTTTTCAGAATGGCGCTTTCCTTCTTCGCTGTCTCCCACTCACTGCAGTTGACAGAACTCTCAACTGTGTCCGACCCATCCCTCAGGTCCCTGCTCTCACCCCCTCCCCTCCCTCCCAGAACCACAGGACCCCTGGTCCTCATTTTCACCCCACCAGCCTCTGCACTCAGAGGACCATCCTCCACCATTCTGCCAACTCCAACAGAACACCGTCACTCAACACACCGTCCCCTCCCTCCCCCTGTCAGCGTTCCGCAGGGACTGTTCTCTCCGGGACACCATGGTCCACTCCTCCATCGCACCCAACACCTCACCCCCTGTGTACTGCACCTTCCCGTGCAATCGTAGAAGGTGCAACTCACTGCCCCTTTCCCTCCTCCCTGCTCACTGTCCCAGATCCTAGACACCCCTTCCAGGTGAAGCGATGCTTCCCATTCCCCTGGGGAGGGTGCGTTGGAGAGGGTGCAGAGGAGGTTTACCAGGATGTTGCCTGGTATGGTGGGGAGGTCCTATGAGGAGAGACTGAGGGATCTAGGGTTGTTTTCGTTGGGAAGAAGGCGGCTAAGAGGGGATCTTATTGAAACATATAAGATGATTAGAGGTTTAGATAGGGTGGATAGTGATAGCCTTTTTCCTCGGATGGAGAAAGCTAGCACGAGGGGGCATGGCTTTAAATTAAGGGGGGGTAGCTACAGGACGGATGTCAGGGGTAGGTTCTTTACCCAGCGGGTGGTGAGGGATTGGAATGCCCTGCCTGCTGCTGTTGTAAATGCGTCTAGTTTGGGGGCGTTTAAGAGATCTCTGGATAGGTTTATGGACGAAAAGGGATTGGTATAGGCTAGTGGGTCATTGTTTTTGTAACTGGTCGGCGCAACATCGTGGGCCGAAGGGCCTGTTCTGCGCTGTAATGTTCTATGTTCTATGTTCCTTCAGTCTGGTCTCCTGCATTCGCTGCTCCCAGTGTGATCTACTCTACATCGGAGAGACCAATCACAGACTGGGTGACCGCTTTGCTGAACATCTTCACTCCAAGTAGGACCCAGACCTTCCTGTCGTTTGCCATTTCACCACCACCCTGCTCTCCTGTCCGTCCTGGGCCTTCTGCAATGTTCCAGTGAATCCCAATGCAAACTGGAGGAACAGCACCTCATATTCCGATTGGGAACTTTACAGCCTTCCCAGACTGAACACTGGGTTCAACAACTTCACAGCGTGAACCCTCCCCTCCACCTTCACCCCATTTCCAACATTTCCTTTCTCATTTGTTCCATTGAATCATTTTTCCATTCTCCCTTTTCTTCGTATCCTGTTTTCCATCTTTTTTTTCCCCCCTTACCACTGTCTCTTCACCCCACCCCCCCCCCCCACCTCTCCCCCCACCCCCCTCCCACCCTGGGCCGCCTGTTCCATGTCCCAGGCTGTCCTTTGACCCTCTGCCTCCCTCTGCCATTCACACACTCCGGTCTCTCTGTGGCCGCTATTAGCACCCTTCCCAACCGGGATCACTGCCATTTACATTCACTTTGTCATGTTGTCAATGATATCTCTCTCCAGGCTCCCCGTACCCCCCACAACAACAGTATAAATCTCATCCTACTGCAGTTATCTTCAGTTCTGACAAGGGGTCACACGGACTGGAAACGTTAGCTCGATTCCCTCTCTGCAGACACTACCAGGGCTGCTGAGATCTCTCAGCATTTCCTGTTTTTGTTTCAGATTCCAGCATCCGCAATTTTGTTTTTAATTTTCACCACTGACTCTGTCTACACTTCCTGCTGCCTCGGGATAAGCAGCAGCGTAATTAAGGACCCCATGCACCCCAGGCATTCTCTCCTTCCTTTGGGAAAAAGATACAAAAGTCTGAGGTCCCGTACCGACCGACTCAAGAACAGCTTCCTCCCTGCTGCTGTCAGACTTTTGAATGGACCTACCTCACATTAAGCTGATCTTTCTCTACACCCTCGCTTTGACTGTAACACTACATTCTGCACCCTCTCATTTCCTTCTCTATGAACGGTATGCTTTGGCGGTATAGCGCGCAAGGAGCAATACTTTTCACTGTATGTTTATGCATGTGACAATAATAAATCAAATCAAACGGCCCAGATATTGGTCATCTGTGTGAGATGACATGAAGAGTGCTATATGAATGTAGGGGTTGTTGTTGTAGCCTGGCGGGGAGGGGGTGTGTGTGGGGGAGAAGTTGGTGACTGTCGAATCACAATTCTACAAGCACACTCGCCCTCGGCAGGATTGGAGAATACAGATTAAGTCCAAATTCCAGCAACGCAGGGGTTAACGTTCTCTGTGATGTGGAGAAGCTGAGAGTGGGTTTTTGAAAAAGCTGGTTCCCACAGCTTGAAACAGACTCTGTCACCTTTGCTCCTTGGATCCCGGGAACTGGTAGAAATTACCAGAGGCTGGGAACAAGGGAAAGAGGTCTGAACGCTCCTTCCAGACACTGTCTAGACAAACTGCAATTACTGCCAGCACACTATACTCAAACACAACTATTTCAACTGAAGGAAAACTCAGCAAGAATTAAGAAGCAGGACCGTCACACTCTGGAACTTTCCAACCAGTTCATTTTTCTTTCTCTCTCCTCCCCGCCCCCTCTCTCTCTCTCACCACCGAGGCAAAATATTAAATCAGCAGTTCTACATTCAATTATTGCAGGAACATTGTATCACTGAATCCCCGTACACTTACAGACGGGGACTGTTCAGCATTGCTTCCTCCTTTGGAGAACCTCAATACAATTCACTCCTATTGGATACCATCCCAAAGGATTAACCCCTTCCCATTCTCTCCCACTGTACACAATCCCAATGGGATCAAACCCCCTCCCATTCACTCCCATTCTACACAATCCCAATGGATCAAACCCCCTCCCATTCACTCCCAAGCTACACAAACCCAGTGGACCAAACCCCTCCCCATTCACTCCCACTGTACACAATCCCAATGGATTAAACCCTTTCCCATTCACTCCCATTGTACACAATCCCAATGGATTAAACCCCCTCCCATTCACTCCCACTGTACACAATCCCAATGGATTAAACCCCCTCCCATTCACTCCCACTGTACACAATCCCAAAGGATTAAACCCCTTCCCATTCACTCCCTGTACACAATCCCAAAGGATCAAACCCCTTCCCATTCACCCCCATTGTACACAATCCAAAGGATCAAACCCCTTCCCATTCACTCCCATTGTACACAATCCCAAAGGATCAAACCCCCTCCCATTCACTCCCATTGTACACAATCCAAAGGATCAAACCCCTCCCATTCACTCCCATTGTACACAATCCCAAAGGATCAAACCCCCTCCCATTCACTCCCATTGTACACAATCCAAAGGATCAAACCCCCTCCCATTCACTCCCATTGTACACAATCCCAACGGATCAAACCCCTTCCCATTCACTCCCACTGTACACAATCCCAATGGATCAAACCCCCTCCCATTCTTGCCCATTCTACACAATCCCAATGGATCAAACTCCTTCCCATTCACTCCCATTGTATGCAATCCCAATGGATCAAACCCCTTCCCATTCACTCCCATTGGACGCAATCCCAATGGATCAAACCCCTTCCCATTCACTCCATTGTATACAATCCCAATGGATCAAACCCCTTCCCATTCACTCCCATTGTATACAATCCTAATGGATCAAACCCCTTCCCATTCACTCCCACTGCACACAATCCCAATGGATTAAGCCATTCCCCTGTTGTATGCAGTAATTCCCACTGCATGGACAGAGATTTCGGAATGATTAGCTTGGATTCACAGCCATCGGAGCAAGTCTGTGCAGGGCTGTACCTCAGCTGTGAGTGGGTGAGTGAGTGAGTGAGTGAATGAGTGAGTGAGTGAGTGAGTGAGTAGGTGAATGAGTGGATGAATGAGTGAGTAAATGAGTGAGTGAGCGAGCGAATGAGTGAGAGAGTGAGTGAGTGGGTGAGTGAATGAGTGAGTGAGTAGGTGAGTGAATGAGTTAATGAGCAGGTGAGTGAGTGACTGGTGAGTGAGTGATTAAATAGGTGTGTGAGTAAGTAGGCGACAGAGTGAACGAATGAGTCAGTGAGTGAATGGGTGTGTGGGTGAGTGAGTGAGTGGGTGAGTGAGTTAGTGAGTGAGTGAGCAAATGAGTGGGTAGGTGAGTGAGTGGGTGATTGAGTGATTGTGTGAGTGAGTGAGTGAGTGAGTGAATGAGTATGTGAGTGAATAGGTGAGTGAGCGGGTAGATGAGTGAGTGGGTAGGTGAGTGAGTGAGTGATTAAATAGGTGTGTGAGTGAATGAGTAGATGAGTGAGTCAGTGAATAGGTGAGTCAGGAGTAAGTAGGTGAGTGAGTGAGCAAATGAATGGGTGAGTGAGTGAGTGAGCGAGTACATGAGTGAGCGAATGAGTTGTTGAGTGAGTGAATGACTGAGTGGGTGAGTGAGTAAGTGGGTGTGTGGATGAGTGAGTGAGTGGGTAGGTGAGTGAGTGGGTAGGTGAGTGAGTGAGTGAATGACTGAGTGAGTGAGTGAGTAAGTGGGTGTGTGGATGAGTGAGTGATTGGATAGATGAGTGAGTGGGTGAATGAGTGAGTGAGTAAGTGGGTGTGTGGATGAGTGAGTGATTGGATAGATGAGTGAGTGGGTGAATGAGTGAGTGAGTAAGTGGGTGTGTGGATGAGTGAGTGATTGGATAGATGAGTGAGTGGGTGAATGAGTGAGTGAGTAAGTGGGTGTGTGGATGAGTGAGTGAGTGGGTAGGTGAGTGAGTGGTAGGTGAGTGAGTGAGTGAATGACTGAGTGAGTGAGTGAGTAAGTGGGTGTGTGGATGAGTGAGTGAGTGAGTAGGCGAGTGAGGGATTGGTGGGTGAGAGGGTCGAGTGTGATTGGGTTGGGGGGGTTGAGTTGTGAGAGGAATAGGTATATTTGGGTAGGTTCCGGGGGGGGTAAGGTTCAGGCTGGGAGGGGTATTAAGGTTTGGGGATGAGTTGGGGTCGGGGTGTGATCGGGGGCTGGGGCCGAGGGAATCAGCAAACCGGGGCTGTGATTGGACGGTTAGTAACAGCGTTACCCTGGAGATAACCTCGGTTTGAATGTTGGTAAATTCGGGGAATCCGAGGCTGGTTTTGGGTAAATCCCAACCCATTCCCTCGAGGCCTCCATTCCCTTCCTACAGTGTGGAGCCTGAACATCCCTAACTCCAGGGTGTGTCCAACCAGGGCCTTGCACAGCTAAACCTGGACTTAGGATTAGAGAATCCTCATCAGTTTAACATTTCTTCATTAAGTGTCATGAGCAGGCTTACATTAACAATGCAATGAAGTTACTGTCACGGCTACAGGGAAAGGAGAAGGGAATGGGGTCTATTAGATGACTCTTAAAGAGCTAGCACATATATTGATGGGCCGAATGGCTTCAGTGTATTGGTGATTCCACAACTGTTCCTGTCCTGATTATTGAGTGGGGACATTCCCTCCCCTTCCCTCTGCTCCCTGACCTGTTCACTCTTTCATGGTGTGTCTGAGTGCTGAATGATGATTTGTTCTGTACCGTACGTTCATTCTAGTTGTCTACCCGGCTAGTTAACGTCACTGGAGAAAAGGCAGGATGTGATTCCTGGTCCCTGAGTGTAAAGATAGTCATTGTTCCAGTTTGTGCCTCCTGGGTACTCACACCTCTCAGTGAGGACCTCAGCGGAGAGCAGAGAACAGAGCTCCGTGACAGAGTTAATCATTCCTGCTCCATCCCCACAGCCCTGAAACTTCCCAAATATTTATCCAATTATTATGGAATCTGTGTCGGAGATTCAGGACAAGGACAGGAAGGATATTATCCACAAAAAGGATTAACCAATATGATGGGATCGCATACACGCTGTGTGTTTCATAGAATCTCTACAGTGCAGAAGGAGGCCATTCAGCCCATCGAGTCTGTACTGACCACAATCCCACTTAGGGTCTATTCCCGTAACCCCACATATTTACCCTCGCTTGACCCCAGACACTAAGGGGCAATTTAACACGGCCAATACACCTAACCCGCACATCTTTGGACTGTGGAGGAAACAAGAGTACCTGGAGGAAACCCACGCAGACACGGGGAGAATGTGCAAACCCCACACAGAACGGTTAGGGTTCAGATTTTTACGTGGCGCCCCTCCCGGATGTAACACTTTCAATAACCGAGGACAGTTCTCCTTTGCTGGATTCACTGCAGGGAATCGCAGACTCTCTCTCTCTCAGCTCTGTGCCTCACACTCATTCTCTCCTCCTCTCGATCTCTATCTCCTATTCACCGCTTGTCATTCCCTCTCACTCCCCAGCCTCAATGCGGAGGGGGGGAAGGTCTGGAATGAGAGTACAGAATATTGAGAAGAACGTCAGGAAGGGAGAGCCACATTTTGTCTGCTGTGTTCTCCCTCAATCCCTCCTTAACCTGTTCTCTTTTCTTTCTCTAATCTCTCTGCCTCTCACTTTGTCCCCCTCCCCTCTCACTCCCTCGTCCTCTCTTCCCTCCCCAGTTTTTAATCCCTCTTTTGCACGTCTGCCTCCTCCTCTCTCTATTCTTCTCTCCCCTGTCTTCTTGCCTTCCAGTTTATTTTTCCTTCCCTCTCTCTCTCTCTCTCTCTCACATGTTCTCTCCCTCCCCCTATGACTTCAGCCCACTACCTCGCCTTTCATCCACCTCCCCCCCCCCACCACCCCCCACCCCCTCTCCTCCCTCCACCCCCGCCTCCCTGCTCCATTATTCAAACGCTGTCAGGCTGTTCCAGACGAGAGGCGCCAGCGTCTCACAGCAACTCGACAGGAACAGTGAGAGGGACGAGAGCTCGCAAAATCGCAAAGATCTGAGGGGGGGGAGAGAGAGAGGAACCAAACAAACAAAACAACCGCCAGATCTGAGCAAAGCAGAAACAGCGTGAAAGGGAATGAGCCCCCAGTCCTGGCACACATGCAAACGGTGCCTTTTACCCCCAGACACAATCCGTGTGTTACTGAGCCGGCAGATCAGGAATTATCATTTAATTTCTCAGGAGAGCTTTCGTCTCTCTCTCTCTCTCTCTCTCACAGGGCCAGGCCAGGAGCAAATACACCACACAAGAGCTGCATTCCTATAGCGCCCCTCACATCCTCACCACATCCCCGAGGCGGTGGGGTGGGGGGGGGGGGGGGCGGGGAGGGGGGATTGACAGCCCCCAGAGAAATAGATCCGAGGGGCAGTCACTGCTTTCAATGTAGGAGAGGTGACACCGACGGCAGGCACAGCAGGATCCCGCAAGCCGCAGCACGTGAGAGGCGATGGCCTCCTGGCATTTGTCGGCAAGCCGCTCGTCCAGAAACTCAGCTAATGTTCTGGGGACCCCCGGGTTCGAATCCCGCCCGGCAATTTGAAAAAAGGGTTCGAATCCCGCCACGGCAATTTGAAAAAAGATCTGGAATTACGAACCACTGTCGGTTGTTCGGAAAAATCCATCTGGGTCACTAATGTCCCTGAGGGAAGGAAATCTGCCGTCCTTACCCCAGTCTGGCCTACCTGTGACTCCAGAGCCACAGCAATGTGGGTGACTCTGAATTGCCCTGTGAAATGGCCCAGAAAATCACTCAGGTTAAGGGCAGTGAGGGATGGACTATGAATGCTGCCCAGTGTGCCCCACTGAATAAACAAAATGACCAGAGAATCTGTTTGAGTAAACAGATTCTGGCAAACTCGGGGACATATCTTGGGGAGATTTCTCCCATCCCGCCTGCTACGGGAATCGTAACGAGCAGGGGGGGGGGGGACAACACAAAGGTCCATTGGCCTCAGGGGGAAATGCCAGTTTTGGGGCAAGAACACCAGGTGAATCCCACCCCTAACACTCCTCAACATCACACAGCTGTTTACAGCAGCCTCAGAGCTTGGAGAGAGTTTTGTTCAATCTATCATCTGAAAGATAACAGCTCCAACAGTGCGGCGCTCCCTCAGCACTGACCCCTGACAGTGCGGCACTCCCTCAGCACTGACCCTTTGACAGTGCGGCACTCCCTCAGCACTGACCCTCTGACAGTGCGGCACTCCCTCAGCACTGACCCTCTGACAGTGCGGCACTCCCTCAGCACTGACCCTCTGACAGTGCGGCACTCCCTCAGCACTGACCCTCTGACAGTGCGGCACTCCCTCAGCACTGACCCTCTGACAGTGCGGCACTCCCTCAGCACTGACCCTCTGACAGTGCGGCACTCCCTCGGCACTGACCCTCTGACAGTGCGGCACTCCCTCGGCACTGACCCTCTGACAGTGCGGCACTCCCTCGGCACTGACCCTCTGACAGTGCGGCACTCCCTCGGCACTGACCCTCTGACAGTGCGGCACTCCCTCGGCACTGACCCTCTGACAGTGCGGCACTCCCTCGGCACTGACCCTCTGACAGTGCGGCACTCCCTCGGCACTGACCCTCTGACAGTGCGGCACTCCCTCGGCACTGACCCTCTGACAGTGCGGCACTCCCTCGGCACTGACCCTCTGACAGTGCGGCACTCCCTCGGCACTGACCCTCTGACAGTGCGGCACTCCCTCAGCACTGACCCTCTGACAGTGCGGCACTCCCTCAGTACTGACCCTCTGACAGTGCGGGCACTCCCTCAGCACTGACCCTCTGACAGTGCGGGCACTCCCTCAGCACTGACCCTCTGACAGTGCGGCGCTCCCTCAGCACTGACCCTCTGACAGTGCGGCACTCCCTCAGCACTGACCCTCTGACAGTGCGGCACTCCCTCAGCACTGACCCTCTGACAGTGCGGCACTCCCTCAGCACTGACCCTCTGACAGTGCGGCACTCCCTCAGCACTGACCCTCTGACAGTGCGGCACTCCCTCAGCACTGACCCTCTGACAGTGCGGCACTCCCTCAGCACTGACCCTCTGACGGTGCGGCACTCCCTCAGCACTGACCCTCTGACAGTGCGGCGCTCCCTCAGCACTGACCCTCTGACAGTGCGGCTCCCTCAGCACTGACCCTCTGACAGTGCGGCACTCCCTCAGCACTGACCCTCTGACAGTGTGGCGCTCCCTCAGCACTGACCCTCTGACAGTGCGGCACTCCCTCAGCACTGACCCTCTGACAGTGCGGCACTCCCTCAGCACTGACCCTCTGACAGTGCGGCACCCCCTCAGCACTGACCCTCTGACAGTGCGGCACTCCCTCAGCACTGACCCTCTGACAGTGCGGCACCCCCTCAGCACTGACCCTCTGACAGTGCGGCACCCCCTCAGCACTGACCCTCTGACAGTGCAGTATGTTACAATCTTTAACCTTGTAAAATGTGCTTCACGGCAATTAGACAAGTTTGACTTTGAGTGACATGAGGAGATGTTGGGGTGAAGAGGGTAGTTTTTGTTATGGAGGGCAGGGAGGGGGATGAGGGGACTGGGAAAGGGATTACAGCACTTCGGCCTCAGCTGGGTGTAGGTTTGTTAATGTTCAGGTGAGAGTGAGTGGAGAGCTGGATTGACACAGCGTTAGGCAGGAGCTGTGTCTCTGAGCACCGTCTGCAGGCTCTGTGTGGGACGTGTGGTTTTATTAGTTGTGTATTGCCTGAGCTGCAGAGTTCGCTCCGTGAAAATGAGAGGGGGAGTCAGAGGAACATTCCTCACAGCAGCCTGGGTAGGATGCTGGCAGCTCGGAGCTGGTCGATGCAGGATCTGTTCCAGTCCCCGACAAAGCCCAAACACAACCACCTTCCTGTTACAAAACCTGCAAAAGATTATCCCTGAGACTCACCGCCACATCTTTCACTTTGACCCCCCACTGGCGACTCACTGAACCATCAGCCTCGATATCCCAGTGAGACGCTGCTGTTTCTTGTGTTTAACTCAAAGCGAAAACTACAAAAACAAAACCAAAATCCAGAGGCACAAAATCCCCCCCCTCGATAACACCCCCCCTCGATAACACCCCCCCTCGATAACACCTCCCTCGATAACACCCCCCTCGATAAAACCCCCCTCGATAACACCCCCCTCGATAACATCCCCCTCGATAACACCCCCCCTCGATAACACCCCCTCGATAACACCCCCCCTCGATAATACCCCCACCTCGATAACACCCCCCTCGATAATACCCCCACCTCGATAACACCCCCCTCGATAACACCCCCCTCGATAACACCCCCCCTCGATAACACCCCCCCTCGATAACACCCCCCCTCGATAACTCCCTCCCCCTCGGTAACTCCCTCCCCTCGGTAACTCCCTCCCCCTCCGTAACACCCTCCCCCTCAGTAACACCCTCCCCCTCAGTAACACCCTCCCCCTCAATAACATCCCTCCCCCTCGGTAACTCCCTCCCCCTCAGTAACACCCTCCCCCTCAATAACATCCCTCCCCTCGGTAACTCCCTCCCCCTCGGTAACACCCTCCCCTCAAATAACACCCTCCCCCTCGGTAACACCCTCCCCCTCGGTAACACCCTCCCCCTCGGTAACATCCCTCCCCCTCGGTAACACCCTCCCCCTCGGTAACACCCTCCCCCTCAGTAACACCCTCCCCCTCAGTAACACCCTCCCCTCAGTAACACCCCTCCCCCTCAGTAACACCCTCCCCCCAGTAACTCCCTCTCCCTCGGTAACACCCCTCCCCCTCAGTAACACCCTCCCCCTCAATAACACCCTCCCCCTCAATAACATCCCTCCCCCTCAGTAACTCCCTCCCCCTCAGTAACTCCCTCCCCCTCAGTAACACCCTCCCCCTCAGTAACTCCCTCCCCCTCAGTAACATCCTCCCCCTCGGTAACTCCCTCCCCCTCGGTAACTCCCTCCCCCTCGGTAACACCCTCCCCCTCGGTAACACCCCTCCCCCTCAGTAACACCCTCCCCCTCAGTAACACCCCTCCTCCTTGTTTATATCTATCGCCCCCTGAGATGATGTCTCTCCAGGGGTTTTGAGTGATATCCGACCCTCTGGCAGTGCCTCTGTGCACAGAGGGAATCTGATCCCAACATAGAGACAGGAACACAAAACCCTGGCTGATAGTGAAATACTGAGAGAGTGCCGCACTGTCAGAGGGTCAGTGCTGAGGGAGTGCCGCACTGTCAGAGGGTCAGTGCTGAGGGAGTGCCGCACTGTCAGAGGGTCAGTGCTGAGGGAGTGCCGCACTGTCAGAGGGTCAGTGCTGAGGGAGTGCCGCACTGTCAGAGGGTCAGTGCTGAGGGAGCGCCACACTGTCAGAGGGTCAGTGCTGAGGGAGTGCCGCATTGTCAGAGGGTCAGTGCTGAGGGAATGCCACACTGTTGTAGTGGGTATTTGTGGGTGATGTTCCTGTGTCTCTATTCCTTCTCTCCTTCTGGTTGTCAGTTTGGAAGGTGTTGTTAAAGGAACCTTGTTGAGTTGTTTTATCTTGTCCATGGGATATGTGGCTGCCAGAGTTCATTGGTGGTGTAGGCAGTGAATGTTTGTTGGAGTAGCAATCACATGGCAGCTTTGAGGTGGTACATTCCGTTCCCTCTTCCCCATCATTAATATATATGATCTCCATCTCAAGACATTACCTGCAGTCCCATGTGTTTTAACTTTACACAGTAATCTGTTATGTAAACTTGGCAAAAGCCTTTGGAATGTTCTAAATAAACCACATTCACCGGTTCTCCTTGGTCAACTCACCTAGTTAAATCCTCAAAGAATTCCAATCGATTTGTCAAGTATGATTTCCCTTTAGTGAATCCATGCTGACTTTGATTATCCCACTGCCTTCCAAATGCTGAGTTATGAAATCCTTGATAATGGACTCCAGCAGCCTCCCCAGTGCCGGCATTAGGCTCACTGGTCTGTCCTTCCCTGTTTTCTCTCTATCTCCCTTTTTGAATAGTGGGCTCACATTAGCTCCCCTCCAATCCAGAACCAGTCCAGAGAATTTTGGAAAATAACCACCAATGGATCTACTATTTTCAGGGCCACTCCCTTGAGTCCTCTGGATGTAGATTATCCGGACCTAGAGATTTATCCACCTTCAATCCCATCAATTTCCCCAAAACCGTTTCTCTCCTAATACTGATTTCCTTCAGCTCCTCACTGAAACTTGTTTCTCAGAACGTCTGGTTTCAGGTCTTCCTTTGTGAAGACAAAAGCAAAATACAAATTTAATTCCTTGGCCATTTCTTTATTCTCCTATTTTTGATGTAAGAGGCTTACATATGTTTTTGCCAATCCTTTTCTCTTTACATATCTATAGCTTATTTTCATACTCTACTTTTCCCTTCTTAATCAATCCCTTGGTTACCTTTGCTGAATTTTAAACTGCTCCCAATCCGATTGTTTTTTTCTTGTTTGCTTCTTCCTTGAATCTGATATTGTCTCTAATTTCCCTTGTAAGCCATGGTTTGGCCACAATTCCCTTGCCTCTCTTGCATCAAACAGAAATAAACAACTTCTGGAGTTCACCTATTCGTTCTTTAAATGTGTGTCATTGCCTGTTCATTATCTTTCCTTTCAGTAATGTTTCCCAGTCCATCATGACCAATTCATGCCTCATACCATCATAGTTCCCTTTATTGAGATTCAGGACCCTGGTCTCAGAATTAACTACATCACTATCCACCTTGACAAAGAATTCCACCGTATTATGGTCACTCATCCCCAAGGGTTCTCTCACAACTAGACTGCCAACTAGTCCGTTCTCATTGCACAACATCCATTCCTAGATGGCTGGTTCCCTTGTTGGTTCCTCACAGTTTAGGAAACCATCCTGTGCACTCTAGAAATTCCTCCTTGACTGTACTCTCACTAATTTGACTTTCCCAATCTATATGCAGATTAAAGTCGCCCAGAATCACAGATGTTCCTTTCACACAGGCACCTCTCATTTCCTGTCTAATGTCTTTTCCCAACATCAACATCAACGGGTGCTATTCGGATTGGCGGATGGTGACTAGTGGAGTGCCCCAGGGGTCGGTGCTGGGGCCTCAGCTTTTTACCATTTATATAGATGATCTGGAGGAGGGAACCGAGTGCAGGGTGTCGAAATTTGCTGATGACACCAAGATTGGGGGAACGGCAAATTGTGCGGAGGGTGTGGAGAGTCTGCAGAAGGATCTAGATAGGCTGGGCGAATGGGCCAGGAAATGGCAAATGGAATTTAATGTTGGCGAGAGCGAGGTGGTCCACTTTGGTAGGAATAATGGTAGGAAGGACTATTACTTACGGGGTGAAAAACTGCAGCAGGCGACGGTGCAGAGGGACCTCGGGGTCCTTGTGCATGAGTCGCAAAAACCCAGCCTGCAGGTGCAGCAGGTGGTCAGGAAGGCGAATGGGATGCTGGCCTTCATAGCGAGGGGGATTGAACTCCTGCTCCTATTTCTTATGTTCTTATGTTCTTATCACTACTCCGGTTTGGTCTGTTACCAATGGTTATCCTCTTTCTTGTTAGTTTGACCCATACAGGTTCCACATCACCCTTCTTCACTCAAAGGGTGGTGAATCTCTGGAATTCTCTGCCCGTTGAAGTGGTGGAGGCTGCCTCGCTAAATATTTTTAAGAAGCGGGTTGATGGGTTTTTGATAAGCGAGGGGATTAAGGGTTATGGGGAGAGGGCGGGAAAGTGGAACTGAGCCACGACAGATCAGCCATGATCTTATTGAATGGCGGGGCAGGCTCGAAGGGCTAGATGGCCTACTCCTGCTCCTATTTCTTATGTTCTTATGTTCTTATGTATCAATACCATCTTTAATCAACAATGTACCTCTACTGCCTTTTCCTGTCTGCCCTTCCTGAACATTCAATGTTTAATTCCCATCCTTGTTCACCTTGGAGACACGTCTCTGAAATACCAACTAAAACACATCTACTAATTCATCCATTTTGTTTCGAATGCTCTGAGTATTCAGGTACAAAACCTTATTTGGGCACTTTTAGCGTTTCTTTTCCCTATTTTTTCAGTCCGTCCTTATCTAACTTTGCTCCTTGATTTCTCTGCCTCTCACTTTCCTTATTCCCCTCCCTGGCTTTCCTGCTTGTCCTTAATTCCCTCCTGTCCTTGCGAAGGTTCCCATCCCCCCCCCTGCCTCACTGGTTTAACCCCCCCTCCAGTCACCTCCCCCCACCCCCCCCCATCCCCCCTCCAGGGACATCAGATCCCCGTCCTGCCCGGGCGTAACCCACCCCACAGGTCCCACCTCCCCCAGGAATCTGAGACCCTCCTCTCCCCCCCACCCCCCGGCTCACACCATCTCCCCCCCACCCCACCCCCCAGCTCCCCTCCCCCGGTCACAGCCCGGGTGCAGACAAAGCTGACGGTGCCTTTAAGCGTCGCCCGACCGAGCTCTGTTGGGGCACAAAGAGTTAAAGTGAATCGGCAGAACGATCGGTACCCCTCCCTTCAACTGTCCCAGCCCCAGGCAGGCTCCATCCCCACCCCCACCACCCCCTCCTCACTGCCCCGCAACTAAATCCACCACCCCCCCTCTCCCCCGGGGAATAAAGGTCATTGAGCAAATGATTAGTCAGAGCTCTGTTGCTGTAGCAACGGCATCACGTGGATGGACTGGGCACCCATCCAACACAACAAAGAGTAATGATTTGTCATGGGAGATGAGAACTTGCCAAGCGCCTCCCCAATTCCATTTACTGCTGCTGAAAAAAAATCCCTTCACTTCCCTTCCCAGTGCTGGAATATATTCCAACGTTTCCACCCAAACCGTCTCCCAGATCCTCCGCACAACCAAACAGAGTTAACCCCGTGAGGGCCACAGCGGAAACAAATTCTCCATCCTCCCCTACCCCCCCCGCATCAGTCTCTCCGTGGCTCTCTCTTCCTGCAATGGAGTTGCTTGGGTTGGGGGGGGGGGGGTTGG
The DNA here is from genome assembly GCF_965287045.1 of Carcharhinus amblyrhynchos. Lineage (NCBI taxonomy): Eukaryota > Metazoa > Chordata > Chondrichthyes > Carcharhiniformes > Carcharhinidae > Carcharhinus > Carcharhinus amblyrhynchos. The sequence continues at coordinate 3,026,529 of NC_137348.1, forward strand.
GGGGGGGTTGGGGAAGTTGAGGGGGGCGGTGGTGTCGTCAGGGTGGGGTCTGCTCATTCCTCAGTTCGGGAATCCTGTCCACGGGATACGATTCAGGCGGAGAGAGATTGTAGAATGCGGGCGGTGCAGAGGGATCTGGGCGTCCCAGTACGTCGATGGCCAAAGTCAGTCTCCAGGTAGAACAGGCCGTTAGGGAGGTGAATGGGACACTGGTCTTTGTCACAAGGGGTGAAGGGGGGGGGGATGTCTCTCACTGAGGGGGTGCCGCACTGTCGGAGGATCTTGGTGAAGTCACCCCCGCCCCCCCCCCCACCACTGCGCTAGGTGCAGTTTATGGTTGCTGAAGAGGGAGATGGGCGCCCTGGAGATGGTTCAGAGAAGGTTAATTGGAATAAGGGAGAAATCCTCCTGGAATGGAGTTAGTTTTCTGAGAAATGATAGGTAGGCCAGGCCGATACTGACTGGAGTTGACAGAAATCAGAGGAGATTTGGATAAAACAGACAGGATTCTGAAGGGGGGGAGTGTTGACAGGGTGGGTGCTGACAACCCATCCCGCTCTGCACCCCCTCCCCACCCCACCACCCACCCCCCCGACCCCCCATCCCTGGAGAGCGGTGCTTGCTGGGTCACTGGATATATTCAAGGATGAGGGGGGTCGAGGGTTAGAGGGGGTGTCACGGGTAATTGGGGTAGAGGGTTATGGGGGGGTTCGAGACTTATGGGGGTTTGACAGTAACGGGGCTCGAGAGTTATGGGGTGCTGAGGGTTATGGGGTGTCGAGGTGACAGGGGGTCGAGGGTTTCGGGGGGGCGGGCTCGAGAATTGCGAAGGTCAAAGGTTATGGGGGAGTCGAGGGCTACAGGAGGGTCGAGGGTTACGGGGGATGGAGGGTTATGGGGGGGTCAAGGGTTACTGGGGATCGAGGGTTACAGGGGGTCGAGGGTTACGAGGGCTGAGGGTTACTGGGCATTGAGGGTTACAGGCAATCGAGGGTTATTGGGGGGGTTCGAGGGTTCCTGGGAATCATGGGTTACGGAGGGGGTGTTGAGAGCAATGGGGGAGAGGCAGGAACATGGAGTTGAGACAACAATCTGATCAGCATTGATCTTACAGCAAGGTAGAGGGGCTGAATGGCCTCCCCATTGGTCTGGTCTATATTGGAAGAATGTGAGACGGTTCATTCTCGATATCATGTTGCTCAGGATCAGGGCAGTGGTTTGGGATTTGAGTTTGTTTTGGGAATAGCTCGGACACTCTGCTTTGTGGGGATTTAGGATCTCGGGATATTTCTGACGATAAGCAGGCGTTCAAATTGGGAACATGTTGGGAATGGTGCGCACGGCAATCTGATTATCCCATTTCCAATCCTGCGATCTCCCGGAAAACTCTGCCCGAATGAACAGCACGTCCTGCTGTAATGTGGGAAACGCTGATTTGCACACAGCAAGATCCCACAGAGAGGAGTGTAAAAATCCCCGGATTGTTTGTAATCCAAGCATGCTGGTTGAGTGGTCAATGTTTCTCCCAGGACAAGAGCGAGAACCGACACCCCCTGTCTACCAGCAACCGCCGTGGAATTCATCACAGCCGTCCGGCAAGAGCAGAACTTAACGTCCCACCCAAAATATGACACCATCAACCGTGCGGCACTCCCTCGGCACTGACCCTCTGACAGTGCGGCACTCCCTCAGCACTGACCCTCTGACAGTGCGGCACTCCCTCAGTACTGACCCTCTGACAGTGCGGCACTCCCTCAGCACTGACCCTCTGACAGTGCGGCGCTCCCTCAGCACTGACCCTCTGACAGTGCAGCACTCCCTCAGCACTGACCCTCTGACAGTGCGGCACTCCCTCAGCACTGACCCTCTGACAGTGCGGCACTCCCTCAGCACTGACCCTCTGACAGTGCGGCACTCCCTCAGCACTGACCCCCTGACAGTGCGGCACTCCCTCAGCACTGACCCTCTGACAGTGCGGCACTCCCTCAGCACTGACCCTCTGACAGTGCGGCGCTCCCTCAGCACTGACCCTCTGACAGTGCAGCACTCCCTCAGCACTGACCCTCTGACAGTGCGGCACTCCCTCAGCACTGACCCTCTGACAGTGCGGCACTCCCTCAGCACTGACCCTCTGACAGTGCGGCACTCTCTCAGCACTGACCCTCTGACAGTGCGGCACTCCCTCAGCACTGACCCTCTGACAGTGCGGCACTCCCTCAGCACTGACCCTCTGACAGTGCGGCACTCCCTCAGCACTGACCCTCTGACAGTGCGGCACTGCAGTTTGATGATGGTAAGGTCTTTTACAAAGTCCCTGATGGCAGACGGGTGTGGAAGGTGAAGTTGGTTGGGATCAGTGGCGAGCTGGAAAGGTGGATATAAAACTGGGTCGGTTGTTACATGTAAAGACTCGCATTCCAACCATTATCTTGTGAATTGAGATTGTGTCTGTATTTGCCCTGTTTGTGAACTCAAATCCTCACTCACCTGATGAAGGAATGAGACTCCGAAAGCTTGTGCTGCCAAATCAACCTGCTGGACTTTACCCTGGTTTTGTGAGACTTTGTACTCAGTTACAGAAGACAGGGGCTCACAGTGGGAGGGTGTGTTTCTGAATGGAGGGCTGTGACTACTGGCATTCCTCCGGGATCAGTGCTGGGACCATTGCTGTTTGTAATATATATAAATAATAAGGAGGAAAATGTCACTGGATTGATTAGTAAGTTTGCGGATGACACAAAGGTTGGTGGATTTGCGGATAGCGATGAGGACCATCGGAGGATACAGCAGGATATAGGTCAGCTGGAGACTTGGGCAGAGAGATGGCAGATGGAGTTTAATCCGGACAAATGTGAGATAATGCATTTTGGAAGCTCTAATACACATAGGAAATATACAGTAAATGGCGGAGTATTGATAGGCAGAGGGATCTGGGTGTACAGATGCACAGGTCACTGAAAGTGACCATGCAGGTGGAGAAGGTGGTCAAGAAGGCATACGGCATCTTGCCTTCATCGGCCGGGGCACTGAGTTTAAAAATTGACAAGTCACGTTGCAGCTTTATAGAACCTTAGTCGGGCCACACTTGGAATATAGTGTTCAATTCCGGCCAACACACTACCAGCAGGATGTCGAGGCTTTGGAGAGGGTACAGAAAAGATTTACAAAAGCATCGAGCCGCTCATTTTAACCCCAGCTGCTGCTCTGGAACCCTGTCGGTTACCAGTCTCAGAACCTTCTCGATGAGTTGAGGGTCTAAGTCTCAGTCGCCTGAGTTTCAGGCAGCAAATTCCTGATACCCAGCACCCTCTGGGGGGAAAAACACTTCCCTCACCTCCCTGCGATCACACCAAGTCTTTCCAATTCAATCTCATTCAAACAGAAAGCTTGAAAAAGCTTGTTCCTCCATGGTTAGCAAGAGGATAGAGGGAGCTTTACTCTGTATCTAACCCCGTGCTGTACCTGTCCTGGGAGTGTTTGATGGGGGGACAGTGTAGAGGGAGCTTTACTCTGTATCTAACCCCGTGCTGTACCTGTCCTGGGAGTGTTTGATGGGGGGACAGTGTAGAGGGAGCTTTACTCTGTATCTAACCCCGTGCTGTACCTGTCCTGGGAGTGTTTGATGGGGGAACAGTGTAGAGGGAGCTTTACTCTGTATCTAACCCTGTGCTGTACCTGTCCTGGGAGTGTTTGATGGGGGGACAGTGTAGAGGGAGCTTTACTCTGTATCTAACCCCGTGCTGTACCTGTCCTGGGAGTGTTTGATGGGGGGACAGTGTAGAGGGAGCTTTACTCCGTATCTAACCCCGTGCTGTACCTGTCCTGGGAGTGTTTGATGGGGACAGTGTAGAGGGAGCTTTACTCTGTATCTAACCCTGTGCTGTACCTGTCCTGGGAGTGTTTGATGGGGGGGACAGTGTAGAGGGAGCTTTACTCTGTATCTAACCCCGTGCTGTACCTGTCCTGGGAGTGTTTGATGGGGGGACAGTGTAGAGGGAGCTTTACTCTGTATCTAACCCCGTGCTGTCCCTGTCCTGGGAGTGTTTGATGGGGGACAGTGTAGAGGGAGCTTTACTCTGTATCTAACCCCGTGCTGTACCTGTCCTGGGAGTGTTTGATGGGGGACAGTGTAGAGGGAGCTTTACTCTGTATCTAATCCCGTGCTGTACCTGTCCTGGGAGTGTTTGATGGAAGGTTTCCATCGCTAACACAACCACACATTAAGAAGCATAAAAATGGGTGACTGTTTAGAATGGTTAATGAATAAAAACGTAATAAAACGCCTCTGAGCTGTTAAATCCTTCTTTGGTGAAGAATTTCACAGTGGTCATAAGGCTGATGACGCAGTAATTATATTGAGTTGTCCAACAGGAATGTTTTATTTGGTTTCCTGGAGAACAAATCTTTTCTTGTGACGACAAATGGTGAATTTGCGGCTTTAGTTTAATCATTGCTCTCGGTCAGATCTGGAGCGAGACTCTGTCCTCACTGAATCCTCCAGTTACAACAACAACACCAACCTTCATATAGCACCCAATCCAACAGCTCAAACTGCCTTACAGGAGCGATGACCAATCAGAGTGTGACGCCAAACCACGTGACGTCTTATTAGGGCCAGCTGAGCAAAATCTCGGTCAAAGATGTCGGTTTGAAGCTGGGTATTAAAGGAAGAAAGTGGGTTAGAGAGGTGGAGAGGTTTAGGGAGGGGGGATTCCAGAGCTCAGGCAGCTGAAGGCACGGCCTCCAATGGCGGAGAGACTGAAACGGGGGACGGTCAAGAGGCTGGAATTGGAGGGGTGCAGAAACCTCAGGGAGTGACGGGGATGGAGGAGATGACAGAGATGGGGAGGTGCCCGGTCTATAGAGATTTGAAAAGAACATGAGAATTTTAAGGACAAGTACAGGAGGGGCACGGTGGTTGGCATTGCTGCCTCACAGCACCAGGGACCCGAGTTCGATTCCTGGCTTGGGTCACTGTCTGTGTGGACTCCCCGTGTCTGTATGAGCTTCCTCCGGGTGCTCTGGTTTCCTCCCACAGTCTGAAAGACGTGCTGGTTAGGGTGCACCGGCCGTGCTAAATTCTCCCTCCGTGTACCCGAACAGGCACAGGAGTGCGGCAACTGGGGGATTTTCACTGTAACTTCATTGCGGTGTTAATCTAAGCCTTACTTGTGACTAATAAATACACTTACTCATAAAAAAAGGGCTTGGTGACTAACTTTTACTTTAGTTGAGACTTACGGCCTAGTTTGGCACTCCATAGCAACCAGATTGTTTATAACAAGAAACCTCCAACGAACCTCCCCCCGTCAATGGGGAATGGAGTTTGGGTAACGAACATTAGTGCAGCTATAAACCGTCCCATAAAAACTGAAGGGCCTCGAGTGTCAAACATTGTTAGTTCCCAGAAACGCCGGGGAGGCTGTGAGGCCTGTCAGGCCCCAGGGCCTCAGAGTTCCTTTCTCTAAATCGGGCAGTTAGAAGAAACTTTAACCCCAAGAGGAGCAACAACCAGGTAAAGACCAACATAGAATCATCCAGTCCAGGAAGTGAGGCCATGCGGCCCATTGCGTCTGTTGGTGCTGGCCCTTTGAGGCCACACCTCTGCTCTTTCCCAGGGCCATGTGGATTCATCCTTTCCCCCATTCCCCTTGCTGTACGTTATTATTGAACCTGCTTCCACTGCTCCTTCGGGCAGCACCTTCCAGATCACAATAATAATCCAGCATTAATAATTAATTAATTAAGAATTAATAATAATTCAGCAAATATTTGTCTCTTTATTTGATCGGTTCTTTTGAAGATGGTTCTATCTTTCTACAGATTTCATTCTTGGGGCTGAAGGGATTGAGGGATATGGAGGGGGGGGGAGAAAGTGGGGGGGGGATCAGGAGATGGAATTCGATGATCAGCCATGGTCAGAATGAATGGCGGGGCAAGTTTGAAGGGCCGAGTGGCCTCTTCCTGCTTCCAGTCTCTTTGTTTCGGTCCCTCTGAGACCCTCTGGTTCCTGACCCTCCCCCCCCCCCACTTTCTCCTCATTCACTCCATCAGAAACCCGTCAGAATTTTGTATTAAATCTCACCCTTAGCCTTCTCTGCTCGAGGAGGAACAATCCCAGCTTCTCCAGGCTCTCCGCTGAAGTCCCTCACCCCCCAGAACGTTCTGGTAAACCCCCTCCACCTCCTCTCCGAGGCCTCGATGTCTTCCTGAAAGTGCGGAGCCCGGAATTGGACACAATCCTGGAGCTTATCGTGTGTGACTAATAGGAACTAACATGGTTTCCGTGCCGAGGGTGTCAGAATGAACAAGAACAAGGAAAAGTACAGGACAGGAACAGGCCCTTCGTCCCTCTAAGCCCGTGCTGACCTTGATGCCCTGACTAAAAGTGTCACCTGGACTCGAAACGTCATCTCTTTCTCTCCTTATAGATGCTGCCAGACCTGCCGAGATTTTCCAGCATTTTCTCTCTGGGTAAAAGAAGATCTTCTGCCCTCACTCAGTCTGTATCCCTCTATTCGATACCCGGCTTAGGACACCATCAGTGTGGAGTTTGCACATTCTCCCCATGTCTGCATGGGTTTCCTCTGGGCACTCCGGTTTCCTCCCACAGTTTGAAAGATGTGTAGGTTAGGGTGGATTGGCCGTGCTAAATTACCCCTTAGTGTCAGGGGAACTAGCTAGGGTAAATGCATAGGGTTATGGGGATAGGGCCTGGTTGGGATTGTGGTCAGTGCAGACTCGATGGGCCGAATGGCCTCCTTCTGTAATGTAGGATTCTTTGCCTCTATAATTCCATTCCCTCTGTATCCATCCAGCTGCCTCTTAAATGTGCCTCTATTGTGCCTGTTTCCACCACCTCCTCTGGGAGTTACCTTCCAGGCACCCAGCACTCTCTGTGTGAAAAATTTCCACCACATATCCCCCCTTAAACTTCCCCCTCTCACCTTGAACCCGGGTTAAAGCCCAACAGGTTATTTGGTAGCACAAGCTTTCGGAGCTCTGCAGCGTTCCGGGAGCTCGAGCTGGCAAAGAAACCTGTTGGACTTTAACCTGGTGTGAGTCTTCTTACTGTGCCCAATCCAGCCCGACACCGGCATCTCCCCACATTGAACCTGTGCCCCCTGTAATTGTCACTGTGAATGAGGTTGGAGGATATATAGATGGGATTTGATTATCGTGTATTGTAGCAGCAATCCTTTGTTGTTCTCACACTGATATGTACGGTGAACGTGCTGTGAGTCCTGTTTGGGGAAGAGAGAATATTTCTGAACCATCTCAGCTCAAACCTTTGATTCCTTTTCGCTGCAGCAACAGTTTAAAGGAGTCTGGAGGTGAGTTCTGAGCTGTAGAGCAGAGAATGCTCAGAGGTGGAAACAGAAAGTTCTGGAACTTCACAGCGAGCGAGTTACGAAAGAGTTGAGATGTTCAGTGGAAAGTGTGAGCACGTGGCTTTGTCTGGAGCTGCTGATTGGGCGACTGCTGTAAATTCACAGAAGCAGGAGGAATTATTTATTAGGCTCAGGCATCTTCTGTCTGAGCCGACAGGTCCTCCTTCTCTGAGTAGGATCCAGGCTCAATATCGGGTCACCCAAATACCAGATCGCAAAACCCAGAGCGGCCCTTCCCCCTGGATCATTACCCAGGAATTCAGGAGTTAGATCCTGGACACGATGCAAGCAAACCCTGGGAGAAAGATCCCAGAGGCATTCAAAAATTATCAGTGTGCTGTTTGCTTTGAGAGCTTTGGTTGTAAACATTGTGGAGGTGGCACAGTGATTACCGCTGCTGCCTCACAGCGCCAGGGACCCGGGTTCGATTCCCGGCTTGGGTCACTGTCTGTGTGGAGTGTGCACATTCTCCCCATGTCTGCATGGGTTTCCTCCAGGTGCTCCAGTTTCCTCCCCCGGAAGATGTGCTGGTTAGGTGCATTTGCCATACTAAATTCTCCCTCAGTGTACCCGAACAGGCGCCGGAGTGTGGCGACTAGGGGATTTCCACAGTAACTTCATTTCAGTGTTAATGTAAACCTACTTGTGACAATAATAAATAAACTTTTAACTTTTGGTGGGTAAGTGTTTGCTTGTGACTGTGTGGAGGATCAAGGTCGTTTGGTCAAACATTTCAAATCAAATATTTCAGAGTCTTGTCTCAAATTCTAGGAATGAAATATTCGAGTCACGGCGGGGCCCACAGCACAGGGAATGGCCCTTCAGGATATCACGTCTGCACCTGTCAAAGACAATAGATGTTTTGCTGCAATTGTACCGGGTGTTGGGGAGGCCACACCTGGAGTATTGTGTACAGTTTTGGTCTCCTTATCTGAGGATGGATGTCTTTGCTATAGAGGGAGTACAACCAAGGTTTATCAGGCTGGGATGGCAGGTCTGTCATATGAGGAGAGACTGAGTGGGTTAGGATTATATTCACTGGAGTTTAGAGTGAGAGGGGATCTGATAGAAACTTATAAAATTCTAACAGGATTAGACAGGGTCGATTCAGAAAGAATGTTCCCGATGGTGGGGGAATCCAGAACTAGGGGTCAGAGTTTGAGGATAAGGGGTAAACCTTTTAGAACTGAGGGTGAGGAGAGGTTTCTTCACCCAGAGAGTGGGGAATGTGTGGAACTCACAACCACTGAACATAGTTGAAGATTTTAAGAAGAAATTAGAATCGTAGAGTCCCTACAGTGCAGAAGGAGACCATTCGGCCCATTGAGTGTGCACTGACCACAATCCCACCCAGGCCCTATTCCCATAACCCCACATATTTACTCCGCTAATTCCCCCAACACTGGGATCAATTTATCATGGCCAATCCACCCTAACCTGCACATCTTTGGACACTAAGGGACAATTTAGCATGGCCAATCCACCCTAACCTACACATCTTTGGACACTAAGGGACAATTTAGCATGGCCAATCCACCCTAACCTGCACATCTTTGGACACTAAGGGACAATTTAGCATGGCCAATCCACCCTAACCTACACATCTTTGGACACTAAGGGGCAATTTAGCATGGCCAATCCACCTAAGATGCACATCTTTGGACACTAAGGGGCAATTTAGCATGGCCAATCCACCCTAACCTACACATCTTTGGACACTAAGGGACAATTTAGCATGGCCAATCCACCTAAGATGCACATCTTTTGACACTAAGGGACAATTTAGCACGGCCAATCCACCTAACCTACACATCTTTGGACACTAAGGGACAATTTAGCATGGCCAATCCCCCTAACCTACACATCTTTGGACATTAAGGGACAATTTAGCATGGCCAATCCACCTAAGATGCACATCTTTTGACACTAAGGGACAATTTAGCATGGCCAATCCACCCTAACCTACACATCTTTGGACACTAAGGGACAATTTAGCACGGCCAATCCACCCTAACCTACACATCTTTGGACACTAAGGGACAATTTAGCATGGCCAATCCACCTAAGATGCACATCTTTGGACTGTGGGGAGGAAACTGGAGCACCTGGAGGAAACCCACGCAGAAACGGGGAGAATGTGCAGACTCCAACCGGACAGTGACCCAAGCTGGGAATCGAACCTGGGCCCCTGGCTGCAGTGCTAATCATTTTGTGAACTAGATGCCTGTGGTTGGACGGTGATGCATGTTCAGAGCTTCTATCAGAGTTCTTGGAAGTAATTTACGAATGAGGTGGTCTGTAAAATATCTGAGCTATGGTCAGACTTTCATAAGTTAAAAAAAACTGTAATTCCGCAGAGGAATATATCTTGAACTTCCACAGATTGGATAAGAGACTGACCAAGTTCAGTGTGGGTTTCCTGGATGATTACTGGTGTTTACGGTTTTGGGCTGTGCTCAGCTGTCTTGTATTTCTGAGGTCACTGGAGCTCTGGCTCTCAGGATGGAAGACCCTCAGGTCTCTGTTGCCTTGAAAGAAATTGGAGAGAAATAATAGTTTCCATCAGCCTTCTTGGGACAAATGTGACATTCCACAATGAGACAAGGTTAAAAAAAGAACTCAAATATTGCCATTTTTCCAAAAGGAATCCAATCCACATTCCCTTTCCTGGTATTTTTCTTTGTCCTCGATTGCTGGATTCTAAACTTCTCCCAATCCTCAGGTTTATCATTTTTTCTGGCATTCTTATAAATCACTTCCTTTAATCTCAAGCAGTCTTTAATTTATTTCATTAACCACATTGATTGACCTTTCTCTTTGAGTGTTTATGTCTGAGAGGAACGTTTATCTGTTGTAAAACCAGGTCACTTTCTACATCCTCTACTTTCTCAGGAGACTGAGGAAATTTGGCATTTCAGCTACAACTCTCACCAACTTTTACAGATGCCCCATAGAAAGTATTCTTCCTGGTTAGATCACAGTTTGGTCTGGGCTCCTGCTCTGCCCAAGACCGCAAGAAACGACAAAAGATTGTAAATGCAGCCCAATCCATCACACAAACCAGCCTCCCATCCACTGACTCTATCGACACTTCCTGTTGCCTCGGAAAAGCAGCCAGCATAATTAAGGACCCCCCACACCCCGGACATTCTCTCTTCCACCTTCTTCCATCAAGAAAAAGATACAAAAGTCTGAGGTCCCGTACTGACCGACTCAAGAACAGCTTCTTCCCTGCTGCTGTCAGACTTTTGAATGGACCTACCTCGCATTAAGTTGATCTTTCTCTACACCCTCGCTGTGACTGTAACACTACATTCTGCACTCCCTCCTTTCCTTCTCTATGAACGGTATGCTTTGTCTGTATAGCGAACAAGAAACAATACTTTTCACTGTATGTTAATACATGTGACAATAATAAATCAAAATCAAATCAAAATCACATCTACCATCAAACCTCGTTGTATATTTTTCCAATTTGCCACAGATTACTTTCCCCTCACACGGTCAGGTTCTTTGTTCAGATTTACGACCCTAGTTTCAGTGTGAATTCTATCACAGTCAAACTTAATGTAAAATTTGAGCATGTTATGATCACTATTTCCCAAAGGCTCCAGTACAACAATGTTATTTTTTTCATTTCACCAAACCAAATCCAAAACCTGATCCTTGTGTGTCTCCTCAGTGTCCTGCTCCAGGAACCCACCTCATAAACACTCCAGGAACTGTTCCTCCGGGATATTAATACCGATACGGTGAACCCGGTTTGTGTGTAAACTGAAGTCGCCCATTTTCGCTGTACGGCCCACATTCCTGCACTGGGAGCCATCGCCTGGACAAGGTGCCGGAGTGACTCTCGAACCCTCTGACTGAGTGACTGACTGACCCACAACTTATACCTGGCACAGGTTTTATCAATGAACGAGGGGTGGGGCGGGGAGGCGGGGCTTTGTTCTGTACATCCATCCCGGATATCAACCTAGGATTATCGCGGTGCCCCTCCCAGCTGTGTTACCATGGAAATAGGCCTCAGTGCCCCTGGATTAGGGGGAGGGGGGAGGGGAGGGGAACCCACTGCTCCTGATCCCTGTGACACGTTTCCTGGCCATCCTGCCTCCCCCAGTCGAATAGCCAACGACTGTCAATGCTGACACTTGGGTAAGAACTCCTTGTGTAAGGGGGAAGTGGGAGTGGGGAGGAATGGGGTGGGGGGGGATAGTGGTGGGGCTGTAGAGTGGGGAGAGGTGGGGGAGTGGGATGATGGAGGAGGGGGGGGTGTGGTGGGATGGCGGGGCACAGAGGGGTAGGGGATGGGGAATGGGAGGTGGGGGGGTGGTGTGATGGGGCAGGGATAGGCTGTACCCATGGAACAGAACCCCAGCAAAGCGTTAACACTTTCACGGGAGGAATTGGCAACAGATATTCTCCGAGAAATGGAAATCTAACCAGCAGAACTCACCACAGAGTGGAGGATGAGGCGAGGGGACTGAGGGGGTAGCAGAGAGACTTGATTTGATTTATTATTGTCACATGTATTAACATACAGTGAAAAGTATTGTTTCTTGCACGCTATACAGACAAAGCATACCGTTCATAGAGAAGGAAAGGAGAGAGTGCAGAGTGTAGTGTTACAGTCACAGCGAGGGTGTAGAGAAAGATCAACTTAATGCGAGGTAGGTCCATTCAGAAGTCTGACAGCAGCAGGGAAGAAGCTGTTCTTGAGTCTGTCGGTACGGGACCACAGACTTTTGTATCTTTTTCCCAATGGAAGAAGGCGGAGGAGAGAATGTCCGGGGTGTGTGGGGTCCTTAATTATACTGGCTGCTTTGCCAAGGCAGCTGGAAGTGTAGACAGAGTCAATGGATGGGAGGCTGGTTTGTGTGATGGATTGGGGCTACATTCACGATCTTTTGTAGTTCCTTGTGGTCTTGGGCAGAGCAGGAGCCCAGACCAAGCTGTGATACAACCAGAAAGAATGCTTTCTATGGGGCATCTGTAAAAATTGGTGAGAGTCGTAGCGGACGTGCCAAATTTCCTTAGTCTTCTGAGAAAGTAGAGGCGCTGGTGGGGCTTTCTTAGCAAAGTATCAGCATGAGATTGAATGGCGTCAGAGACGGTTAAGCTGAGATTAATCGAGACATTTAACATTCTGAGGGATTTGGATGGAGTGAATAAGGAGAGAGTGTTTTCGGTGGGAGGCGGGCGGGTAACCAGAGTAACAGAGACTGGAGAGAATCGAGAAAAGAGACAGAGGGGGAGTTGGGGGGAATGTTTATCGCTCGGTGAGTTGTTGTGATGGGGAAGGTGCTGTCGAAAAGGGCAGGGGAAGCAGATTCAACGGCAACTTTCAAAAAAGGAGGAACTGGGGAAAATCTACCTGGATACGGGGGAAAGAATCAGAGACTCCCTACAGTACAGAAGAGCCTGTACCAACAACAACCCCACCCCTACACCCCAGGCCCTACCCCTCACATATTTACCCTGGCACTAGGGTCAATTTATCACAGCCAGTCAACCGAACATCTTTGGAGTGCGGGTGGAAACTGGAGCACCCACGCAGACACGGGGAGAATGTGCAGACTCCATCCAGGCAGTGACCTGAGGCTGGGATTGAACCGGGGCCCCTGCGAGGCAGCGGCGCTAACCACCGTGCTGCAGGTGGTGGTCAGGGTGGGATTAGTCGGACAGCTCTAAGAGCTAGCAGAGACATGGAGGCCGAATGGTCTCCTGTGCTGCATGAGTTTAAAACGAGAAACGACACAGAGAACAAGCGCGTGGCGTTTTGGAGCAGCTGCCTCCGATATGTAGACATTCTCCAATCGGCAGGAACAGTGCGGCCAACGTAAAGAGTGTCAGCTTGTTGCAATTTAGACACAGAATCGCTTTTGGGACCACAACAGACAGAGAGCAGAGTCTAAACAAGGCCTGGGCAGACTCTGAACACAATGATCAAACAGGCCAGAAGAACGTTTGCAGATATTTCAGAGCCCGGCTCAGAACCTCAATCAGGCCGTTGTAATTAGACAATGAGAAGCATATGAGATCCCGACTATCTGAGCGCCCCCCACCACACCCCCATCAGCCGTGGCCCAGAGCAGATGTACCCATTCACACTGTTTACAGCCCAATCTCTCACAGAACGGGACGTGAACACTTCACCCCCCCACCCCACCCCACCCCGGGGCCGCTTGTGTCTCAGTTGGTGCACAGGACGCCCGGGGTCCCAGCTCCGATTGGTGTGTATGGGTGTACACTGCCTCCACTGCCACTGTGGACAGGACGGTCACAGAGAGAGAGATATCCCCCTGAGGGTGAAAGAGATCGAAGGAGATGAGGAGGGGAATCTGGATATTCAATTTGATGATCAGAATGAATGGTCTAGCAGGCTCGAAGGGCCAAATGGCCTCCTGTTTCTACGAGAGGAATATGGAGCTGAGCAGAAAGCTCACGTTACCAAATAAAGCAGCTGGACTTTAAGCTGTGAGATTTTGTCCGGTGCCCACCCCAGTCCAACACCAGCATCCCCACCTCAACATAAAAACAGGGACTGCAGGAGAATCTCAGCGAGTCTGACAGCCTCCACAGAGAGAAACAGGGTTAATGCTTTAGATTGAAACAACCCCTCGACAGAGTAATCTGTCCAACCCGACTTTCAATAAACACACTGACTCAGCCCCTACTCCCCCACCGACCCCCCCCCGCCCACCACCACCCCACCCCCCACCCCCCCCCCCCCCCCACCCCCCACCCCACCCCCGGCTCTCCGGGGAAGGGAAAACTACAGACTCGCAACCGTCTGGGAGAAAACATTCACATCTGCATCTTAAAAGGGAGATCGCCCGATCCCCATCGCCCGATCCCCATCGCCCGATCCCCATCGCCCGATCTCCATCGCCCGATCTCTATCCCTCGATCTCCATCGCCCGATCTCCATCGCCCGATCTCCATCGCCCGATCTCCATCGCTCGATCTCCATCGCCCGATCTCCATCGCCCGATCTCCATCGCCCGATCTCCATCGCCCGATCTCCATCGCTCGATCTCCATCGCCCGATCTCCATCGCCCGATCTCCATCGCCCGATCCCCATCGCCCGATCCCCATCGCCCGATCTCCATCGCCCGATCTCTATCCCTCGATCTCCATCGCCCGATCTCCATCGCCCGATCTCCATCGCCCGATCTCCATCGCTCGATCTCCATCGCCCGATCTCCATCGCTCGATCTCCATCGCCCGATCTCCATCGCCCGATCCCCATCGCCCGATCCCCATCGCCCGATCCCCATCGCCCGATCCCCATCGCCCGATCTCTATCCCTCGATCTCCATCGCCCGATCTCCATCGCCCGATCCCCATCGCCCGATCTCTATCCCTCGATCTCCATCGCCCGATCTCCATCGCTCGATCTCCATCGCCCGATCTCCATCGCCCGATCTCCATCGCCCGATCTCCATCGCCCGATCCCCATCGCCCGATCTCTATCCCTCGATCTCCATCGCTCGATCTCCATCGCCCGATCTCCATCGCCCGATCTCCATCGCCCGATCTCCATCGCCCGATCTCCATCGCTCGATCCCCATCGCCCGATCCCCATCGCCCGATCTCCATCGCCCGATCTCCATCGCCCGATCCCCATCGCCCGATCTCCATCGCTCGATCCCCATCGCCCGATCCCCATCGCCCGATCTCCATCGCTCGATCCCCATCGCCCGATCTCCATCGCCCGATCTCCATCGCTCGATCTCCATCGCCCGATCTCCATCGCCCGATCTCCATCGCCCGATCTCCATCGCTCGATCTCCATCGCCCGATCTCCATCGCTCGATCTCCATCGCCCGATCTCCATCGCTCGATCTCCATCGCTCGATCTCCATCGCCCGATCTCCATCGCTCGATCTCCATCGCTCGATCTCCATCGCCCGATCTCCATCGCTCGATCTCCATCGCCCGATCTCCATCGCTCGATCTCCATCGCTCGATCTCCATCGCTCGATCTCCATCGCTCGATCCCCATCGCCCGATCTCCATCGCTCGATCTCCATCGCTCGATCTCCATCGCCCGATCTCCATCGCTCGATCTCCATCGCCCGATCTCCATCGCTCGATCTCCATCGCTCGATCTCCATCGCCCGATCTCCATCGCTCGATCTCCATCGCCCGATCTCCATCGCCCGATCTCCATCGCCCGATCTCCATCGCTCGATCTCCATCGCCCGATCTCCATCGCTCGATCTCCATCGCCCGATCTCCATCGCTCGATCTCCATCGCCCGATCTCCATCGCTCGATCTCCATCGCCCGATCTCCATCGCCCAATCTCCATCGCCGATCTCCATCGCTCGATCTCCATCGCCCGACCTCCATCACCCGATCCCCATCGCCCAATCTCCATCGCCCATCACATTTTGCTATTTATGATGCTAATAAATAATTTTAAAACTTTAAAATGTTTTGGCTACCAAGGTGCAGTTTACCAAGGGCTGATTGATGTAACCTGCATGTCTTTGGAGTGTGGAAGGAAACCGGAGCACTCGGAGGAAACCCACGTAGACACGGGGAGAATGTGCAGAATGACCCGAGGCTGGAATTGAACCCGGGTCCCTGGCGCTGCGAGGCAGCAGTGCTAATCACCCTGCCACCCAACCTCCTCAACCTTTCCTTATCAGGTAAACCCTCCAACCCAGGAATGAGTCGAGTGAACCTCCTTTGAGCTGCTTCTCATGAAATTGTATATCTTTATTCAAATAAGGAGAACGAAATTATACGCAGTAGTTCTGATGTGTCCTTACTCTGTACAGCGGCAGTAAAACATCCCAACTTTTATATTCCATTCCCCTGCAATAAACACTGACATTCCATTTGCCTCCCTGCAGCTATAGCTGCAGACTAACATTTCCTGATCCGTGCACTAGAACACCCAGATCCCTCTGCAATCTCTCTCCATTTAAAAGGTTTACTGCTTTCCTCCCACATTATATTCTCTGTCACACATTTGCCCTCTCATTTAGTTTATTTATAGCCCTTTGCCGATTTGCTGCCCCATCTTAACAACTTACTTTCCTCCCTATCTTGGTGTCATTGGCAGATTTAGCTGCCATCCAGTCAGTCCCTGCATCCAAGTTAGTGACACAGGTTATAAATAGTTTAGACCCAGCAGTGAGCCCTGCGGCACTCCGCTGGTTAAATCTTGCCAACCCGAAAATGACCCATTTATCCCTACTCTCAACTCCCAGTTAGCCAAACAATCCTTATCCACGGTAACGTTACTGCCTACATCATGTGTTCTTGTGGCACCTTGTCAAATAGCCTTTAAAATCCAAGTACTCCAAACCTACAGGTTCCCTTTATTCATCCCGTCTGTCACTGCTTCAAAAAACTGATAAATAAGTTTCCCAAATCTGACTTCCTTAATAATGATTCTAACATTTTCCCACTGACGGATGTTAGGCTAACTGGTCAGGAGTTTCCTGCTTTCTATCACCTCCCTGTCCTGTTACGTTCACTAATTTACAACAGGGAGACTCCCAGAAACTGCAGCCTCTCTTTTTAACACTCCTGTATGCAGGCCATCTGGTCCTGGGGACTTTTCCGTCCTTGGGTCCAATAGTTATCCCAGCACTTTTCCCTGGTGATGGTGATTGTTCAAAGTTCCTCCGTCCTGTTCACCTTTCGAATACCTTTGGGAAGTTTTCTAATGACCCCACTGTGAAAACATGTACAAATCAACTGTCCAATATCTCTGCTATTTCCTCGTTTTCCATTATTAATTTCCCGGACTCTCTTTGGAGGACCAACAGTAGCTTTCATTCCCCTGTTCCTATTTAAATACTTGTCGATACTCTCATTGCCTGTTTTTATATCACTCGCTGGCTTTCTCTCACATTTATTTTCTCCCTCTTTATTTTTCATCATTCTCTCTCTGGGTTTTAAAATTTGACGAATTCTCTGACTAGTTGGGGATTTGAACAGTGTTCTTTCAATCTGATCCAATCTTTCTTACTGGGGTTCATCTTTGCCGAGAGTTATTAAATATCTCCTTAAAAGTCAGCCACAACAATTCTATTGTCTAATATTAAACTAGTTTCCCAGTTCGCTTTAGCCGGCTTTGTTTTCATACCTGTATAATTACCTTTATTCAGGTTTAAAACACTAGTCTTAGACCCACACTTCACCCCTTGAAATTGAACATAAAATTCTGTCATGTTATGATCACTGTCACCTAGAGATTAGAGATTGTGTGTGCATCTGAGTAAGTTAAGTGTATGTGTGTGCCTTTCATAGAATTTCATAGAACCCTACAGTGCAGAAAGAGGCCCTTCGGCCCATCGAGTCTGCACCGAACACAATCCCACCCAGGCCCTACCCCCATATCCCCACATATTATACCCATTAATCCCTCTAACCTACACATCCCTGGACACTAAAGGGCAATTTCTTAGTATGGTCAATCACCTAACCCGCACATCTTTGGACTGTGGGAGGAAACTGGAGTACCCGGAGGAAACCCACGCAGACACGAGGAGAATGTGCAAACTCCACACAGACAGTGATCTGAGCCGGGAATCGAACCCAGGACCCTGGAGCTGTGAAGCAGCAGTGCTAACCACTGTGCTACCGTGTGTGTGTTTGTGTGTGTTTGTGTGTGAGTGTGTGTGAGTGAGTGTGTGTGTGTGAGTGTGTGTGTGAGTGTGTGTGTGAGTGTGTGTGAGTGTGTGTGTGATTGTGAGTGTGTGTGTGAGTGTGTGCGTGTGTGTGTGTGTTAGTGTGTGTGTGTGTGTGTGTGAGTGTGAGTGTGTGTGTGTGAGTGTGAGTGTGTGCGCGTGTGTGTGTGTGAGTGTGAGTGTGTGTGTGTGTTTGTGTGTGAGTGTGAGTGTGTGTGTGTGAGTGTGTGTGTGTGTGTTTGTGTGTGAGTGTGAGTGTGTGAGTGTGTGTGTGTGTGAGTGTGTGCGTGTGTGAGTGTGTGAGTGTGTGTGTGTGTGTGAGTGTGTGCGTCTGTGAGTGTGTTTGTGTGTGTGTGAGTGAGTGTGTGTGTTTGTGTGTGAGTGTGTGTGTGTGTGAGTGTGTGTGTGAGTGTGTGTGGGTTTGTGTGTCTGTGAGTGTGTGTGTGTGTTTGTGTGTGAGTGTGAGTGTGTGAGTGTGTGTGTGTGAGTGTGTGTGTGTGTGAGTGTGTGTGTGTTTGTGTGTGAGTGTGAGAGTGTGAGTGTGTGTGTGTGTGTGTGTGTTTGTGTGTGAGTGTGTGCGTCTGTGAGTGTGTTTGTGTGTGAGTGTGTGTGTGAGTGTGTGCGTGTGTGAGTGTGTGTGTGTGTGTTGTGTGTGAGTGTGTGCGTGTTTGTGCGTGAGTGTGTGTGTGTGTTGTGTGTGAGTGTGTGCGTCTGTGAGTGTGTTTGTGTGTGAGTGTGTGTGTGTGTGAGTGTGTGTGTGTGTTTGTGTGTGAGTGTGTGTGTGAGTGTGTGTGTGTGTTTGTGTGTGAGTGTGTGTGTGTGCGTGAGTGTGTGTGTGAGTGTGTGTGTGTGGAGTGTGTGTGTGTGTGAGTGTGTGTGTGAGTGTGAGCGTGTGCGTGTGTGAGTGTGTGTGTGTGAGTGTGTGTGTGAGTGTGTGTCTGTGAGTGTGTGTGTGTGTTTGTGTGTGAGTGTGAGTGTGTGTGAGTGTGAGTGTGTGTGTGTGTGAGTGTGTGTGTGAGTGTGTGAGTTTGTGTGTGTGTGTCCGTGTGTGTGTGTGGGTGATTGTGTTACTGTTTAATCTCTCCCTGTGCTTACTGTTGGTATTTTTGTAGATTTTACCCTGGGAAAGTGTGGAAGTGTTCACTCTGAGTGAGACTGTGTCTCGTTATCCTGCAGCATGAGGAAACGGCTCCAACATTTTCATCGCAGTAACCGACTCGGGGCCAGAGCTCCCAGTCCTGATGCTCACTCCCTGGTACTGCAGCAGAGAGTGAACACTCACAGCACGGAGCAGCCGTGCTCTA